>NW_026067977.1:6383557-6447087 GCF_014885135.2 Alexandromys fortis
AAAAAAAAAAAAAAAAAAAAAAAAAGGAAAAAGATCTCATTACATTGTCTTCTTGTTACTCTGTGATTTATTTTTCTTTTTCCTTCAATATTTTAAAATTTGTGCTTCTGTCATATTTCAACTTATATAAACATTCTTCTGTGCTACTTAACATTTTCATACTAGCCTTCTATTTTGGAAAATTTTAGTTTTTTTTTTTCCTGTTTTCTACACTGTCCATGTTTCCTTTAAGCTAATTGTTGGTGCTTATTTGACTCCATTTTCCATTGTCTAAAATCCTAGCTAATCTCAGTGTTTTAGTGAGGTGACCGAGTCCTGCTCTCAATGATGCCTAATGTTCCTAGATTCAAAACCTTAAAGTTGTGCTGAGAATGAACTTTACTCAAGGCATGGGCAGAGTAGTGGAAGTCAAGTTTCATGGTGTCAGAGACTGGACGTGGAGATGGGCTGTTGGGTTTCTTAGTCAGATTTTAAACTATCCCTCGAAGCCTCTGGGAACCATCTTTTCTTTATTCTTTCTGTGAGTATGTGATGATGTCTCAGCCTGGTTTCTTCAGAAAATATCGCCCTTATGAACGAATCTGAATAACGTCAAGAAGCAGGAGTAAGGAAAAGCCTATGTTCTGGGTGTAATCCAGGGCTGGAGTGGCCAGCAGCTTCCGAACCTCTGATCCTGAGTCTTGTCCGACTGATTTTCAGATACAAATAACTGTACTTTGGTATGTTTGACATGAGCACAAAAACCAGGAAGAAGTTAACGTCTACTTGCTCCCACTGGTCACAGTTTTGCCCTGGAGAGAGCTGACTTGAATTGCTCAGTGACTGATGGGCACCTAGCAAGTCCCATAGTGTTGCTTCCCACGCCCGCCCCAGGGAAGCTATAAGGCAGTGATACAGACCCGAGAGAAGGTGCTGTGGTCTCGTGACTGCACAGACTTGTTTGGATCTCAGACCCAGTAAGCCAGGGCATTATGGGTGGTGAGGAAGTGGTAAAAGGCCACTGAGTGGATCTGAAGTGATGCGGGATAGGCCCTTAATGTAGGTGGAATCAGCTTGCCCCTCATTTGCTTCCTTACCCAGCTAAGACTGAGATATGCCGTCTACATTCCAGGTTCTAAAATTTTGTGAATTTTTCGTTTGTTATGATCTTTGCTTTCGTGATTGATTTCTTTTCTTTGTATAGGTGAATAAACATGTGTGTGTTCGCATGCACATGTGCGTGCCCAGGAGCACATGTGCATGTATACGTGTGTGTATACATTTGAATGTTTGAGTGTGGGCACATGCTTGCTACAGTGTGTATGTGGAAATCCCATGATACCCTTGAGTGTGTGCCTTGCCTCCCACTGCATTAGAGTCAGGATCTCTTATTTCTTATTGTATGTGCCAGCCAGGCTAGTTGGGGATTCTCTTGTTTCAGCCTGCGGTCTCACTGTAGGAGTGTTGGGATGATGCAGGGATGCTCACTATCACATCCAAGCTTTATCTGAGCTCTGGGGACCCAAACTCAGGCCATTGTGCTTACACCACTAACACCACACACTGAGCCTTGTCCTTCACCCTGGTCTTCTAGCTTAAAAATAATTTTCAGGGCACTGGAGGGAAGGTTCAAAGGTTAAAAGCATTGACTGCTCTTCCAAAGGTCCTGAGTTCAAGTCCCAGCAACCACATGGTGGCTCACAACCACCTGTAATGAGATTTGGTGCCCTATATTGATGTACAGGCATCCATGCAGGTAGAGCATTGTATGTATAATAAATAAATCGTTAAAAAAATTTTCAGTCATTTTTGACATTTAAAAGTTTTTAGAGGAGGTGGATATAAGCTTATTCTCTCATGAATGAAAGCCTATGTGGATATGTGCAATTTAAAAGTGTCTTATTAGTGTAGGTCAGTTATGCATAACAGTCATTTTATTATGATACTTCCACACATGTATATAATGCATTTCCATCACGCCACACCTCTTGCTCTCTCTTGTTCCCTTTCCCCTGTTGCTAACCCTCTTCCTGTTCTCATGTCTCAACTGTGTGTCACTGTCTAAATCCTCAGGGAGAAGGTAGGGCTTGGTGAGGTCCTCCCTCTCTATGACAAGATGCTGACAGATGCCATCTTGTATGGGTGATGATTTTTATGAGAACCGTGGTCTTCTAAGTCCAACGTTCCATTAATTTTCATACCAAACATTTCACAATTGTTGTGGCCTGAAAGGAGTTCCGTTTATCTATAGATGAATTTTGTTGTGACCTGTTCTGACAGAGACGAGAAATGCTCTTTCCTGTGTGGGGTGTAGGGGTCTGGAAGACTTTCTGAGGTAGCGGCATCTTAGCTGGGACTCAAGTGTGCCAGCCATATCAGGGAAATGAGATGTGGAGCCAGACAAGACTTCCCAGGAATAAGGTCCATGAGTAAATACAGAGAAGAAGAGAGAACCACAAACCAGTGTTTGTTCGAGACTGGTGAATAGCTGTGTTTGGATGGTGTTGGGTGGGTGGGTGGGACGTATGAAGCTCAAAACGTTATTCGAGGAGGCCTGGCAAAGCAGGGATGGCAATTGAGACTTAGTTTTCTACAAGGCAGTTATGAGAGCAAGCAGTGAGCTCCGCAGTTCCTCGGCACAGGTCCACATGTCAAAGGAGCTAATTCTGAAAGCTGAGAGCAACTTGAAGAATGTGGTAAGATATTGGAAAAGGAGTAAAGGAGCAGCTGGTTGGCAAGCCCAGATGGTCAGCTTCATATAGCTACCTCTCTTCTTGTCTTTCCAGCTCCACCATAGAGGGGACTCTCAGTTGCTTGTATCCAGGGCCCCACCTCCCTACTGCCATGATTCCTGGGTCTGGGTCTACTACTACAATACCCCTTATAATACACTCTAAGTTCGAAGTTTGAAAGCTCCCTGTGTGCAGAGCATCTGTTTTTATTAAACTCTGAGTCCCCTGAGGTCAGCACAGAGTCTCACCCGTGGTAAATGCTCAATAACTGTTGAATGAATGGGCGAGTAAGCCTGGGGATTTAAGTGTGTTTGCTGACGCCCTGGTGATGCTCAGCAGCCTGTGAGCAGGGGCAGGGCAAGCAGTCAGAGAGGCTCCGCTCAGGAGTCACCAGAGCGGTTCCAAGTAGACCTGGTCTTAGGGGTCTGGGGTATCAACAGAGGCAGCATGGAGATAGATGCCATGGGACTGAGGCCAGCTCGGTGGAAACCCCTTTCGGACACAGACACTAGCTGTATGTATGTACCAGTGGCCTGTACGCCTCACAAGGGGGTGTTCATGTTCCTTGTATCACAAAGCTCATGACAACTGCGGCAGAATGAAAGGCCTATCTTGCCATACCCATGTTATAGGAGACATTGGGACTCTGATCACACAAAATACTAAACCTAGAGTCGCAAACCTATAATCCAACTTCATATTCAAGGCTGTTCCAATCTCATCACACGTATGCCCTCCGGATAAACATACATGCTCAGATGAGCACAGACGAGCCTTCACACACAGAAGTGCGAACAGATACATAAACCCCCAGACTGGAAACTTTAACAATTTATTTTATGCAGGTCTTCTAAAAAACCCATCTCTCAGGCTGTCAGGATACATGAGCTGCTGCAGGAGGAGGGACAGAACCAGAGTCTCCTTGACAGCTCCTATTAACTGAAATACGAGGCGAAAGAGAATGAAATAAAATTGGGAATGAGATGACAGGGTTTTCTATCTGACAGAAATGTTTGCCAGCCGTCGGCCTGATTGCTGCCCATTTGTTACCCGCTGAGGCCAGCACAGCCCCTCTCTGGGTCCCTTCCTCACAGTCACTGGGGACGCAATCTTTGTGTGAAGCAGATGTCCCTGCTCGGCCCGTCAGACCCACAGCTGTGCTGTGGATGAACTTGGGGCTCCAGATGTGTGTCTCCCAGCTCTTCACACTGAATCCCACTCCAGGGTGGTCTCCTTCCCAGGCCCTACTTCCTACTCAGCTTCCACCTTCTATGTTCCAGGGCTTAGTTTCCCATTTCCAGCAAGTTCTTCCATTCCAGAAAGTTCAATATTCAATGATGCCCTCCGCCAATCACCTGCATTTCCAAACTATTCCATATTCCAGGCTCATCTCCTCTCCCATCAGGCCAGTTTCCAAGACCCACTTCCAAGAGCATTGCACAAGTGTTCTTTGCCCTTCTTGTGCTTTGCTTCTCCTGCGTCCAACCCTAGCTTGTAAGAAGTTTTCTGGGTTTTTGTTAGCTTCCTTATCTCAAACCAATCTCTCTCTTTTCCCATAATCCTCTACCCACACATGAAGGAAAGGCAGAAGTTTGCAAGGCCTGGGGTGTGAGGAGATGGAAGAACACTGAGAACGAAGACAGAGCAAAGCAAGTCAGCTCCTGCCTTGCAGGTATTTCTTTAGTTCCTTCAAACATCATTTCAGCCTGAGCAAATATGCCCAGTCCTCCCTTCTTCATCCCCAGCTGCTGAAGGGAGGGCCAAGAGATGCTGTCATTTCTTTCTGGGATGAGCTATGGGGATAGGGTTTCCCACATCTAGCTTTCCTCTCTAACTCACATGCCCCATTGACTTCTTATCCTCCTTCTTGGGTGACACTTCCATTCTGTGAGTTACCGACTTGACCATTGCATCCTTCATCTTCTTCTGTGTATGAGAACACCGCTCTTTTCTCCTCGCTCTCCTGCTTGCAACACCAGAAGGATTAGCTGTTGTCGAGTTGCTCTGTGACCTTGGGAAAGCCTAAGCCTCTGTGTTCTCAGCTAACCAGACAAGTGATTGTTAGCTGTGAGAGTCATTATGAAGGTCAGCCGAGAGAATGTGTGCAGTCCTCAGTGCACTGTGCTGGTAGCAGGGGTCTGTCTTCATCTCATCCTCTGGGCTCCATGTTATCCCTGCCTTCATTCCAAGGCTAGCTCTGTAGCTCAAGCCTAATTATGGAGAACAGGAAGGATATGTGGCATGTCGTCAGCTATGGAGCATAGAAGGAAGTCTTTCTCTACTATGTGGCCCATACTGCCTTCCCTTTTTGGTTCTTCTCTGCCACCTCCATTGTCCCATCCAGGCTACCTTTCCTCATGCAAGCTGCATGTGGCAGAAGTGGCTTCCAGTACATCTTCCCATTCTCCCGCAGTGCTGATACTGAAAGCCAGCTGATGCTCACTCTGGGTCTAACCTGAAGCCTGAGGCAGAGACGATCTGATTGACATCTCATGGCCAGCCATCACTGACAGTCATCTGAAGATTGTCCATACTTCATGCTTTTATTCCATACAATATCCCAAATGGCTCCTCCATTTCCACTATTTCAGGGACCATATCAATGACTACTGAAAACAGTCCAGCTCAAGAGTTATAAACCTAATGGTTTACTTCATGAATTCGTTGCCTTTGATAGAGACACAATTGTTTATGTCCATACAAAGCCCATGACCTTCCTCTCACCTTCACCTCCAGCCACGTCTAGTCAGCTGGCATTCCTGTGCTCTGCAGAGCAGGCTGAGTGCTCCGCTATCGTCCCTCATATCTCCCCCACTTCAGTCTCTATCAAACATATGGATTTTCTTTCTTAAATCTCTCAGAATCATTCTTCTCTTCTTTATCTTCCTAAAACACCCCCACCCCAGTCAAAACTATTATCTTTCCTGGATTATGATAGAGTTACTTAACTTGTTTGTTGAAAGACATGTTTGCCCTGTCTCTAACATTCTGGTCATTCTAACCCTCCCCCACCCCTGCCCATTGGTTCAGGAGAAAACTTAAAAAAAAAACTCACAACAACAAACAAATCAAAATAACACAGCTGATAAAGCCATGTCATTGCCTAAAATGCCTTAACGAATTCCCCTTGAGTTAATGGAGTTGGAGATTCTTCTCGTCCTTCTTCACTAGCCTGCCTGTCCCTCCAGCCTCATCTTCTGGCATGTCTTTCCTTTCCCTACTCTGTCACACTGCCTTGAGTCAAAGTCACATAGGACAGACTCAGCTGAAAGAAAGGTCAGGTCACGCACTCATGAAGTGTGCTACTAGGTTGCCAAGGGTTGGCGACATGCTGGTGATATGTGTTGGCTTTTCTCTGCCTGCCTTGCCTTCATATGCTTACCAGCAACAAACTTCAAGTGTGTTTCTAGAAAGGAAGAAACCCTTGCCCTCCCACCCCACCATCTCCACGCTCAGCTTGTCCTACTGATCCCAGCTAAAGTACCACGTTTTCAAGGGAAGATTTCTTTGTCAGGTCAACTTCATTAAGTACTCAGCATTCTGTCATCCAGAAGACTCAATTGCCAGAGCTGAATTTTATCATTTTATCAAAATCTAATGAATGTCATTCTCTGAATACAGGAAGTAGTTAGATGAGAAGTGATTGTATCTATTATTTTCTTATTGTATTCTCACTGGTTAGCGCTATGATTTGTATTACTAAGAGTACAATAAATATTTGTTATATGCATGACTGGTCCAGCCCGGATTAAATCCATGCCTGGTTCATCACCTGAGCAGCTCACTGCTTTTATGTGCTCTGTAGACCCAGCGTAGACCCAGCGTAGACCCAGCTTCTGAGACCAGCTCTCCCTCTCGGTGCTATCTAAGTTACCGGTAGGCCTGCTACCCTGAGCGCCCACCTGTGAGTTTCCTCCGTTCTATACTGCCCACCTGGAACCACACAGCTGTGGATCCCAGGGTTCCTACAGCCTCTGGTCTCTCCTACCTTCAGCCTGTGGGATACAGGAAGGCTATTTTGGCCAAAGAGTATTTTTAGCTGCTCCAGCCCCCTGAGGCCTATTTTTAGCATCCAGCTGAAGGCCAGGCAGCTTCTCTATGATCAGTGGGGAGGGGGTGATTGGATCCTGACTGGCACATTGTTTTGCCAGCCCAGCCAAGCTGGCACAGCTTCAGGCAGGATAATTACAGTAGTAAAGTCTGCATCTCACAGCCCGAGCTTCACCAAGGCTGTGGGGAGTCACCACTCGCAGGAGTTGATTTTCTCTGCTTGGGATTTAAAAGCTCTCTGGTTCCACAGTGTGCCATGGTATAAGGAATGAGGTATGGCTCTCAGACAATAGGAAATAGCCAAGGAGTGCATCAGGGAGACATAGAACCTGACAAAGAGTCCCAGGGAGCCCTGAGAAAGAAGCAAAAGCCCAGACAACAGGAAGGGAGGCACATCTAGGCACCAGATTGGAGGGGAGCCTGTGGGGACATGTGCAGACTAAAAGAGAACCAAGTCAGAGGACTGGCAAAGGGTGGAAAGAGATAACCCAGCCTGGCAACTAAGTTTAGGGAAGGCTTCCAGTATGTGAGACAAGACCCTGAATTTTTTCTGGAAATTGTCTTAAGGTTTCTTGTTTGCTTGTTTGTTTGTTTGTTCTTCAGCAGCTAGACTTGGTTGGTTCCCATTTTTAGAAAGTCAAAGTAAACACTGAGTAACTAGCCCAGGGTCCAAGACCGCTTCAGTGGTGGAGGATTCAGGCCACGTCCAACCTCAGAGGCTGCACTCAGCCAACATGCTCAATGGGGTGGAACAGCGGCACACGAAATCCAGCAGAAGCAGGAAGCAGGACAATGGACGAGACGCACCTTAGCCACAGAGTCGGGGGAGGGGTCATTTGAGGCCAATACGCTCTCTCTTTCCCAGGGAAGACAGCTTAGAAATGGGGGCCATTGATTGAGGTGTCAGTCCTGAATTATAGCATTTCCCCCAAACGTGTGTCATGCTGATAGGGTCCCTGTGTCACTGCGGAGGCGGCCTGACATGCTTCACGCTAGCAAGCCGAGTGATTGCAGCCCAGCTGTTTCTACTGTTTGGAAATACCATCTCCCACCATGTCATTAAGCTAATTGAACAGGCCAACTTAGGAAGGCAGGGGGGCAGGGGGGCAGGTGATAATAGCTTTGGATTTGCTCACTGTCATTCACAGCCTGACCTAATTCTGCCCACTGCTCCTCTCTGGAACTGAGATGCAACCAGCCCCAGCCAAGGCCACGGATGATAAATGCTCAGCAGGGGGAGGAATTGTTCTTGCTAATGGTTTTCACCTCTGAAGACCTCAGCCCCTGCTGGAGCTCCCAGTTCATCTCTCCACGTTTGTTGGGGCTTCCACCAACACGGGCAACAAGAAAGCCATTTCCAACAACAAGGGTCCGTCTGTGTTGACAGTGATTGTAAGTCATCTCTTGCTCCGAGTTCTGGTTCCTCTTGCTTCCACCAACACGGGCAACAAGAAAGCCATTTCCAACAACAAGGGTCCGTCTGTGTTGACAGTGATTGTAAGTCATCTCTTGCTCCGAGTTCTGGTTCCTCTTGCTCCATGTAGCCATCTGTCTCTGTAAATCTCCCACAGGGGCCATGACTGCCTCAGCTGTGGGCACCCCTTGATTCTCTCTAGCATTCAGGAGAGGACCGTGGGAGTCAGAAGATATTCAAGGCTGGACAGGCAGAGAATGGAGTGGAGACTCTCTTTCAGTCTGGGCGTGTGTTGGGGGAGGGAAAATTGGCATTCAGTGCTGTCTCCTGGGACCCTTTGCCAACTCGCTTTTCCTTTTGAAAGGGCCAGATGCCTTCTAGGACACCTGTCCTTGGGGAGGTGATAGGGCCTGTGGGAAGGGAGGACAGTGAAGTCAGGGAAGTGTGTAGCTGTAACAGTCTGGCTGTTGGGAGGCTAAGCCATGTCCATACTAGCTGGGAAATAGATCATAAACCAGCTGATAGCTCTGAGAGACGATGCCAGTGCTTGGCAATTAGGTTTGGGAACAGTGAAAAGCAGATGAGGTGCCCAGCAGCTGCTGAGCAAGCCTTGTCTCTTTTCTCCAAAGCGGTCTAGCCTTGAAGGGGCACTGAAGCAGCTGTGGGATGGGGATACTGTCAGAGGGACCTACGACTAGTGGTCATCTTCAGGGAGGGTGGGAAGCACCAGCATGTGCCGTGTGTCTCACTGCGGAGCAACTTGTGCACACAGCTCCCAACGCGGAGGCTCTTTATGGCAGTGACTGAGCGGGGTTGATTCTGGTTCCTGTGGCAAGACCTTTACTCGGTGACACCTGTGTCAGACAAAAGATCACACCAACAATTCTGAAAAATCAACCGATGAACTGATCTGATAGACGACTTACAGAGTGAGCAAGCTTAGTTCAGGAATGAAAAGAAATGGGATTTCACATTGTTCAGAGACTGACTCACGTGTAGAGCACTGGCTGGGAAGTGTTTTGATTATTTCCCTTGCCCAATCATACACCCAAAGACTAGAAAGAGTTTCAAGATCAAACTAGCAGACTGGTGGAGGGGTCTGCGAGTAACAGTGTGGCCATAGAGAAAGGGGTGAGGCTCTAGGACAGCAAGGACATCATGGCCTGCCAAGGAGACTGCGGAGGGAGCAGACACTCAGCACAGGGTACCTCCTCTGCTTGCAGAGGGCAGAGCTGGACTGTGGGGACCCAAGCGTCTGACAGTGATGGCAGCAGATAGTTGACCCCCAAGAACACTCTGAAATCTGGGAAAGAGAGGTTGCCTTTGCATCATGAAGAGCTGGGAACAATTAGAATGTTCCTGCCACAGCGAAGGAGGAAATGTGAAGAGGAGATAGTGGGAGAGTCTTAATTAATAGTTTCTTGTGGCTTATTCCTGCTTTGATCACGAGGCTGATATTTCCGTAGCCTATTACAAACTTCATTAAGTTTATTTGCCTGCCTGGCGCCTGCCCTTTCTCCTGTCCTGTCCTGTCAAAGATAATTGACTACAGAGCCTCGGCTGGTCCCTTATGAGCCCCCACCTGGAGCGTGGGCTGGTGGAGGACACCTGAAGGGAATCTGCAGTGCAGACCCAGGGGGAGTCAGATGGAGAGATAGTGCCCACTACCAGGACACCCACACAATAGAGCAGCACTTGCAAACACCTGGAAGGGTTTCCCCAAAGTGAACCAGCCACCACTGGGCAATGCGGGCATGAGGCTGTGCTCAGGCCGGTGATGGCGATGGCGTACACAGGTCATGACAATCGCAGACTCTGCCATCCAAGGCATCAGGCATCCTCCTGCCACCTACCTGGAGCTCAAGTCCCTTCTGCACAGGCCCATGCTAAGATAATGCTTGCATTCCTCCTGAGACGGGGATCTCACTACTCCAGAGGCACGTTCTCCCACCCTTCGCTCTGACTGGGTGTCAGATCTGTTCCTTTTCACTTCCACCATATGACCCGGTGCTCTCGCTCAAATCAGTAAGTTGAAAAAGAAAAACAATTTGCCTTTTGCAATCGTTGTCGTACATGTTAAGAAGGATTGTTTTCTACTAGTTTTCCTAAAGTCTGGCAAACACACACACACACACACACACACACACACACACACCTTGAATTCTTCTCCAGTCCTCCACTTAATTTAACTTATAACTCTTTAAATGACAAATTATCCAAGTACGACTGGACCAGAGCGAGGCAGAGCTCCCATTTTTTTTTGTCTTAGACATTATGCTTCTAATAATGCAGCCCAAATCACATCTGCTTTTGTGCCAGCCATGTTACTCTATTAACAAAACTTCTGAGATTTAAACATAGGCCAATAATAACCCTCTCCAAGGTGTGCTCATTTATAGAGCTATTGTAAGCAGTTCAATGGAATGGGTAATGACAGTATCGCCTAGGTGCTCCTAACGCATAAAGTAGAAGCTGATCAATTTAACTAAGGAATTGTGTCCACAAGATCCATAGTTTTTTTTCCAATGGTTTGAAATTATTTTAATTGGCCCTTAGTTATGTCTAAAAGAACTCTTTCAGAAGTGGTCTAGATATGTTCAAACCAGCACGTTTGCAGGTGACTTGTTTACTGTTAAGACAACTACCCAAATAATAAGCTATTAAATGCTCATTAACATATCGTAATTGTGTAAAGAATAACTAAGTATTAATTAACATTTAACGTAATTCATAGCAAATTAGATAGCAAGACATATTAAATGTCAATTAGCCATATTAGTTACTGACACCTAAGTGATTCAATATGCTAATGCTAATTAATGTCTTATTTCTTACAAGCTTAATGATGTAATGGAACTTATTTACATACTTAGAGACTCTTAAAGTCACCAGACGGCCTGATCTAAGAGTGGCTGTCAGGATAGTGGTTTGGGAAAAGCCGTGAGGGGAAATTGATTAGTGTTTTCCTTGCGACCTCACAGCATCCGTCCTTACTGTAGAAGTAGGGGCTGGACACATGTCACATCTGAGCTGCACCCACAGGAACTTGCCAAGAAAGGCAAAGGGACCACTCAGAAGACAGTATGGACCTCAGAAAACCTTAAAAAGTTTTACAGTGGGGACTGGTGGCTTGTGGTGTCCCAACGTAGCTAACCTCCTCCTTCTAGCTTCTCAGTTCTATTGGGACTGGTATGCCACACTCAATGAGAGTACCTACTTGCATTCTGTCCATACCGAGCCCCAGAAATATATAACTGATAGATGCTTTTGACTCTTGGCTCTGGGAAATAAAGTGCCTTACAGAGTAAGAAAAGCTTCTCAGTGAGCCAAGAGAGCAGTGTAGAATCTAAGACCATCATGCTTCACTGCTTTCACCACAATGGAAGTTATGTGGGCTGGTTTCTTCACTGACAGGCGGAAGTCTATCATAATCCCTACAGTGTGTGTGTGTGTGTGTGTGTGTGTGTGTGTGTGTGTGTGTGTGTGTTACTATCACCAATTATCAGATAGTGGCACCATCAGTCTTTGATTTGATAAAGTGTCCAAGGTTGTGAGTGAAGGAGGCTACCCTCAAAGAACTAAGATCTTACTGGCCTCAAAGCACACATTCATTCATCCACCCATCCATTCATCAGTGCTTTGTACCAGTTACTAGTTATGCCCAGAGACACAGTACAAACACAACTGCATTCCTTCCTTTACGGGGTCAAGGGATATCCTAACTGGAAGAAGAGCGCTAAGCTTTAGGTCGACACAGGTCAATGCATGCACACAGGAGGGAATGTTCCTCCCTGTCAAAGGTCAGGGGCCATTGAGGAATAATGGTGTGCAAGTTCTGAGCTGAACAGATATCAAAGAGGCAAAGAAAATATCGTTAATGTATTTTAGACAGAAGTATAAGCCTGTACAAAAGTTTAGTTGGGAGAACAAACAAGCGGTGATGTGGCGGTGAAAGGTGAGGATGGGAGGTGGATGGGGACTTGGTTCTGAGTGGCATGGAAGGTCTCAATGAGAAGATTCTCTGTTAATGCCACCTTCCACAGTGTCCCTCAGCTTCTTGTCTCAGGTCCAGAGTCTGGCTTTGGGGCATAGGTGGTCAGGGTTATGGGAATTGCTACAACGAACGGAAGAATTATCCCTGAGCTGTGACCTCTTTCTGTGGGGAAATGCCTTTAAGAAGCCTATTCATTGCAGCTGCCTAACACCATCACAGGGAAAGCGTAAGAAAAGACCAAAGGTATGGTGTACAAGAGCAGCAACCAATGGGTCCTAGCGTTGCCATCTTTGAACTATGGCACTGACCAAATTGCTTAGGCTCTTGCTTAACTGGAGCGGACACGGCAGGGTATTATAAGAGCAGGGCTGGTAAGATGGTTCAGTGGGTGAAGTGAGTTGAAAGCAGAACTTGATCTTCAGACCCCACATAAAGGTGGAAGGAGAGAGACTACTGTACAAAGTCCTCTGACCTCCACGTTTCCACCGTGGCACACAGCCCCTCACGCTCCATTCTCTCCCTCATATGCAAACATAATGGTGATAAGAATGATTGATGGAGATGATGATGACTTAGGGAAGCATTAGAGCAGATGCATATGAGGGGGCAGGCACACACCAGTATACTGAGTCAATTCCCTTCTCACCGACTCTGAGAAATCACAACACATCAGCACTAGTGATTGTCCACCAACTTAACAGGAAAGCTATGCATCTGCATAGTCAAGTATTTAGAAGCAATAATAAATTTCCTACCAAACGGTTACTTGTATCCCATTCTTCAGGTGATCTGCCTTCTAGACACTAATGGTGCTGAAAGTGACCTCTAAATCATCTCTATTGGCAGTTGCTTCTTTCAAAGTTCCCTGGTTGGAATTGGACCAAGAGTCTGGGTGTGGTCTGGGTGGTGGAGAGTGTGCTGGGCCATCACACTCCTGGCTCTAACTCCATAATCTCATTAGGGCAGCCTCACCTTATTTCCCTTCTGATCAGCTGTGCTAACGGAGGGACATGCGGCATTGGCAGTCAGCAAGAACCTACTCCCACCAGCCCAGCCCCTATGCCAGGCAAAAACTGCCTAATAAGCTGCTGATAGTGAGGAAAGAGCCAATGAGTACAGTTATAGCTGCACCTCACAACAAGGTGCATTATTAAAAGTGTGTGTGTGTCTGTCTGTCTCTGTGTGTGTAATACAGGTTCATGTCTGTATGTATGTGTAGTATACAAGCACATTGATGACAGAGTATGACTTCAGGTGTCACACGGCAAGAGCCAGTTGTTTCTGAGATAGGGTATCCTGCTATGACCTAGGGACTAGATTAAACCAAATTGACTGGCCAGTGGTCCTTGGGGATTCTCTTGTCTCCTCCCCAGCACCAAGATTACAAGTATATGTCATCACACCCAGGTTTATGTGGGTGCTGGAGACCAAACTCGGATCCTCATGCTTGTGAGGTGAGCATTTTACGGGCTGAACCATCTCCTCAGTCCATATTGTTGGGATTATATGCAAACATGGAGTCAGTATGGAGTGTGGAAAGAGAGCCAGTTGGATTCGGATGCTCTAAGATCTACTAGCAACCAAGTCACAGGAAATTGAATTAACATCATTAATCCTTAAATGTGTAATCTATAAGATGATTATGAGACCTCATCTTAAGTCTTAAGATTATAGGTTTGTTGTAAGAATTAAACAGTCTATAGACAGAAACAGTTGCCTGTGTGGGTCCTCAAAAAACCCTTTGGTGCTAGGTGTGGTTGCACACACTGGTAATCCCAAATTTGGGTAGGGTAAAACAGCATATGAAATGTCTGAGGATAGCCTAGGTCATACGATGAGCTCTATCTTTCCCTGGACTTGACCTAGGCTCCCGGGATATACAGATAAGACTTATTTTCTTCCAAAAAAAAAAAAAAAAAAAGGCTGATCATGTAAGAAAGAAACAGAATTAGTTTTAATGAAATCTACCCTATGTGGCGACAGAAGTGAGCATAGGGAACTGGGAACTTGGCTTCTAGCAGGTTCTCAGCAAGCATCTTCTGAGTGCATGATTATTTTTCCATCAAGACAGATATCCCAAAGCTAGTCCTTACGCAGTTGACTCGGGAGAAATCTGAAAGCAGGGTTTAACATTAATCTGGTTAAATTAACTTGTTTGGCTTTTACTACTGTTCTATGCTCTCAGAATATTTCCAGGATCTTTAGTCTATCAAATAACACATTAGCTTTGTGTTCAAGGTTGAGGTCTTATGTCTCATTCATATTGTTAACTATCTAGTGCAGGGGACACTTGTGATAGCCCATCCAACACATCCCTTTGTGGTGATCCGCTGTGCCTTTAATATCTGAGAATAAAGAAGGCATTGAAAAACTTTCCATTGGTCATGCCAGAAGCCCTTTAAGGGGCCCCAGCCTAGTGTGGGTCAGGCAGCCATGATGATGATGGCTCAGTCAGCATCTTAGTATGTGGATGGGTCAGTGAAGCTAGACACACCACTGGAGATACACTGCAGTCACCTGACAGGGCGTGTCTGCTCTCTGTCTCTTCCTGATCCACCTGCTACACTACTCAGAGGGATCAGTAATCAAGATGACCATTTCACCCACACAGTGCCTTTCTGGGGTGATTCTTTGTGAAATATAAACCCAGGTTCATCTCCTTTGCTCAAGCTGCACTGCAGATGGGCTCAAATGGCCCTCTGTGCTCACCTGAATATAATGTATTTGTAGTCCTTGTGTATCAGTGTTCTGCATTGATCCTACTGAGTTCAAAGGGTCTTGCAGAGGTTTAAGTTCAAATAATTTGAGAATTTCCAGTTACTATCTTTGGGTTGCTCCACAGTCACTGAACAATAAATGGTAGTTGAAATGTGTTTTTTTTTTTCTTTCTCAGAGCACTCATGACAAGTTTGGATGATTTGTCTTGTGAATTAGAATAGAACTATTTGGGCGGGGAGGGGGGAGGGAGCTGAGGTCCAGACAAGATGACAAGTGACTTTTTAAAACTCTCTCAGCTAAGAATAGATCTAACTCCTACCTAAGAGTCCCCATCTTTTACAACTGGCTTTCAGTGTGCCATATATTCATAATGTGGGCTCACCTGGAAATGCTCAGGGACTATTTTGGAGAGATGTGTATAACACTGGGAAATAAATGACAGGTCAGGGCATTTATTTCTGGTGAAGGCATTTTCTGCTGTAGAACAATCCTCCTGTATATTGTGAATATATGTTGCTGTGCTTGGTTTACTAAACAAGATGACTGGCAAATAGATGAACAGGATAAAGTTAGGTGGGCAAAGGCAAACTGAGACTGGTGGGATGGAGATGGGCAGAATCAGTAGATACCAGCAGAAAATGAGGTAACAAACTACAAGTCACATAGCAAAGCATAGATAAGAAATATGGGTTGATTTAAGTGTAAGAGTTAGCTTAGCAACAAGCCTAAGCCATCTGCTGAGCATTTATAATTAATAGAAGCCTCTGAATGATTACTTGGGTCAGGCAGTCAGGACAGGAAAACTTCACCTACAATTTTGAAAAGTAGAACTCCTGGAGAAATGTTACCACATGGGACTACATCTTTGTTTGTAAGATTTCAGACACTGTTCCAATTACTACTGGAAGTGCTACCAAGAAATGAATGCTTTACTGACTGTAAAACCTCACAGCACAAGGAACTGTCTTCTTCGGTTACCTGGAAGACCAGTTCAAGATGTGGTAAATTCTAGGAAGTCCTGAAGAAATAGCCACAGGCAAGGTCTAGAGAACACCTCGGGAGATCAAGGATGTGGGGAATGATATGCTTAAGAGGGATGGAAACTACCTACTGTGTGGTCTTCAAGAGGAATCACAGGTCACATCGGTTTATAGCAAACGTAAGCTAAAGATAAACATGTCGACCTGTTCCATCTAGCTGTGCTTCAGACATTTTAAGTAAGCCAGACATAAATAAATGATCCCTCTAAAGAACAGCAGTTTTTGTAGTCTCCGTCTCATAAGAGGTGGCCCCTTTGGATCTTGAAGGCAGGCTTTGAGCTCAGTTTCTCTCCCACGGTAAAATATTATTACAACCCAGGGATGCTTCCAGTTTTGTGCCTGGAAACTGCTTTCATCCTATTTGTCCCATGGCTTCAATGTTAACAGTCACAGGGGGCAACTCTGGGGCAACTTGACATCACCTTCATCTAGGAAGCCAGAGTTCAGAGTCCACAGGACTCAGACCAAGAGTGTTCCAAAGTTCAGACCCATTTGGAGGTTGCTCAGCAAAAATGGAACATGAAAAGAGAATGGGGCAAAAAGAGCACAGGACAGAGCCCGCGTCGATCCTTTAGAGCCAAGGGAATTAAATGGGGCATTACCTTCATATCTTCAGCCTGGTGAAAGTACCACAGGGACTCAGCTGAAGACAGATTGTTTGGAAACAGTTTCCCCTCTTGTCTCCACCCCACACACCTAAGAAAGAACCTCAATGACCGCTCTGGTTCCCTGATAGGTGAGCTACTTCATATCATAATTCAATTGTTAATCTCCACATCATGTAGCTGACTTTCTCCCAGCAGGAATGTTTCTCATGCCTTACAAATCATGCTTTTGGTGCACAGAGAAGCGGCTAAAGAGCACGAGCTTGTGTGTCCCCAGCCTTCAGTTTGCCCTCACATTTCTGCTGACTGGCGGAGACTGTGTCCTGCCCACCTTCCCCTCAATTTTCTACCTCAGCCTCTCTGCCTTGATGTGTGCATTCCTTTCCCCATCACCTTCTGAAGAGTCCGAAATCACTGGGTTTTCCTGGTCAGCACCTTGGAGAGTTCCAAACCCATCAAAGCTTTTTAGACATCATCCACTTCTGGCTGGGTGGGTGTTCCTGCTTGAGGGTCAAGACTGGAATTTTTCTTGCTCTCCACCCACTTTATCTATGGGACTCAGAAAGTACCATGATTTTAGGATTAAGGAAAGAATTTTCCTCCTGTTTTTCTTTTCCTCCTCTCTCATGTTTGCTCTTACAACTTTGCTTGCTTCAGTTTCTCTGATAAGTATGCAACTAGCTTCTCATGGGCCTTCACGCTTTGGATTAAACGTTGTATAGAAAATGCATTTGTTGTTGTTTTAAAGGAGATGGGGAATGTAGAAGGTGCAGTCATGTCTTGAAATGAGAAAGCACTCTCCAGGGATGGGACACACAGAAGACTGACTCAGATTTATTATTTAAGGGCTCATTTGATCATATAGAAATGGTGCTCATAGTGCAGATGAAAATATGTAGGACCTCCCAAATTGGGAACACATGCCTGGGGTTGTAAAGATGGCAAGAAAGGAGGAGAGAACTCGCACATGTGAAGGGCTTACTTCCAGGATCAGAACTGGTCCACAGCAAATGCCTTTGGGATACAGGATAAGTAAAAAGGGATGGTTGGGAGGAAGGAAGTTGAGTGTGTGTTTGAACCCTGGAACCTGATGAACAACTTGCTTAACCTGGCCTTCTACAATATGCTCTTGACTTGCTGTTCCCCCTATTCCTTCACAAAGACAATCTGAGAAAGATGGCATCCAACAGTTACTGACCATTGAGGAGAGACAGATGAGGGATGGTTTTAGGATACATCAACCAAATGACGAGGATTCTTTTACTTTCATACATTGCAGTTTAGAAAACACTTTTGTGTTTGTTTTTGAGGCCTAGGATATATGTGACAGTCAGGGAAGTAACATGCATTCCCATTTCATGCTTCTTGACTGCTCACTACACCCAGGAGTCAGGCCTCGTGTTGCTGTCCACAGAGCATGAAGGGTGACTCCTATAATAAAGGTTTATGAATGCAGTATCCAGAAAAAGACTAAAAGTTGAAATTAAAAAATCAGAATGGAAACACAGAAAGAATTCTCATGTTCTTGTGCTTAGTCCGTCCTACTTAATGTCCTGCTTCCTGCACTATCTGGTAGACTCACATCCGACACAGCATGCAGACTCAGGAAGATAGAGGGGTTTACCAAAAGGCACACGGCTAGCAGTGGCCTGGTGAGGCAGGATCTTTGTGCAATGGGTTTTCCACCCAACTATACCATTTCCTAAACAGTTAGGGACCACGTAGGACACAAGGCTGAATGCTGGCCAACTCTAGCTAGGGTGTCCATTCTTCATTCCTTCTTCTCTTGTCCACTGCTACCGCTGACCCAGCTGTCCATGGGTTTTGTGATGCCTCGAGCCTTTCCTAAGCTGCCCCAACTGGCCTTCCACCAGACTCTGGACTGGTCCTGGCTCTCAGAGAACTCAGATCCGGGTGCTGGGTTTAGGGCTTCGCCAGATGGCAGCCAGAGTCAGTGTTGAAATCTCAACAGGAATGCACTTCTGCCAACCCTGCCTCTCCTTCCACTGCAATTAAGCAGAAGGCCTCTTGCTTTCAGGACTCTACAGACACACAGCAGCCATCGCCAGAGATTTCTAAAGGGTTTTTATTTTGTTTATTTGTTTCTGATTGCCATTAGTGGGTTTTAAGACTCCAGATGTCTTTGGGGCTCAACCCTTGATTGCGAGTAGGAGCTAAGTAAAGGAGGCTGACTGCTTGGTAGGACAGGTGGCAATTAAGGATTAAGATGAGTAAATGGGAAGACAGACATCTCTTCTTGCCAGGACTAAATTAAACAGCTGCCTTGCCTAATAGCTCCTGTAGCATCCCAGAGAAGTCTGGGAGGAGTGGGGTAGATGGTGCTTTCTTAGTAGAACTTTAAAAAAGCAATTTCTAGCTAATCTCCAGATTTTCTAGGGAGGCAAGAATGATACACAGAGGTTGTAATTATTGTGTTCTTGTTTTCAATATTTATTACTTTGACAGGTTATGTAAACATCTGGAACTGTATTCCCTCTCCTGAAAACTTGATATAATGATGATATGGTCTCACAGAATGAACCTGTAAATTAAGCAAATGCTGCAAAGGTCTTGGAGCAGTGTCTGGAACACAGTAAATGCACAACAAAACTTCAGTCATTCTCATTATTATCTGTATATCTTGCCTTATTTACTTAGCTAGGGCTTTCAGAGCAGTAATTGGTGATGCAGATCACTTCAGAGATCCTTAGATTGTTTCTGAACAAATGGAGCTATGTGTATGGCATCAGCACCAAGTAAGAATGTAGAATGCACCAAGTATGATGTTAGCTATTACGTGAGACAAAAATTCATGTATTAAGAAAATATCCTGGACCAGGACTGAACGAGCATGTGATCAAACCGGACTCTGAAAGTGGCTGACAATGGGGGCTGACTGAGAAGCCATTGATAATGGCACTGGAACTTGTTTCTACTGCATTACTGGCTTTTTGGGACCCTAGTCTATTTGGATGTAAAGCTTCCTAGGCCTGGATGTAGGGGGGAAGGCCTAGGCCTTCCCACAGGGCAGGGAGGGGGAGGGAAGAGGAGGAGTGGGGGAGCAGAAGGGGAATGGGAGAAGAGGAGGAAGTGTAAATTTTTGAATGGAAAAAAATAAATGAAAAAGAAAATATCCTCCTCTAAATGTTTCCTCAGAGGTTTTAATATATATATACATACACACATTATACACACACACACACACTAAAAGAGATCTTGACTTATGGGAATCTATTAGTAACTGTCTTCTGATTGATCTATCAATGAATCATTCATGCTGTAAATTATCATAATGTAATTTTCAATATGCAACTCTACTTACATTTTAAAGCAAGATTTGTTTAGTCAAAATTTATCTAAAAACAATGTGATTTTAAATTTTATTGGTTTGCATTGTGTCTAGGAATTTTACTACTGTAGAATCACAGGTGGTGCCTGGCTGAGCTTTCCTCTGTGCTCATTATGGTTTGAAGGTGAAATGTCCCTCACAGGCTCATGGGTTCAATGCTCGGTCCTGACTAGTGGTTTTTTGGAACTCACTGGGGATATGCCATTGAAGGTTAAAGTTGATCCTGTCTGTGTTGAAACAGTTTCCTCTGCAAGCTCCTGTCTCCATGACCCCCTTTCTCATAACAGACTGAGAATCAATAAAAGCAAGGCCGGCAGACTGGAAATTCTGAAACTGTGAGCCAAAGAGCCCCTTCTCTAGCTAGTTTCTTGCTGGTATTTTGTCACAGGAATAAGGGAAGTAAGTCATGCCTTCATCACTTTTCCTGCTGCTGTACTAACTACCATGGCAAAATCAGCATAAGGAAGAGAGGTTTCGTCTCCACAGGGAGTTAAGGCAGCAGGAGCTTGAAGCAGCTGGTCACATGGCCTCTGCAGCCATGCAGAAGAAAGCTGTGAGCATTTGTGCTCAGCTGGTTCTTACTTGGTATAGGAAGAGAAGAAGAAAGGAAGGAAGGAAGGGAAGGAGGAGGAGAGGAGGAAAAGAGAAGAGAGGAGAGAGAGAATTGTGTTCTTTTTTAATTACAGTATTTGACCATACATTTAATTACAGTATTTGGTTGTACATTCTTGTACTTGTGTGCAATAAGAAGAGCTCATATTGGCTGCTTCTCTGTTTTGCTGCTAGGACCCTTGAGTTCTATTACTCAGCTCCACAAATCTCTAACAGGTCAGGTTCCCTTGGAACCAATCATTATGGAAATAGAAAGTTTCTGGCTTCTGGTGGTTGAATGTTACAACACAGCTACTCTTTCTTCATGTAGGTGCATTTAGGACATTGTCCCCATTGATAAGCAGCCAAGCTCTGTGACCATCACCAGCATCCTGGACTGCAGAGGGCAGCCACAAGTGATGCAGATATCCATCCTATTAGAGCACTCCTGGTGACCCGTGCCTTCCCAAGTGATGTAAGTCATTGAGTGACTCTGCTTTCCTGAGCCATTTAAATCCCTGATTCCATCTACATAGAAATTTAGAAATCGTGGCTTGGCACAGAACATAACTCTTCTCCAGGCTGTATAAGCCACTCTGATAGGTGTCTTGTTTCCCTGGAGTCTTTACCAGGGGTTAAATCTCATTTCCTAATAGGCTATCCCAAAGTCAACAACCCTTTCCTACCCACTGTTCTATCTCTTTGAATGTCCATCCTAAAAAAAAGTCGATCCCATGAGTATGCTTTTGGCTCTTACCTAAAGCTAATTCTCATAGCTCTCTTTAGGATTTAATCTCTTTCCTTCCCTATCGAGCCCCGAACTTCCTTCATTGGTTACACAGGGACTAGCACATAAATATCAGAATGTCAGTCAGGGTGAGGTAGGGACATCTCCCTGAGGGTAGCACAGAGAGAGTCCTCTGCAGCATTTTCTGACATTAGAAGCGAATGGGAGGACTATACTGCAGTTTGAGCGTCTAGTAGAGTTTGCAGAGATCCAGTCTTCTAAAGTACCAACCCAAACACCCAGAACCAACCTTCAGAGGCCTCAAAGTTTCCTGAGGGTCCTGACATCAACACTCAGAAGTGCTTTGGTTAAGCCTTTAAAACATCTTTGAAACCTTCATGTAGCCATGAGATCTTGAGTTGTGTCTACCTCTTCATCATCACTTCAGGAGGTGAGGGCCTGTAGCAAAGAGGCCCTTTTGCTCTTCAAGTTTGTTTTTAACCATGCTTAGGTGTTTAGTGTGTCTCTGTAAGACACTTGGTAAGAACTAGCCAATTCCATTGGCATAGTAGGTCTCCTTTTTCTCTCCCATTCCCCCAATATTAAGCAATTACTTTTAAAAATGCCAAAATAGGACTAGAAAAATGACTAAGCGATTTAAGGCATTTTCTGCCAAGTTGGATGATATGACCTCCGTCTTTAGGGTCCATTTGGAGAGAAGACTTCTGTAAGAATTTTCCTTTGTCTTCTACATGTGTGCCATAGTTCTCCCCCTTCTACATGTGCGCCATAGTTCTTCCCCTTCTACATGTGCGCCATAGTTCTTCCCCTTCTACATGTGCGCCATAGTTCTTCCCCTTCTACATGTGCGCCATAGTTCTCCCCCTTCTACATGTGCGCCATAGTTCTCCCCCCCAACACAACATACTAAATAAAGATAAAGACTAATAGAAAGGGGGTGTATTTGGGGGCCAGATAGAAACCTGGTACAAGGGAACCTCCCAGGATTCAACAAGGAAGACCCTAGCTAAGACTCCTAGCAATAGCAGATATGTCACCTGAACTGGCCATCTCCTGTGACCAGGAAAGACTTCAAATGGAGAGATTGGGACACCAATCCAGCCCTATCACCTTCAACCTATAGTCTGTCCTACCTATGGAATGTGCTGGGGTAGGTGGCCTAGATAATAAGGGAGTGGCCAACCAATGACTGGTCAATCCTAAAGCCCATGCCAGGAGAGTAAGCCAACCCCTGGAGACAGTGAACAGTTTCGGTGGCCATGATTTCCATGGGCGCTCTGTCCTGCTTTGCTGGTTTAGGGGCAGGGTAACTTGCTCAGTGATATGCTATAGTCAGACTTTCTTTGGACCACAAGCTCCCTAATAACAACATAAAAACTTCTTATTAATTGTGAAAGCTTAGCCTTACCTTAGGCTTGTTCCCAACTAGCTCTTAAAACTTAAATTAACTAGTTTGTATCAATCTACATCCTGCCAAGTGACCTGTTACTTCTCCTCCATACTATACTGGTGTGGGAAGTCCTTCTACATATATGTTGCTTTTATTGGTTAATGAAAAAAGCTGTTTTGGCCAGTGACTTAGCAGAATAGAGCAAGGCAGGAATTTCAAGCAGATAGAGGAGAGAGTGTAGGCAGAGTCAGTGAGATGCCATGTAGTCGCCAGATGAGAAAGACATGAGCTGCTAGCTGGAACCTTGATGGTAGGCCACGAGCCTCATGGTAAAGTAAAAAAAATAATAGAAATGGATTAATTTAAGATGTAAGAGCTAGC
The DNA here is from genome assembly GCF_014885135.2 of Alexandromys fortis. Lineage (NCBI taxonomy): Eukaryota > Metazoa > Chordata > Mammalia > Rodentia > Cricetidae > Alexandromys > Alexandromys fortis. Next base: position 6,406,549 of record NW_026067977.1, read on the forward strand.
TAGAAATATGCTTAAGCTATTGGCCAAACAGTATTGCAATTAATATAGTTTCTGTGTGACTATTTTGGGTCTGAGCAGCCGGGAACGAGCTAACAGCCTTTATCAACACTGTATGTCCAACTTCTCAGCCTCATTGGCAAATTTCTACTTCTTTAATTCTTCCCTGAGTCTCTCTCACTCCCTGGAAGTCTGACCTATCCTCTCCTGCCTACCTATTGGCTATTCAGCTCTCTATTAAATCAATCAGAAGGTGTTTTAGGCAGGTGAGATAAAACATAGACTTCTTCATACAGTGTGATCAAATATCCCACAACCATATGTTGAAGGCACACAGAGTTTATAATGCCCCACTGCATACCAAGGCAGAAGAGAAGCAGCAGCAACCAGATGAGGCCCCTCTGCCTCCCCTTTTAAGTTTATTCTTCCTTCATGCAATACAGCCCTACCGCAGCCCCCCTTCCCTCCACTCCTCCCAGTTGCCTCCCACAACCCCCTCTCCTCCAGATTCACTGCTCCTCCATTTCTCTTCAGAAAAGAACAGGCCTCCCAGGGACATCAACCAAACTGGGTATAACAAGATGCAATAAGATTAGCCACAAACCCTTGTATCATGGCTAGGTAGTCAACCTAGTAGGAGGAAAAGGGTCCCAAGTAGCTCTGGCCCTTTAGGTGGCAGTGGTCTTTCTTTCTTGATCCAGACTTACTGTGTAGTTGAGGATGACTTTGAACTCCTGATCTTCCTTTCTTTGTCTCCACAGACTGGCAGTAAAGGCAGGCACTACTGATCCTGGCTGTGACTGTATTTTTGGCGCTATATTGATCTTTTCATTGTCCTGGATGGCCAAGTCGCATGCTAGACAACTCTCTCCTGCCCTGTGTTTCACAGATTTGACTGTTGATAGACTGAGACTGGGAAATCTCAGTGTGTCCTCTGCTTCTGTAGCTCTCCAGAAAGACCTATGAGGAAGACAGTCCAGGTCCTGGATGGATGATCCCTAAAGGATCTGATTGCCCTTGCTTTGCTCTTGATGAAGAGAGATAATGTTTGTTGGCTGCACTGAACGACCATAATATTCGACTTCATTAGAATCTTACCAAAAATTTGCCTCCATCCTGGGGTTCTAATGATGGGAAGAGCCATTGCCAACCTGGAACTAATGTGAACTATTCTGGCTCTCATTGAAGATGAGGCAGGCTGGTGTCAGTGGAGTGGTCTCACATAAAGTCCAGTCTCATAAACAAAGTCTCTGCAATTCATTCTCATGATCTCATGGCGTCTTACCGCAGCAGCCAGATGCAAAAGTTGACCTGCACTTGGTAAATTACTCACCTCCCTTCTCAGAACCCTAATAAAAGGAAGTCACTCTGTTTTCCATATGCTGTCTCTTTTCTTGAGAGGTGATTTCCTGATTAGAGGATCCTTTCCTACTACACCCTTGAGAACTCAGAGCCCAAGAAGGGATACAGTAGCAGGAAAGAGCTTGCAGGTCAACCTGAGTGAGTGGCCCAGGGATCTGCATGGGGTGGAGTGGGTTTGTCCTTCTCAATCCCAGACCCAAGGGAGACCTAATGGGAGACCGAATTTTGGATGGTCTCTTTCGAGTGGTACTCTTTCCAAAACGATGGAAACCTAGTTTTAGCCTCAACGGACATCAAAGACAGAAATCAAATGTGTTGTGTGTTGTTTCCATAATGACATTAGCATCTAAGCTGTACACTAGGAGCTGAGGAGACACTGATGTCCCCAAGACGTGCTGCCAGGTTCAGAACTGAACAAACAGAAGCATGCTGATGGGTTAGGCCAAGTTTAGCTGAATAGATCTTAATGAGAAAGCCCTGCAATTGTGAATAAACAGTGCTGAGTGGATTCCCTGCCTGCTCTTCTTATGCTGGGAGGTCTCAGACCAGATCCCAAGCTCTAATATACTCAGTTTCTTTATCTGCAAAATGGGGGGAACTCTGCTTGCCTCACAGGGTTGTGCAAGTAAAATGAGATGGGCTTTGTGAGCGGGCCTCTGCAAATGCTAACCCTTCACAAATAGAAGCTATTTTTGGTTAAAATGAAATATTAGACTGTAGCTTTGTTTGCCTGATTCCTCGCACTTCTCCTGATCCCAGTGACTTAGGGAAAATCTCTCAGCCCTAACGCCAAATGTCAGAAAAGGTCCCCACTGTGCTTTGTGAGTTGCAAAACAAATCCTTCTTCAAGTGAAAGAGTCTCTCTCTCTCTCTCTCTCTCTCTCTCTCTCTCTCTCTCTCTCTCACACTCTCACCAAAAACACACACACACACACACACACACACACACACACACACAAAAACACACAGAAAGAGAGAGCAGTGATAGCTACAATTGATATGTATACAATGATTTTTGAAGTTTGATTGTACAGATGGTTACACAACCATGTGAACAAGATGAAAAACTAGTGGAGTGGAGTGTGCGCATTAAATGAGTAAAATCTGTGTTGTGCAAACTGTGTCTCAGTAAGCTGTTCATTTAAATGAGCGAATTAGGAAATATTAAAATCTACTTTCTGTATGCACCCTTTCGTGCATCTCCCCAGATCCTGAGGGATGCTCCTAGCTACATGTTTCTTCAGGTACAAGAAAATAGAGCCCAGACTCTCCAAAGATAAATATCAATGGAAGAGATTATATATATTTATGCATATATAAGTATATAATATATAGCTACACTATATTATATACTATCTATATCACATAGCATACATTTTTATTTTATTTTTATTAAGAGTTTAATGCATGTATACAATAAAATTTGATCATATCATAACTGCCTCCAGTTTCCCTCTTCCAACTATTCCTGTATTTCTCCAACTTATTTTCCTCCCAACTTCACAGTCTTTTTTTGTGTGTGTGTATTTTGTTTTGTTTTTTGTAGCCCACTAAGTCCAATTAGTGCTGCCCATATGTGCACAGTTGTGAGGCCATCCACTGGTGCATGGCATACCTACCCATGGGAATACCTTCAAGAAAGAATGGTTCTCACTCTCCCAAAAGCTTTCAACTGCCAACAATCCCCAGCAAGGTGTAGGGCCTGGAGATCATCTCCTCCATCTGTACCAGGAGTTGGATTGTCTCGATTGTGTGCAGGTCTGATGTAGGTAACCACAGCTACCGTGAGTTCATGCCCGTGACAGCTGTGTCATGCTCAGCAGATAGCATTTCAGAGCAATCTTCCCCATCCGCTGGCTCGCGCATCCTTTTTGTTTCCTTTTCCCAGATGTTCCCCTTGGCTGGGAACGACTGATAAAGATACTCTATTTAGGGCTTTGCACTTCTCTCTTTTTTGCAGAACTTTGGCCAATTACGCATCCCTGTATTGACTGCTGCTCACTGTAAAACAAGACAAAACAAAACAAAAGCTGCTATAAATTGTGGCTGAGAAGAGCCCAGGTCTATGCATAAATATTTAGAAAGCAATTTGATGGTTAATCCTGATTGTTAGCTTGTACTGAGAGATGCTCAGGATGTTAGTGAAACACACTGCTGGATGTGTTTGCAAAGGGCATCTCCAGAGGTGACTGGAATGGGGGACAGGAACCAAAAAGGAAGGCTTACCCTGAAAGGTGGCACTGTCAAATGGATTAGAGAACTAAAGAGACCTATAGCAGTGAAGGGAACCAGTCAGCATATGCCAGTTCTTCCTGGACAAATGTGTCTATGGCTCCTGCCATCGCCGACAGGCATCAGCCTCCAGCCTCTGCACCTGAACTCGCACAGGAAGAACCAGAGGCCTTAGACAAGGACTGCACCATTGTCCTTCATTTTTCTGAGAATTCTAGCTCATTTGGCTTCATATACATACATATGCATGCATACATATGGAGACAGACACATTCTGAGGAATTGGTTCATGCACCTGTGAGGGTCCCACTGTGTTAGGAAAGCCTCGCATCCCAGAAGGTAGTGTTTTTACTACCTCGAGTCATAGTCGAGCACTAATGTAGATGACCCTCGGGAAACTCACGACACAGAGCAAGTCTTAGTTCCCAGAGGCCTCCTCTGGGATGGCTTGTTCCTATTGGTGGTGGTTGTCAGAGGGTGGCATATGGGGCTGAATAAATCCAGGAAACTTCCTGGAGAAGGTGGCCTTTGAAACTTACGAAGAGTAGGTAGAGTAAGTGGTAAGGATTCTACTTCACAGCAACTATGATTCAGAGATCAGGACTGGGAGAGGAGCCAAGAAATCACTTGTTTACCCCTCTACTGCTTATGGATTCTTCTGTTCCATTATATGTATAACATAAACTTGAAATAGATCAAATAGTTAGAAGCTGGTATTTACATCCCAAGCTGTTAAATAATAGGCTTCCAAAGTACTTTGATATCCGGTATTTTAGAAAAATCCAATCCTCACAGCAACGTTTTCAAGTGGTGTCTTCGCTTGCGTCTCCCAGGAAGCTGAGTCTAAGGTAATCGCTTATGCAATGTTAATTTATTAGGGCATGCTAGCCCAAGGAACAGAGGTAAGGGGAGATGGGAGGAAGCCAAGGCTCCAATATATGGATGAGTTATCGCGTTGACTGCTGCTGTATGACTGATTGCTTGATTTCCTCGTGTCACCCTCTAAGAGGCTATATAAATTACCTCTCATAACAGTCCAGCCGAGAGGAAACAAGAAATGATTTATCCACAGCCAAATGTTGGCCCTTTAGAGTGTTGACACCCTCACCTCTGGGGGATTACAAACGTGTGGATATGAAGCAGGAAACCCACGCCCAGCCCCCAGCACCGTTGCCTAGGGGACACCAGGGAAACTGTTGAAAGGCAGGGTGATCTGGGCACAGGAGTAAATCAAGGCTCTGTAAGACTGTCTGCTGCTACAATCAAAGTCACCCCGAGCTCAGACACAGTTGTTGAATAGGATGTCTAAAGCCGAGACAGGAATCAGGCCCAAGAGCACCCCAGTAGAGAATGAAAGGTATCTAGAACAGTTCACCCTTGTAGTCTTGTGCTCCTGATGGCATCTGACACCTAGTTTCCATTTGAAGCCTCCATGTGTGTGAGAACAAAATGAGCTCAACCCCCGGCCCCCTCCTGCAGAGGAATGAGGTACCAGTTCAATCAGTCACAGGGTGTTTTTCAAGATGCTTGCCAGGAGCAACCTCTGCAGAGTGCGAGTCGGAGAGATAAACTGTATTCCCCATTGTTAGTTACAGCCCCAAACCACAACAGATGTTCATGAGGTCCCTTCCGTGTCTGTTCTCTCTGGACTCCTCTCACAACTTGGCTAGCTCTTCAGCTGGTCTGGACTGCTTGACAGTTGGGACACCCAATTTTGTCCCCAAGAAGTCTTAGCTATGGCTTCTACAAATTTTCCACTATTACTAACCACAGAAACACCTGCAATCTTCTAGTAAAAGATCCCGGGGTTTCAATGTCTCTCCCATACCAGTTTCAAGTTTAGTGTGGAATTTACAATATTTTCCTTTTTTGGTTGTTTTTATTGAGCTATATAATTTTCTCTACTTCCTTCTCTTCCTCTCCCCTCCCCTTCTACCCTCTCCTATGATTCCCAAGCTCCCAATTTACTCTGGAGATCTTGTCTTTTTCTGCTTTTCATGTAGATTAGATCCATGTATAACTTTCTTAGGGTTCTCTTTGTTGTCTAAGTTCTCTGAGATTGTGAATTGTAGGCTGTTTTTTTGTTTTTTTTTTGTTTTTTTTTTTTTGCTTTATGTCTAAAACCCACTTATGAGTGAGTACGTATGATATTTGTCCTTTTGGATCAGGGTTACCTCACTCAATATGATGTTTTCTAGATCCCATCCATTTGCCTGACATTTCAAGATGTCATTATTTTTTTTCCGCTGTGCAGTACTCCATTGTGTAAATGTACCACATTTTCCTTATCCATTCTTCAGTCAAGGGGCATTTAAGGTCTGGCTATGACAAACAATGGTGCTATGAACAAATTACTAAAGGTGTATAAGAGTTGTAAGAGTTCCTTGGTAGAATTTTTGGGGTCACTTATGGGGATTTACTATATTTTAAGAAAGAAACACTACATGTCACTTAATAGGACTTCTGACAAAGCAGAACAGACACAGAGAAGGACACTGGAGTGAGCAAGGTCCAGCCCTGCTGGTTTCCAAATGTTCTGACTCCTGGGCCACAGCACTGGGCTGTGACTTCTGCTTCATTATATTGAAGAGGTTACTCTGAGCTCTGCAATATTGCCCCCAGACTAGAATTGTAGATGGGGTTTTAGCACCTTATTCCTTCAGTCTGTTAGACCAGCAGTTTGCCAGGTGGGATAATGACACTCATAATAAGAATAAGGAATCCTGTGCCTATGTGTCCATTGTCACATCCCCTTGCTGAAAAAGAAGTCCTCTGATCTTGTGTGGGTTACCAGATTGGTAAATTAAGCCTGCCTAGCCTCCCAGCTCTGGATCAGGAGGAACTGATGGTAATAAAGGATTTCTGGCGAGTCTCGTTGATGCACAAAACCACGAGCAAGAGAGAGCACATGGAAGCCTGCTTCTAAGTTTGATGGGTGGGCATCTTTCTTTCGTCCATGACTTCATTCATGCTCCCATGTTCGTGTTCTTCATGGGCTCATTGTGCTGGGACAGGAGTGACCCAAGAGAGGCTCAGGAGCACCTCAGGATGAGGGACTTTTACTGCAACACAGAGAGCATTCTCACCCCTTCGGCTTCTGTCCTCCAACTTTTCAGTCATACTCCCTTCAACCCCAGACTACTCAGCTGGGCCACCCACCAATCCTAAGGAGCTCCGTGCTGTGCCCGCAAAAGCTCAGTCCCAATGTGTTGTTTTAGGTTATTTGTAACACAAACTCTCATGCACTAAGAGTTTGAATTCTGGGAGAGATGGTATGTCATAGGTATGTGAAATGGAATACTGGGCTACATGTTCATGGGATTCATTTGTGTATTGTGAGCTAACGTGGGCCTGATTCTAAAACTATGGCTTCTCTTCAGTAGTCTTTAGGATTTGCTGGGTCTGGTAGTAATCAGGTAGGGACAGCTCAAGTCACATTAATCATTTGTTCTCTGTGCTCAGACATATCTGGCTCCTACTAGGGAACCAAGTAGCAGACCCAGGAACTATTTTCAAAAGGAAATGACTTCTCTCTTACAAAAAGTTACATCCCCTTTCCAGAACCTTGGGTTCTTCACTTTAACTCTCCAATTAAGGTTTCCAATAGGAGCAACCTTACCCACTGGGTCATCTCAAACACCTTCAGATGCTGAGTCACGCATTCCCAGCGGCAGTTAGGTGCTACTGCAGAGTTCCTTATTCCTCATAGCCCTATTTGAAGTTGGCTATGAGTCATTCAATTTTTTTTGGAAGATTAATATTCCTTAGAGAGATATAGTCTACACCAAAGTCCCAAGTCCGCCATCACTATGTAGTAGCAGGTTCACACAGCAATTTGTCCTTTACATTAAAGATAGTATCTAGTAAACATCAAACCATAGAACCCCTAAAACGTCACCAGTGTGTGAGATTCCTGGATCTGTCTAGGCCTCCTCTCTCACACTGTAGCATGCAAATGTTCCCAGGGCATCTAGATTGCTTGTCACCCCCTGTGTACTGAGTGCAGTCATGGTCTCTGCTGGTTGGTTTGCAGCTTGGTACAAACTAGAGACACCTGGGAAGAGGACACCTCAATGGAGGAATTGCCTCCATCAGATTGGCCTATGAGCATGTTTGTGAGGACGTTTTCTTGGTTGATGATTGATATGGGAGGGCGCAGACCACCATGTGCGGTGCCATCCCTGGACAGATCATCCTGGCTTGTATAAGAAGGCAGGTGAGTAAGCTCACAAGTGAGCAAGCAGCATCCCCCTGTGGTTTTCACTTCAATTCCTGCCTCCCCATTCCATCCCTGAATTCCTGCCTTGATTTTCCACCAGATGGACTGTAACCTGTACGGCATAAACCCTTTTCTTCCCCAAGTTGCTTTTGGTCCATGCTTTATTACAACAACAGAAGGGTAACTAGAACCATGAGATCTCATTTGTAGTACACAATGGTATTCTGCAGAAATCTAATATGGTAAAGGTCTCCATATTATGATGAAGAAGAAGGAAGTTAGCATTTCCCTGGAAAATGACAATGAACGCATATTGCTGTCTCTGCCATATTCAGGTAACTACATTGATCTTATTGATGGGGGTTGAGAACTATGTCCTCAAAAGCTGAATAGTGACATCTCAAATGTCATTAATTTATCTTCATTAAGATATCATATCCACCACAACTATAATTAGGACTACTTCCTTAAATTTATGGTAGGCTAGATATAAGTGCCTTAATGCATTTTTGTTTATTCTATTTAAATGAAATGAAGATGAGAACATTTAACTGCATAAGACTTTGACAGTAGTACTAACCTTTGGTCTTTCCCAGACTGTGTTTCTGATTCCTACTTCGGTAAATGTAGAGAGCAGGAAGTTGATCAATTTCAGAGTCTTCCACTTGGCTATTACTAGCTTTGTGACCCTTATTTCACAGGTCAGAGAACCAAAGTGAGCATTCTGCTAACTACATCTGTCTGAATTATATATACTTGGAAACCAGGGCTGTAATCATGGATCATGCCTGCAGATTCAATGGACTAACTGCAGGTGGGCTAGGGGCAGGATTCTACTCATAAACATCAAGTAATTCTCTAACCTATGATGGCATTGTAGGACGTGAGTCAGAACTCATGTCACGCTGTCAGAACCTGTGCCCAGTAGTTATTAAAAGTCAAGGTATCCTACTGACTAGACAGTGGCAATGGTCACATGCTCCTATTGGGAAGGACCAGAGGAATGTTTGCCGTGTGTCACTGCTGTGACATTTGGGGTCTTTCCTGAAGGAACCCCAGTTTTCTCTTAAGTTGGTGGCCTCTGGAACTATTTGATCCCTGAGATAAATGAAATAAATGAGTGACTGACTAAATAAAAATATACATTTTACAGATAAATAGCTCTATATGTGCATGAATTTTATACATTTATATGTATATAAATCTGAGAAGCACACACTATCTATGGTAAATAACTGTGTATAAGTATATGTATATAAAGTTGAGGAACAGCAGATGACTGTAGAGTCATCATGGTATGTTAGCCGCTATCCAGAGTGCTGACAATGCACATCCTCCCCACATCAAAATTCAGTAGAGTCAGACTGGTAACTGGAAAACGGCTATGGTGGAGGTACTTATACTGTGGGGATTGGAAAATGTCCATAAAGAAGGATTGTCTTTTCACTTGAGGATGGTTGTTAATCACTTACCAGCATGACAGAGTACCCTCGTATGCAAGACACCTTAGATTCTACCCTTTTGCTCCATCACAATGATCGTAACTGCCATGTCTCTGCTTAGTAAGTGCAGCCCCCAAGTGCTGCCTTTCTTCAGTCTTATCAAAGCCACTGCTGCCAGGAATGCTAATCCCACAAACAGTTCCAACTTAAGAAGGAAAGCCATCATTTAGCTTCTCAAGGCGACTAGCGCCTCCCTTATCTAGATGTCCCTCAGTAATCCATTGCAGGGCCTCATCACAGAAAATCCTGGAAGATCTGGGTGGTTAATGGGCTCTCAGAACTCACCAGGCACATCATGCTAACATTCTTGCTTTCTTGAGCCTTCTGATTTCTTCTCTGATACAAAAAGGAGTCCCCCAAGTCTTCATTCTGTTTCCTAGGGCCAATGCCCTGACACGCTCTAATGACATTGTATGTTCTCTTGTAAGAATATAGGTGAAATCACCTACATTAAGCAGTATTTCTTATCTGATTTCAATTTGACTCCTACTCCGCCAAAGACTCACTATTTATGTTACTCTAGTTCTTGAGCACAGAGAAGAGAGGTTCTACAAATCATTCAGCACGCAACTATTTCTTCCTGAACTACATTTCCATGTTTGTGGTAGGCTGAGATCTTATGATCTCTATAGAGGCATAATGAATGGCAGACAATATTGAAGAGAAAAGTCATTATTTTGTTAGATACCTGCCTTGCTTGCAGTATACATAGTTCTCAGGCAAGAGGATGGCATTTTAACCAACAAGAGAAAATAAATTTTTTCCCAACTTGCAGGTTTCAGATAACCTACGAGTTCTAAATTCTTGGACTTATCCACCCAAATATTCCCACTCTGGGTTTCATAATTCCTCTCTTTTCCTAGCTGAGCTTCAACTCAAATGTATGACAGCAGAGGTTGTGAGCAGCATCTTCTTGGCAGATAGAGCATCCTTGTGATTAGATTCTGGGCTTGATTTTCAGCACCGTGTGTCCTGCAGCTTTCGGAAATAAACGTCTCTGTAAAGCTCCCATAGAGAGTCTCTAACATTCACATTTTGCTCTGGTTTTGCAGATAACTTTCCTAAGCCTTTAGTTAAGGCTTCTGATATGGCTAACAAACTCCACATCATTCCTTATTATCACCGATACCACCATACTTCTCAAGTATCATAGCTACTGCATATTCCAATATGTCTTCCTGTACTTCATTTCAAGTCACCAGTTATTTAAATGTTCAGACTTTATACCTGAAATGTATACACTACAGACTGTCATTACCCTCCTCATGGTTATCAATGGAGTCCTTATTGCTCCCAGAGTATAGATACTCCACTTCAAAATCTCATCCGAAAGTCTATCTTCTCGGTCACTCCTGAGATAACTGTGTTGACCTGTGTTCCTAACAGAACAGACTGATAAAAAGATGCACACACTTTTAGCTTAGTATTTTTTTTAATTCATCTTCAGGACTAAAATGATCAAGAGAGAAGCAGGGAAGAACACCGAGCTACTCTACTATGAGGATGTGTTATGAACTGGTAGCTGGCAAAATGTGATAGATTACCTAGATTCACAAGACAATCTTTAAGAAACCATGCAAACTGTAATTAGCAGAGTCCACCCAGGGAATGAACTACTGAAGAATTATCTATGGATTTTGTTTTGTGGTGGTCAAAATTCTGTCCCAAGGGCTATTACCTTCATTACATTTTGGGGTTGTCTTTGTGTAAACAAGGACCAAGATGTCCCATCCTCCCCATCAACAAGTAACCCTTGAGCTAGGAGACAGGAGTTGTACAACAGAGTTAAGAGAAAATGCACTGTCATCATAATGTCACTGTGCAACATTTAGAGCCTACATAAACCCGAAAGCTTCAATGGCAAATGGGATACAAGACGAGTGAAATCGTAGGACCCAAAGGGGCACATGAATATCTGATACAAGGACACAGAACTACAAGATCCTCAGGGCGAAGAAGCCATGTCTTAGTCATCTTAGGTGCCCTACCATTATTCTTGGTACATAGCTGTACAATCAATAAGTCTGTAAGTATCAATTGAATGAGCTACATTATTTTACCCACTTAAGAAATGCAGGGGGGAAAAGCCATTGATTGTACCAATTGATTGTACCATCTAAATGTAACACCCTCAGTAAGTAGAAGAACAGAGGCAGGGACTTGGGTCTCCTGTTAGCTATGCTGAAGGTTACTAATTCTCAGTCCCCTTCTCAGTGTATATAGCTCTGTGTGTGTGTGTGTGTGTGTGTGTGTGTGTGTGTGTGTGTGTTTGGGGATGTAAGTTAAAATCTAGGTGGTCTTCTTCCAGAACTTGGTTTAGAAAGCAATAGAAGGTCAGTAGGCAACCACACCTTGTTTCCCATATTTTCCCCGAATACATGACTGTCCCAAACAAAGGGACTGATAATGAACATCACCTGAGTCTCTGTAAGCCAACAAAATCCTTGAGCTGGCTGTGTCTCCTTCAAACAGGACAGAATACAGAGTTCCTGAGGGCTGACTCTGCACTTCTTGTACCCTTCAAATACCTATTTGGCCTCCTTTTCCTCACTGCAGGAGGGCACAAGCACAGGCTCCTCCCCCTTTCTGCTTCCTAGCCTTGGGAACATTAATCATCAACCTTTCTCAAGACCTGGCAGCAAAGATGCAGCGTCTAACTTCTTAATAAACTCATACTGTCATTGAAGATGACAGATGAGTCTGGCAAAGCTTGGAGCATCCCAACTTCCCAGCTCACCAAGAGCAGGGAAGAATCCAGCAAAGAATATGAAGAGGAATTACTCTCTGGGCCAAGACCCCATGGGTGGGGCAGGAAAGTCAGCTGCCTTCTCCACTCTTCTCCTCCTACCTGCTCTCTCCATGATGTCTTCACCGTGTTTACTGCAGAGCGAGATGGTTTGGCTGTCCTTTCTCTTAACAATGTGATTTGGTGTGTGGACTGTGGTATCTAACAGGTTTTTTTTTTTTTTTTTTTTTTTTTTTTTTTTTTTTTTTACAGTGAGTGACAGGTAGGCAGTGCTTTCTGAGTTAGATGCTACAGCCCCAGAGGTGGAAACAGAGTTTTCAAATCTCCACACCTCTTCCCTCCTGAGCCAGGAGGATGGACAGGCTCCTGCTCAGATACCTGCAAACTCTTTGGGTGCAGCTTTCCTGCATGTTTGCCCACTCCCTGGCCTTTCCTGTCATCAGGGTCTTACTCTGCCCTCCTGCTGGCTCCATGGTCTTTGTTTGCTCTACAGAAAGAATTCGGACGAGAGACGGCAGAGCACAGCATAGAAGACAGGGTGGCTTTATTACGGAGGAAAGAGAAGTGATCATGGCCAATGGCTAAAGGAACCACTGCTTCAACTCCATCTTAAACAGGTTTTAGGCTGTTCCTGAAGTGTGTAGAACAGACATATTCCCCTAAAGTGTGTTTTCCTGCCCAGTTGATTGACAGGCCCAGGCCCATTTGGGTTACTATAAAAGAATGGGCAATGGTATATCTTTTTTCTCAGCCAGGGAATCTTCAGCCAGGCTGTCATCTTATTGTCTTCTTGGTAGTTCAGAATGTCATGTCTCCACCCAGAACCAGCATGCATTTCAGATCCCGTTTTGTAGACCAGTACTTCAAGCCCTGGAGTTTCCTCCCTCTCCTTCCACAGGGCTGATTAATAGGGAGGGGTCCGTTCCCAGTGCTTTTAAAACCTGATCAGTCTCACTTTGTTGACAGCCAGGCTAGTTATGCTTTGGGCTTTCACTCAAAAGATCACGTTGAGCCACTGGGAGTCTGTACCTGTCACTACTGAATTACCTGGGAAGCCAACTGCTATTTATAGCACCCAAACCCCAAATCCCTGCCAGCAAGTAACTAGTCTTAACTTCTGTCCACAGTCAAAGGACGCAACATTGAGCTGAGCGCTTTGTGGAAATCATCTCCCCTCACCAGTCCCAGCGGTCTTAGCAGATAGGTTGTTTCTGGTGGTCACTAGCGGAATCTGTAGCCCAGGTTGTTTCTAGCCGTCGCTGGTGGAGTCTGCAGCCAGGAGAAGCGGAATGATTTGTTCAGCAACACAATGAGTGACTTCCAGGCAAAGTCAAACTCAGCTGCACGTCTGCAGATTTTAAATCCCACTCTCATCGTTTAAGGCAAACAAGTGAATGATGGGCTCTGTGCTAGGAAATTCCACATCTGTGCAACACACATCCTGATTCAAGGAAAGAAAAGGAAATTCCTGACCTGTCAGCAATGGGCAGACCTGAGATTTAAACTGATTTGACTGTCAAATCCTTCTGTCTTTCCTCCTTTCCTTCTCTCCCTCCCATCCTTCCTTCTCCACTCCGTTTCTCAGTCTGTCTGTCTGTCTCTGTTTCTTTCCCAATTCATCCTGCACTCTTTTCAGCCAAGGTTAGACTTTTATCTTAGTGTTCCTAACAGATAATTTATGCAGTGTGTCTAGCTCGGTTTTTGGCACTTGGAAGGGAATTGGATCATGTGACTCCCCACTCCCTTCAGCCTCAAGACAAGCTTCTTGTTTGTTTGTTTTTTATTTTGATCCGTTGTTTTCCTGGTAGGAAAAAAAAGGGACAGCTTTTATTTTTCCAGCCACACGGTGGAAAGAGGTGTTGTCTCTTAAAGATGGTGACATTTCCCCTGTTTGGAGAGCTGTGCCCTATAGAGGGTCTCGCCATCCCCTCGAGGGCTGCTTAGGAAAAGGTTTGCAGACACCACATCAGGCCTGTGGGCTGGCTCCTTTCTGGCAGAAGTAATGAAAGCAAAAATTTGCAAGATCTCCTCATACAGGCTTTGTTTTTCCCCTTTTTTTCTTGTTTTGCAAAGAAAGGTCCCCACTGGCCTTTTAAGTCCAAGGAAAACTTAACAAACACTTTCTGCAAACCCCCTTGCTTTTTACTTTGCATCAAATAACCTCCGCAACTCGGGAGCTTTGCGCTTCAATCCTTGCAAAGGAGGAGCGAAGAAGCAGGATATTGAGTCTCATTAAGTTTCTTTGCTGTGTCAGTCCTCCTTCCCAGAGGGGGATGTAATGCTCACTTCATAAATACTCAGCCCGTGCACAAGTTGGCAGCTCCTTGCTCTCAACTTTACATTCTTGGCTAAGAATGTGTTCCCGGGGATTTTGAGAAAGCCTCCCCAAATACCTGGTTTCTGACTTTCTCAGAGCTTTGCTAGAGATAGGGCGAGGTTGTGGCGTCTCTGAAGTCAACTTCTCCTTGCTAATGAAGCTCCTAGCTTAGTGCTCTTCCCCAGCTCTCGTGAGGGGGTGGCTGGCTCCCAGCTTTGCATCACCTTCTTTCCCCTGAGTTTATTCTCCTTCTCGGCAGGACTCTGCCCCTGCAAGGAATGATGATAACTGACCTTAGCCTTGGTCCTCTTTGGGTCTTCTGCCCATTGCAGGCTAACAGAGTTTTTCTCTTTGTGTGTGTGTGTGTGTGTGTGTGTGTGTGTGTGTGTGAGACACCACACACATGACCAAAAGTCAACCTCAGATGTCTTTCCTTATGTACTTACTGTTCACCTGGTTTGCTTGTTTTCTTTTATTGTTTTGAGATTATAATACAAACACACCTTTTCCCCTTTGCTTCTCTCACAGCCCAGAGCTTGCCAAATAGGCGAGGCTGTCTAGCCAGTGAGTCGAAGGGCTCTGCTTGTTTCTGTCCCGCTGAGCTCTCTGATGCTTTATGTAGATTCTGAGGATTCAACTTAGGCCCTCATTCTTGCACAGCAAGAACTTTACCAGCCCAGCTTCAGAAGGTCTGAACTTGCTGTCTAACTGACTATGTCATCTCCCCGGATCTGCCCTGAGAAACTTTATTGAGCACAGACAGAAGTCTTTTCTAGGGTGGGCCTCTTGAGTTTTGATATTGATCTGTTTTGGTGGATTTCATGACATAGAGTGTTGAAACCTGATGTTGGGGGGTGGTCCTCTCTAGAATAATCAACTAAATACCTTGTATAATTTAGCTCCTATTCTAAGTGATTTCCTTATTTGATGCTATAATAAGCCCAGGTGTGAGAACAGCCCCCATTAGGGCAAGGAGACTGAGGCTTGGAAGTCAGATCACTCTCCCAGCACCCCCTAAAACAAGAAGTGGTAGAGCCAGGACTGTAGGCCTCTCTCTCACACCCTGACTTTCAAGTTCTCTGGGATTATGTTGAACACAGGCCCAGAGGAAGACATAATTAGTGTTCTTTGCCTGGACCTTAAGGTACCTGTGTAAGTCCTTGTCCACTCCCTTCTTAACAACTTCAGTTCCTCACTCCCCATTGTGAAGATTCTCTTCTGTATTCTCCATCCTAAGTTCGTGGGACAGCTGGAGCTGTCAGAGTCAAACCCTAGTGGCCCTAACAACCTAAGCTCGGCCACTCAGTCTCAATAAGCCAACTAAACAGGCAAGCAAGAGCAGAGGGCAGAGAAAAGGGATTTATTTCATGTGACGACACTGGGAAGAGGAACGAAGAGGTCTAGTGACTCCCAGGCTGTCTTTTGGATCCTGACATAGGTTTAGGTTTCAGCAGAGGCAAACAGTATTCATAATCAAACAGTCCTGGTCAAGGTCTGGTCCTCCTCATCACTGAAATATCATTGACTCAGGTCCTAACTCTCATCTGTGCTGTGAATTGATTGGCAGGAATTTTTTATCTAGAGGCAAGCTTCCCCTCTGACTGGTGCCAGGGCTCCAGCATTTCCTTGTTTAGCATGGGATTTCTGGGGAGAGTTTCCTTGTGGTCTCTCAGCTCAACTGTCTGATAGACAAAGGGATGGATGCAAGTATCTATGTGAGGACATCTTTGCTCCTGCAAGAACGACTATACTGTTCTCCTGTGCTGTTCACATTCATGTGTCCGCTGCCTCTTTCCTTGACTGCCTGCTCCTCTTCATCTGTTCTCATTGAAACATCACCTCCCTTTTCCTCCAAAACAGGTCCCAATTTACCTACCCCAAGGCAATTTCCTGCTCACCCTTTCCTGCTTATTTTCCTCACTCAGATTTATCTGTGACTGATTTGGGAAGCGGACAGCAAGGTGGATGGGAAAGCAACAGAAATTCTGATCCTGAAGATCATCCTTCAGAGAGAGACTCTTGACCCAGGGTGGCGCATCCCCTCTAAAGTCCCAGGCATTTTTTCTCTACTATTTCATTCACTTATTTTAAGAGTATGAATCACCCACAAGTGTGACACTGAATTAAAATTGCAGAAGTCCTAGTTGATATGACATAACACTTTCTCTTGACATACTTGCAGAAGTTGGTCTGGTGGTACCCACACGTCCCAGAGAGAGGAGGCAAGTTGCATCATCTTAGTGCTTAACATGTTGCTATAGGAGACATTGCCTTGGTTAGTAACAGGAAAACCAGGTCAAATTTCAGAGGTCACATTTGAGTCTGACTCCGAAGGGTGTTTTTATTTTGAAGATAAGCTTTCCAAAACCTGAAAATGACAGCATAGGAGAAATAGTTCTGATTGTACAAAACAACCTGGGGGAGGTGAACCTGAGAACGAGGATATAAATGTAAACTGAGGTCAACCACAGAAAACCACTTTCATATTAGAGAGAACACTTAAAAATGAATACTAAGGGCTCAGTGGTACAGTATTTACTTAGCATGCCCCAACATCTGATTTCCAGCTTGTCTCTTTGTTCCCCCACCCCCCACATAAAACAATCATAAATATTAGAGAGTAGCTCATCTAAATTCTATGGTGTGTGTGATGAATCATTTGAAGGTTCTTAAGGTGGGGAAAGAAATTACTAAAAGAAACTGAAATAGTCAGGCAAAGAAGTTAGGAGACTTCTCCACAGGGCAACGTGCTTAGGAAGAACTGTAAGGCACAGAATAAGGGTCCAAGCAAAGGCCATGGCAGTGGGAATGGACAGGGAAGCACAGCCATGAAAAACGCTTTGTTGGCAAGTTAAATGGGACTTGTCATTTGACTGTGTATAAAGAGAGGAGGAAGGACGAAGCGAGGGCATCAGAAATAAAGAAGTCAGAAGAAATGGAGGTCTTGGTAGAATGGAGGGTGGTAGAAAGAAGAGATGACAAGGGCAGTCGGGACCTGCAGGGTCTTGAAATGCTTAAAGAGCCTCCAGCAGATGTGTTGGTAGTTTTTAATTGCTGGATTTGAAGTCTATGACTTTTCACATTCTGGGCAAGCACTGAGTTCCATTGTCAGCCGACATTACTTTTTATACTGTCACTCACAGTGTTCCCAAAGATCCAGAAAGAAAATCCTTCCAAGTGTCTCTCTACCCTTTCATTAATTAAATCCCAAGTTCCTGCTCCTTCCCCAGAAAAGCTTAGACCTGGGAGCATCTGTTTGCCTTCCTATTGATACTGATGACCTTGATCTTAACACGAATGAGAGTGCTGCTTTCTTCTCTGAGTTGTTACCTTTATTAAAGTCAGCGAGGTATTGATTTTCCGAGCATGCTCAGTTGGGAGTTCTTTTCTAACAAATGTTCATCCTTGCCCAGCATCACTCACTCCAAGACGGTTCCTACATGTGGAGGCCCTCTATGCTTTGGGCACGTTGAGAAGCGTGTCAGTGATTCATCAGGGAATTGAAGACAACCAAGATTGGAAGGGGAAGGCTAAGAGAGGAAAACCTGCTGATTTTCCTTCTCAACAGTAATGACGAACAGTCCAGAGATACTCATCATTTACCAAGAATACTCACTTGATTCTCACTCTAGGAGGGGAAAAACCAGTTTGGTACAAAAGCATTTACTGAGCATTTTCTAGAGGCCAGACAGAGGTTTGGGGGATATGGAGATGAATAAAACAAAGCCCTGATCTCTAAAGACAAATAGTGCAACAAAAACGTAAGCCCCTAGGAAATACATAACATAGTCCAAATATGCGCAAGGCTTAGGACTTGAGCGAAGCCTCCTCTCTGACACAAGAGAGTCCACAGAGTATGGGCTGCTCTGTAGAATTTGGAAAAAAATGAAATGGAAATGAGATGGAGGCCATTCTAAGCAGAGGATGCATGGGGGGGGGGGAACTTAAGTATGATGCCTTCATGGGATACAAGAAGTCCTGTTGGCCAAAAAGGAGTGGTGGTAGGTGCTTTAGGCTGGGAAGAAGGTTCTGGTGATCTCTGGAAGAGATAGGCAGGGGCTATCCGTGATTCCACCAAAGACCATGTTGGTCACACTAAATAACTTTCTCCTTTATTTGGTAGGTTTAGGACATCCAATAAAAATCCTATAGAGGGGGCTGGAGAGATGGCTCAGAGGTTAAGAGCATTGCCTGCTCTTCCAAAGGTCCTGAGTTCAATTCCCAGCAACCACATGGTGGCTCACAACCATCTGTAATGGGGTCTGGTGCTCTCTTCCGGCCTGCAGGCATACAGAATATTGTATACGTAATAAATAAATATTTAAAAAAAATCCTATAGAAAGAATTTAACTTTTATAGGAAAAAAGGCACAAGTTTAGTTTTGGAAATTGTAACCTTAAACTTCCAGGTACATCCAGCTTTTTGAGACTGAAACATGATACTGTCATCTACAAAATTTACATTTGAAGACCATGCAATTGAATTTTTTTAAAAAATTGTGTAATGTTTTAAGTATGATTTTGTGTCATGCTGTATTCAATAGCTACCCTTGACCACAAAGGGCTGCATGTGATTACAGAGCACAGACTGGACATGCTTGATTGTAGATATGACCAAACTCAACTGTTCAAAATAGATATATGAGACTGGAACTTGGGGAAGGTTTGGGGAGGAGAGACACAGGCAAGTGCCATCCCTTGGCGGTAGTGGTTGAACCAAAATAAAGGACAACACCCACCACCCCAAGGCAATGTGTAGAGTCAGTGACAGAGCTCTAGACAACAACTTAGGGACCATCAACATTCACTAGGTGAGGAGAAAAAGGGAAGCTCAGGTGAGAGATAGACAAGGAATGTCCAGAATATTCCAGAGCCTATATTCCAGGGTCTATAGCATGAATAATAAGAACCCAGAGACAGATAGACAAGGAATGTCCAGAATATTCCAGAGCCTATATTCCAGGGTCTATAGCATGAATGATAAGAACCCAGAGACAGATATTGGGGTTCAAACCGAAGATCAGAAAAGCAAAGCAGCTAGCCACTGGCTCTTATCTCTTTCTCAGACCGAAAATGGGTGAGATACTGTCTCCACGAATCCTGAAGACTCCACACTCCACCCTCCACTGAGTTCCTGTCTCTTCTACCTTGTATTCCTCTCTCTGCCCCACCATATCACTCCTGTCCCCACCTCCCTAGAGCTGGAATTAAAGGTGTGTGATCCCACATGTTGGGATCACTTTTGTGTGAAATCTGTTTCTCTTTTGGGCAGATTCAGTCTTGTGTAACCCAGCTTAGCCTCGAAATAACAGATCCATCTGCTTCTGTCTCTGCGAGTCCCAAGATTAAAGGTGTATGCCACCACTCCCTGGCCTGTATGGCTGACTAGTATAGCTGCTTTGTTCTCTGATCTTCATGCAAGTTTTATTTATAAAAACAGAAATACTATCCCACTATAAGGGGTCAGAAAAGTGAAGGTACATTTTCAGGAGACGTGGTCATTAAAGCCAAATATAGGGGAGACAAGTAAACTTATGTACTGGAAAGGGTCCTGTAGCCTTAACAAATAGAAGAATCTATTATTACAGGTGACATCAGAAGGAGGAGTTTCTGAGAGGGTGTAGGTGAGGTTAGCCTTGGGTAGGAGAGGGAGTAGGTGAGGGTAGTCTTAGGTAGGAGAAAGGCAGCTTTTCTTCCAAGGGAGTAGAGAAAGGGCAGGACCACTGACAGGGCAACCATTATGAGCGTGGGGGAAGGAGGAGGGAAGGAAATGAAATCGATCTGAGGCTAACATGAGTTAATTGTGGGAAATCACATTATAGCGCTTTGACCCAGCATTATTGTGATGGATATTGCTATATACAACAAAAGCATTCCAAACCCTGGCTGGGGGCCCACATCTATGACAATGCCAAATTCTGTGGTCAAAGACTGGCTAATTCTTGGAGGTGGTGTGAGGAGTCACTGCCAGTAATGGAAAGTGCTTCAGAAGAGAGCACAAATGGCTTTGGAACGGAAGCTGGTGTTGTAATTGCCATGTTGAGAGTGTTCCCTAACTCATACGCCCGATTTTCCTCCCATCTCCTGCCCAG
Organism: Alexandromys fortis; assembly: GCF_014885135.2. Taxonomy (NCBI): domain Eukaryota; kingdom Metazoa; phylum Chordata; class Mammalia; order Rodentia; family Cricetidae; genus Alexandromys; species Alexandromys fortis. The sequence continues at coordinate 6,427,015 of NW_026067977.1, forward strand.
CTTGCTTAAAAATAAACACGGGTTAAATGCACAACTGGAAAGGCAAATTTGGCAAACTGGCATTTCATGGCTGGATAATTGAAAGTGTACCATGCATACGGCGTAGTTAAACCCTGGTTTTAATAGTTCTGTTCTTAGTGGGAGTCCTGCGTGTAGATCAAGTCTAGGGTTGAAAACTGAGGAATGAATTAGAAACACCGGAGGGTTTTTCAGTTTCCTACCCAGAGTTAGAAGGCTTCTGTGTCCTTTTGCAAACTGCACCAATTCTGCGCGAGACGCCGAGGTTAGATTAACTTCACCACCCTCACCCTTCCTTTATTTTTTCCTCCTTTCTTGGCAGCTAGATCTTTTTTTCTTCTTTGCACACGTCACCTCTTGATCTCTATCCTTCACCTGCTATGAAAACTTGCCGTCAGCACAGGAACACAATTTATATTAGTCCCCTACCCCTTAACGGAAATCTAAGAAATGCTGTTTACTTCTCAAGGGAATTGGTTACACAAAGATCTTCCCTTTGCATTCCCTTAAAGGCTGCCCTCTCTTTGGAAAGGGGTTGGGTATTAAGAAGCAGGAGAGAGCTGGTCTGAGAGACTGATACCCTTCTTAGTACACAGGAATGTCCTCTAAGAAGGGTGGTGCCTGGCTTTGGCTGGAACTGTGGCTTTTGTCTGTGCTGGGACAAATGAGGCCCACTGGAGTCCCTACTGCCCCAGGCATAAGCAATGAATGCCCAGCCTCTAGGAATGCAGGCCCGTCTTCCACACAGCTCTCTTCCTAACCACTATTACTTGCTGGAGGCAAACATCAAGGCATTGCAGTGACATCCCAGAGACAGCCTTTGAGAAGCTTCCTCTTTTGCATTTTGCTAGTTTTCTATTTTTTACGTCTTTGCTTGTATAAATTGGATAGAAACAGTGTAAACACTTGGATAAAGAAAATTGTTAGTAGAAATGCAGTCTTATTTTACTGCCTTCTTCCAAACCCTAATGGTTTTCCTCTTACTCCTTTATTGAGGCCAGTGGCGTCCGGATGGCTGTGGCTCTTTAACTGAACATGAACATAGCTAGATGCTTGCAGTTGAGGGCTTGAGTCAGTGGTTTTGTGCAAACTATTTCATTTAAGCCTCATCTTCAGGCAAACAACTGCATTTTGGGAAAGTCCTGTTTCTCTAACCTTGTTCTAAGCATTCTTCTATGTCAAAGGATGAAAAATCTAATCTGACAGTATGTGGATTATTTATACTGATAAAATCCCACCAGGCTTCTCATGATGTACTACAAGCACTTGCTATTCTGCTCCTCTAGTCCCAGGAAAACCAATTGGAGCTGACATAGTAATCAGTTCTCCCTGGGAACATGGCTCCTTTAAAATTGTTCAGTTTCCAGTGGAAAAGACCATGGAGCCACAGGTCCATCATCTGAGAAGCTGTGACTCCGCAGGCCTAGGTCAAATATCAAAATAAGTCTCTGTCATAGGCCACGGCTAGACTGGAGCTGTAGTCCACTCTCAAATTGTATGCTGCCTTTGTCTTTGGAGAGAACGTTAGCATCAAGGAAGCCAAGAATGATGGAGAGCCTGTACCCAAAAGTGGGCCTTGGGGGAAAAAAACTTCATATAGAAAGCAAAATTTTTGGAATATTTTTCCTGATTATGAAAGTAATATAAATCCACTGAGGAAATTTGAAAAATAAAGGCTTAGAGAAGAAAATTAAAATTACTCATCATTTCATCTAGCCCTGTCATTTTTTTTAGTTCTTTGCATATTATTTTACAAACTGTAATCATAGCACATATGCAATTTTGTGTCTTGAGTTTTGTACTTTATGTTGCATTATGAATGTAACAAGTTTGACTAAATGTCGCAAACACATTGGGGTAGAGACATTCACTTTTATAGTGATTGCGGATATTGTCATTGCCTTGCCTCTTGCTATGGCAAATGTCTGACAAGAGTGACCCAAGGGAGGAAGGATTAATTTTGGCTCACAGATTCAGGGGTTTAACCCATGGTTGTCTGATCCCATGCACTTGGGCAGAATGTCACAGCAGTGGAAACACAGCAAAGGATCTTCCAAATCCACATGGCAGACAGGAAGCCGGGAGATGGGGTACAGGATGGGACCAGGGCATGATAGAGCTGCAAAGACTAGCCTCCAGCTAAGACCCTCCCCCTTTCCACCACCTCCCAATAAGGGTATCATACTCTGACTCTCTCAAGGGATTGATCGATCCGTTAGGTCTGAGCCCTCATGATCTATTCATCTCTGGAAACATCTTTGCACCTGTGCTCTGCTCATCTCCTCGCCATGCCTTAGTCCAATCAAGCTGACAGTTGAGAAGACCCATTGAATGTGTCAGATCTCCTTCTCTCACCGGGGAAAAGACATCCCTGAGAATGTCTCAGCCTGCAGGAAATATCTAGCAGTACTAAGGAAGTTCTCCTTTGGTTAGGCCACAATACCTCCTCCTACAGATATAATTCACTTCCTCAAGTTCTTCCTTCATAGAAAGGAATAGAGTAGATAAACTTCCTTCACAAATATGGGTTTCCCTTTAAAAGAAGGGTCGCTCTGTTTTCCTCTATTTTATATATCTGTAATAAAGAACTAACAAATCAATTCAACTTTTGCCAACTACATTAGGATTATGAAGTCTCAAGATTAGGTATCTTATCTCCTTTAAACCTAACCACTGAGATATTTAATCCCTTAGTCTCGGCAGTTCCACGTCTCTGATGTAATATGTACTGCTTCCCAAGGACAAAAGTCCCAATCACAAAGGCACTGCACAATAATCTTCGCATGATTCATTCACTAAACAACCATTTTGAGCTCCTTGTAGTATGTGTCAGAAGGCCTTCTTCAACCAATGAATTCTTTGGTTATGGTGGAAAGCAGTGACTTCTGAGACTTGTTGTGTACCCACAGTGGCCCAGTGAAAACAAAGAGGGTTAGCTTCCAACATAAGGGAATAAGTCTTTTAGATACCAGCATTTGCTGCCCCAGGTCCCAGGGATGGAGTTACCACAAGGTGCACTGGGGAAATTCCAGGGCTTCTAGCATTATCTCTGTGTCTTTCCGTCAGAAAGCAGTGCCCTCTCCAAGGTGCTGAAAAAGCCGACCTCTTTTTGCACGGAGCCTGGATTTGGTCATCTCTGGATCTTCTGAACCATCAACCGTACAGAGCTGTCCTCTTCTGATTGTCACTTAATTAACAAGTAGAGCTGGGTCCACATATCTCTTACCCTCGTCCTGCCTCCAGAACAAAGTGGCATTTACCTGGAGAATAGCTTTCATGTTATCTGCTAAGTTGTTGGCCTTCCTGAGGGTAGGGAAGTGGGAAAAGCCTTTGAAATCTAAATCTTTAGAATCGCTGGTTGAAATTGAATATGGTACTCAAGTGGCAGGGATGGAATTTGTTTTATCTGCTCTGTGTAATCTTTTCCTCATATTTATCCAACGTTTACTGGCAAACAGCCAGGTTTGGGCAAGCATCAGATACTACAGTAGTTAAAAACTAGAATCTGTAATCCAATAGCCTCGGGTTTGCTTGTTTTATCCGCCATGAGTTTATTTAATGGAATTGCTGTCCTGGCATCCCTTTTGAGGATGTACATAAGTTCTCTGAAACAAATAACACCCTGTCACCATTGGCCTAGTTAAAACTTTCCTCTCTGTGTGATTGTTTGCTGTATGGCCTATTTATATCTACAGTTCAATGGCCCCAAATTCAACAGTGCTACCAGTATGCTTCTTAGCAGGCAACCTAATGGTCAAAATGCAATCTAATGGCCAAAACAAGAATCATAGGTCCCTGCCTGTGTGTCTGTGCATGTGTGTTAGTTCTCATATATGCATGCATGTACTTGTGTGCGTGTGTGTGTACTTTCAGTTAGATGATTCACAACCCCCATGGATAATAAAATAATAAAAATCTGAGGTAATACCATGGTCCCCTGTCTTTCTCATTCTGTCACTTCTGACATTCCATCACCACCAACTCTGCCAGTTAGCAACTTTAACCCCTGGAACCTTTCTTCTGTTTCTTACACAATAGTTCTTTGTCCTCCTTGAGCCTTGGAGAGGCTTGAGTGAGATAAACATTATGTTCATGTATGTATGACAGGCTTGCCTGATGATCAGCTACATCAGTTCTTTGTCATAGAAACTTGAAGAACAAATTTAAAAAAGAAACCATAACAATAAAAATCAAATACTATCACTCTGTGTATCACACAGGATTAGATGTATCTCTAAGCAAACATAAAACAAACTTTCATGAGCAAACAGAGGCTAATAATTCCTCATATAAATGAGGCAACAGAAGGCTGTTGTACCTCAACCGAGAACCTCTGCTCCTTTATCTTCCTAGGATGCTTTGCTATTATGTAGAGTTTTCCCTTCTAGGTTCCAAAATCAACACTGGAGGTCCAGGCTTCATGAACGTGTTTCAGTTGAAGAAGAACAGCCAGGGGCATGGAAGATGAATCTGTACTTTAAAAATCAACCAATCAATCAATCAAAAAAAAAAAAAACCCAACAGCGTTCAAGGAGATTCCCAAGAAACATCAACTCATGTCTTACTAAGTTACATCATATTGTCAAAAATAGTATGAAAGACTATTTTTAGTTTTATAATCTCTAGTAAGAGAGACTAATTGTAAACCCTGCATTATCTACATGACTTGACCTTAAGAAACATTCCTTTTCATGCATCTGTAAAATGGGGATGTCGATGCAAAGATTAATTGAGATGATGTGTAATAGCTACTTATTACAGTGCCTCACAAGCTTTTTAAAAATCAGGATCTTGGGGAAGTAGAAAAAGACAAGATCTCCTGAGTAAATTGGGAGCATAAGGACCTTGGGAGAGGGTTGAAGGGGAGAGGAGAGGCAGAGAGGGGAGCAGAGAAAAATGTAGAACTTAATAAAAATCAATTTTAAAAAACATCAGGAGCTGGAAAGACTGCTCTGAGGTTAGGAATGCTTATAGCTCTTGTAGTGGAAGTGTTTGGTTCCCAGCATCCTAATGGTGGCTCATAACCATCTGTAATTCTCTTTCCAAGGAATGCAGTGCCCTCTTCTGGCCTCTGAGGACACCAGGCATAGACACAGTATTCATACACACAGAACCAAACATTCATACGTGTAAAATTAAAAGAAATAAACCTTAAAAGAAAATCAATGCCTGAGACCAACTTACATAGCTATGGAGGGAAAGATAGATGATTTAGAACAGGGCTAAGGACTCATAGTTGCTCATATATTGGGTTATGGTGAGGTTGAAACTAAGCTCTTCACCTAAGAGATCATAGACTATCAGCTATTGGGCAATGTGTCTAACATGGTCATCTAAAAGTTAGGACAGCAGTGTGACTTGCTCGGCTCAACTGGTGATATCACCTGGGCTGAGGTTGCCTTCCAGATTCCAGAATAGCCAAAGTAATCATTTCCCCAGTGTGAGTTATGCATCCTGCTATATTTTAAGCTTTGGGTGAGGGATGTGAGTGGATTCTCAGGGCCACAAAGCCCCTCACCCACCACAGATACCTGGAGGCCTTGCGGCAGGTGGCAGGGAAGTTCTTATCTGACTGAATATTGACAGAGACTCTTCTGCCCCCTTTGAAGATGCATCTCCTCAGAGAGAGCCTTGCCTGGGCTTCCAGTGAAGATGAGGTTGGGAGAGAGGGGGAAGAAATGAAAAGCGAGGGAGAGAGCGAAGCCCGGCAAGGAGAAAAATCGATGGCTCATTGCAGGCAGGTGGGAGCTGTGGTTGTGATGAATATTTACCGTGCAGCGGTCTAATGATTTTAGAAATGGGTTTTTTTCTGACTGTACTGAGCGCTTGTGGGATTGTTTTTCAAGAAATAAAATACATTAAAGCTCAGTCATTAAGAGCTTAAAGGAGGAGGGAGTGCAGGCTCCAAGCCCATTAGCACACCCTGTAGTTAAGTAAGGGCCTCGTTCCTAATGCATTTTTAATTTATTCTGTTTTGTAAAATAAAACTTTAAATGGCTTCTTGTACCATCACATTTGCAGGCAGCTCCCCAGCCTGTCCCCAGTCACTGAGTACTGCTGGTTTGCAAGGTGGTCCCAGCAGACGTGTAGTTCAAGTGCTCTCCCGCCTTGGCCTCCTGGCCACTCTTCCCTATGTGACTGTTTATAGAAACAGAGTGAGGTTAGCAGGGGCAGCCTCACCACTGCCGGGATTGTCCTTGAGTGGGAAGGGAAGGGTTTTAAAGCACAGGATTTACCTTATCAATACCCAGGAGACTCGGGTGGGGCTGTGTGGCTTCTGGCAACAGGTACATTTGCTCCTCCAACGCCCTCCTCAGCCACCAAAGAAAGCTCTGGGTTTTAAATTATTACCATACAATGAGAGTTTGGGCTTGGGAAGGCTAAGCACACTGGTCAAATACAAATAACAAGTAAGAGCTCACCCAGGTCATCTGATTCCAGAGCTAGGCTATGTTGAGGCAGCAGAAGGGTTAATAAGTTTACCATCAAAGGATGCTTCTGAGGTGGGTTTGAGAGGAGACCTAAGGCTTGCATTGACCCCTGCAGGAGACAAGGAAGCTACTTCTCCAACGTGATTCTTTCTAAGAGGACTTGGGCCTTTCTCTCTCTCCTTCATTCCTTCTAAGCATCTACTCTTTCTTCCTTCAAATCTCTGCTCACCTATCTCTTACCCAGAGAGGTCTTCCCCAGCCACCCTGCAAAGGATCCTCCTCCCACTCCAGCACAAGGACTTGATTGCCCCGCCCTGTCTCTGTTTCCTGCACGACGTGTCCCTGGAAGATCTGCTGTTTACCTTTTCCCTCGTTTCTTTTTGCTGCCCTTCACTGTACTGTAGAGTCTGTAAGCAAGTCTGTCTAAGTGAGTGTCCAGACTATGTAAACGCTCACTTAACAACTGTTGAGTGAATAAGAGAGCTTCTAACTCGGGGGGCCCATCTCTCACAATTAGCTTCTGGCCATTTGTGGGTGAGAGTGAATAGATCCTTGCCACCTTAAGGTTTCCTAAGAGTGAAGCCCTTTAAACAGATTCATAGATTCTCTCAATCTGCAAGATGCCTCCGAGATTAGCCAACACTAGTCCTCAACATTAAAAATAATTAAGAAACCCAGAGTGATTTTTTTTTTATCTCAAAGACACAAAACTTATCAGCTAAACACCCCTTATAGTCTGGTTCTCCTGCAAGGTGTCACTGGGGGTGGCTGCTGAATCTCTGGGGACATGTGGACCACTCTCAGAGATCCTTAAGGAAATCCTCTGTCAGGTTGACAGTTATTGTGTGAGGGGCACTAAGGGGGCTAAAATCCTGTTGAAGTTGGCAGAGATACCAGCAGCATGTTCTCATCCTCTGTCTTTGCTTGTCCACACCACCAAACAGCCTCCATGCCTGGTTCTAGCTGTGAGGAAGCTGCTCTCTTGGTATGATTTCTGGGGCTCTGGGAAGGAAGGGTCCCTTATATCATACTGATTTTATCCCCCGGGAAATCTGAACTTCCTCTAATAGAACGTGACACCTTCCCCAAACACAGAGAGAGAGAGGAGTGTGTGTGTGTGTGTGTGTGTGTGTGTGTGTGTAAATAATACAGGATAAATGGCTAGCCATGGATCCTGTAGAGCTCCTTAGGCTAGATGAGCATGTTTGTATATTTGTGGTGAAGGCAGAAGAAACATCTCTCCCTACAACCTCAGCCCATGACAGCTCTCCAGCACTTCCTTTTCCACAGTTAGAATCTGCTGCTATATTCAGGTGCCACTTAGGGGCACACAAGAGACATCTGACTGTCCCCAGAGAAGCCACTTCCCCGCAAAAAGACTCCTAGACTTACAGTGAATTCAGAGGAAAAATGCATGCATATTTGTTAAGTACCAAACGTTGTATTGGCTTCTTTCTCATATGTCTTCAGCCACAAAAAAACAGAGACGATTATTCTAATGAGAAGATGAGAGGTCCTAGGTGTTGACTCGCACATGTGATAGTGGGGTACACAGACTCAGCCAGTCAGGCCCCTCTGACTCTCAGGCACGGGGTTCTGGCTGCTTCTTTAATCAGACTGACCCTGAAGACTGAACAAGCGATGCTGAGGCCAAGCCAAGCACCATGACTTCATCAGAGGCTTTGCCTCTAAGGAGGCGGCTCCCCGTATTGAAGACTCTCTGGGAGTCACCCCAGGGTGCAGTCCTCAAGGAGCCCATCCGTGGGTCATGAGGAGGAACACCCACAAGAAAATGCTGAGAGTCAAAAGTCATTAGCATCCTGGGTCTGTTGCTGTCATGGTGATCCATGAGGCCAGCTCTGGACACAGCATCCTGCCTCCTGCTCTGGGAAGATGCATAGTAATTGGTCAGAGTACCAGCCTAACTTAATTGCTGGTTTTAATCTTCTTTACTTGGGGGGAAAACAGTGTGCAGACTCTCTGAGTTTCTTGGCTCCACACCAGGGTATAATTATTGGTCTTAACTGGGACCTAGGAGCTTTCTCTTCTTCCACGGCCACCTAGAATTTCTCCAGGGCTAATGTAAGAAGTGTCCCTCTCACCTTTCCTAAAGAAATCTTCTCTATCCTTCTCCGTTGGCCTCTCCTCCCCTCCTCTGGTATTTTTCAGCTTGGATCACACTTTATTTTCAAGATACCAATGCCAACAGTCAGTTTTCTATTTCCATGGCAACTTGCTGCATACAAGTTTGTTGATAAAATAACTTACAAGTGCCTGATGTTGATGGGATCTGGGCTGGGAATTGGCTCGACTAGCAGTGAGCTGGGAGCACAGACTCAGGAGGCTAGCCTGTGGCTTCAGTTGTTTTGCAAGAAGTGGAAAAAACCACACATTTGGAAAAAACAAAGGTTATAGAGGAGACGACTGTAGTAAATAAAGGGCACTGGATATCGGTGAGTAAGAAATGGTCAGAGACGGCGTAATGAGAAGACAGGACTTGGTTGAATCAAAAGGAAGGTCCTGAGTGAGCCCAGCCCCAGTTGGGAACTCACATCAGGTGAATCAGCTTGCCAATGTATCCTCCTTTGAGGAGCCTCACCTGTCACTCAGCAGTTAGCCAAGATCCTCCGAGGGAGCTCTGGGGAGAGAGGTCTTGGGATCACAAGAAGTGAGTTGCTCTAGTGACCTCCCTTTTCAGTGTGAGAGAACAAAGACCCATCAAGAAGTGATTTGTATTCATAGAACTACACAGTGGCCAAGATGGAGCCTGCATTTCTGAGCTTTAAATTTAGTATTTTTCCATTTATTGAAGCTATTCATCCACCAATCCATCCATCCATCCATCCATCCATCCATCCATCCATCCATCCATCCATCTAGCATCCATTATCCTTTCTCTGAGATTAAAGAATTTGAGCCTAATACACTTTCTAGATGATGGTGATTATTACTTTCGGGAGTGGTGGGTGGTGGTGGTCTGTGTGTTTCTCTGTGTGTTTCTGTGTGTATATGTCAACACACGTGGACACCAGAGGTCAGCATCAAGTGTCTTTCTCTATTACTCTCTCTTTTTTTTTTTTTTTGGACAGGGTCTCTCATTGAACTTGAACCCCATTATTTCGGCTGGTCTGGCTAGATAGTGAGCTCCAAGGATGTGTCTAACTCCTTAAACCCAGCACTGAAGTTACAGATGAATGTCACAGTGCCCTATTTTTATGTAGGGGCTAGGCAGGCATTTGAACTCTGGTCCTCAGGCTTGCATGTCAAGCACTTTATTGACTGCGCCATCTCCTCTGCCCCAAATTACTTTTGTAATCTGGACTGTTACCTGATACAGTCCCAGAGCGCCTCCCAAAGACCTTCTTTCCATCAGTTGACACATAGATAAACGAAACAAAACATGGTAAACATAAAATGAAGTAGCAATTTTATCAAGGGATAAAATACAAATGCATGCTATAGTGTAGGTGGATCTTGAAAACAGACAAAGTGAAAGAAGGGAACATAAAATGTCACAAACTGTATGATTTCATGATATATGCGAACTGTTTAGAACAGGTAGACCCAGAGAAGGAAAACAGATTGGTGGATCCCCAGGGATGCAGGAGGGAGTGGGGAGAAACCGTTCAGTGGGGACAGAGTTTATTTTTGGGATAATGGAAGATGTTTTGGAACTTGACATAGACCGTGCTGCATATAACATTCATCCTTCGAAAATAGGGTTTTCGATTAACACAGACTAGGCTGGAATAATCCCACCATGCACCAGTCTACAGCCGAGAGCTTCTGTGGGATGCCTCCAGACCCCAAAAAAGCAGTTCCAGGGCAGGGTCCCTATAGAAAGGTCACCCTGCCACCAAGAGGGCCCGTCCCTGAAGATCCAGGGCACCAGATCCCTAGAGGACAGGGTGTGGTGGGCTCCTCCCTGCGAGCTCAGAGCCTCCTCCACAGCTTCTGCAGGGGCGAGGCTCCAGTAAGTTCTCGAGGAGAGGAGAGGCTACAGGCCTTGCATTCCAGCAGAAATCTGAAAGTTAAAGCTCTCCACAGCTTCACTTGCTGTCACTATTTTTAATAGATTTTTATCCCTTTGCATTCAATTATTATCATTGTCACCAGCACATGGGGGAAGCTTCAACGTGCCTGTGAAAAATGTCAAGTTTATTAGACACTCAACCGAAGCTTAGTTAATCCTGTTGTTTTGTTCTCTACTCCCCCTTACACACACACACACACACACACACACACACACACCACACACACACACCAAGCATTTGTCTTATTTATTTAATTTTTTGGTGACGTGTTCATGGCTAGCCTCAACATATTGGATCATTTTTCTCCCCCTGGTTTTAAAATAATTAAATGAATTCTACAGAGACTCATAGCTGGGGTGAGTGCAAGAGAGGGCGATGGTCCCCTAAAGTTGGAGGAGATGGGGTGCCTGCTGGTTCTAGCAGGCTGCCATCTGCTGGGCCTGCCCCTGGGGAAAACACTTCTCTTCACTTAATCAATATGGACGGTAGGGCTTCTGGCTTTAGAACTTGGATTTCCATTTTCCTTTTGTTGTTGTTTCCTTTTGTTGGGGTGGTGGGGGTGATTGCTTCTCTCTCTGACAAACAGGTTTCCTCTGGAGAGTTCCAGCATGCATTATTTTGGCCTCCAAAGAGGCTCTGTGCTTGCATTCCCTTTGTGTGGTAGCTTCTTCATTGTGCTTGTCTCTCCAGTAGATGTTTGTTTGTTTGTTTAAAGTCCTACCAAGAGTCAAGAGACTCAAAGGATGCTGTCTTTCTGCTTTGACTCAGCTGTCAGAGGGAGCATCCAACCCTCCTGCCTCTTGGTATTATCTTTTTCTCATGTTTTCTTTTTTTTTCTCATGTTTTCAAGTTTTGACTTGCAATTTTTGCTCTCACATTATAAAATCCATTTGGTTGGATTAAAGTAAAATCTAGCCAGAATTTTTTTTTTACTGTGACTGCAGATATTTTTATATTAATATTTTTCTTCCTGTCTAATGAACATTCATTCTTTAGGCTCGTTGGTGACTGTCCCTTATCACTTCATCCCCAGTCTCGAAAGATGATTTCATGGAGAACGGAAGTCAAGTTCTCCTGGTACACTGATGGTATCATTCCATTATTTTTGGCTTCCTTTACTGCTGCTGAAAAGCCGGTTGTTGGCCTAATTACCACTCCTTTGAATATAATCTGTCATTTCACCCTGTATTTAAAAGAGTGTGTTTCTTATGTCCGTGCATGTGAGTCAGACTAGGATTTTTACAAAATGAATACCGGTGTCATTGTCATCAAGATTCTTTAAAATAAAAGTAAGTGAAGGCCCCTCCTTCATCACCACGCACTCCTCCAAAGGCAAGGCCTATTTTCATATTTGTCTTTACAGAAAGAGTTTTGCCATTTCCAACCTAGTAGGATGGATTTTTGTTGTCCTTTGTTTCTTTTTTCTTTTCTTTCTTTCTTTCTTTCTTTCTTTCTTTCTTTCTTTCTTTCTTTCTTTCTTTCTTTATTTTTATTTTGTCTTTTGCACTTTGTAGATCTGCTCTGCTCTCCCTAGGTGGGGAATTCACTTCACAATTACCCTGCCCAGCATTGCACGCGACTCCAGAAACTGAACTGGATGTCCATTCACAGCGGTGAGAAATTCTCACACCATGCCTTGTTTCTTCTTTTCTCATCATTCCAATTGTTAAGTTTTCTTACCACATCCTTACAGCTCCTCCTTTATTCTGTAATGTTTATCTTTTCCCCTTGGTCATATTTTGAAATTTTCTTTCAAATCAGGTTCTTCCTTCTGCTGTATTAACTCGTCTGTTTACCCGTTTCTTGGCTCATCATCTACTTTCCTCACTGAAGTTCTATTTATTTGGTAATTTTGTAGTCCTTTTTTTTTTTTCTCCGCTCACTATTGTGAAGTTCTTTGTTATGTGTGGAAGCATCTAAACACTCATGTTCTGTGTCTGAAATGTTTGGGTTCTGATTCTGCTACCTTTTAGTTTTGCTGAATTTCACTTACAACAGGTTGTCACCTTATATGCTTAGAAACTTTCAATGATAATTCCATGCTCTTCGAAATTTCATCTGAGGAAATCAGTAGAGGCCTCCGGAGAAACTGCATTTCTTTTCCAGAGAAAATTTGTATTGGTTTCTGCCAGGTGTTTGGAAGTTATAGCAATCCAAGGCCATGTGCAATTAAACTGTTTGCCTGATGATTTAGGCCACAGACTCAAAACAGTTAGGAATCTTAGTGAAAAATATTGCTGTCTTTCCAACACCGAGCTAAGATTTACAACTTTCCTATTGTCCCCTTCTGTACGGATTTTTTTTTAATACAAATGCTCTTTTAGATTTTAAATTTACATGGAAGTTTAAAGATGAGATCAGACTCTTCTATACCCCCCACTTAGTTCCTCCCTTCCTAACATCTTGCATCTGTTTGAGGCCTTTGTCACAATTAAGGACCACTGTGATAGATTAGTATTAACCAATGCCTATAATTTACTCTGATTTCTTCAGTTTATACTGGTCATTGTACATGTGTATGTAGGTGCATACACATGTTTGCCACTGGTATCACTCACAGTGCTGCAGACAGAAACAAGGGCCATGGTAGGCAAGCACTCTACCACCGAGTCACACCGCTAGTCTACCGTAATCATTTGGGATGATATTGGTGAGATGTTTCATAGTGTTCTTTTAGTGGGATTCACCCTACATCTTCCTTGTGAGTAAATTGGGATGGCTTAGGAGTGAGAGCACAGACAGCCATGTTTTTAATCCATTCTTTCACTGGCTTCTTCATTTCCTCAGCTGTATGCAATGTGTAGTATTGACTTCCTCACGATGAGTGAACTGAGACTGTATTTCCTGGTTTGATCTGCTACCCAGCAAGATAGGAGCTTCCAGACCCCGGGTCTGACAGACCTGCCAAGGGCCAAAGCTGACTGAGGGTCTCACCTCCCTCCCAGGTTTGGCTTCCTCGTTGTGTTTGGTCTTTAGGACCCTCGCTTACTTCCTCACTCAGCGATATATACAGGAAGGTGTTCTTGGATGATTCATCCACCTTTCTGTGTTGTTTTCATGAGGATGGTTATTCAGGGGAGCCTACCGCAGAAAAGAGAGCTCTGGGAGGGGTTCTGGCCTCTCTCAAAACTGCAGCCCTTGCTTCACGATGTTTGTTCTGTGAATTGTGTGGAGCACTTATGAAACCTAGCGTTTGTTAGGCACTCAGGGAACACGTGCTTTGCTGTCTTTGTGCCTTTAGCTTGCAGAGACTAGCAGGGAAACCGAGTGCTCTGGAACTGCTCAGCAGGGAGGCTGGAGGACAGTGTGGCTGGGGCCTGAGAGTGGGGCAGAGAATACTGAGTGCTGACTCCAGAGCAGAGACAGGGATCAAGCCAGGGCTGCCTGGAGGTTACAGTAAAAACGGTGCAATTTCATCCTAAGAGCACCAAGGGCCACTGAAAGTCTCTTTTGAATCAGAAGTATGGAGGTAATTTATGGGTTTTTTAAAAGGTTCCCTGCAGGTGTTAGCAAGAATACATTGGAGCTGGGGTTGAAAGACACATACGCAGGCTGCTGCCACAGTTGGGTTGGTAAGCAGAGATGGGAAGCAGCGAGAAATAGGGAGGAGGCAGATGGACATGAGAGGGTGGGGAATGCATGATGGAGTTGGATATGGTACCCATCTCTGGAGGGAACAACTGAAAGAAGAGTAAATAGTGCCTCCGAATGGAACCTGGAAGAGAGGTCACGGGGCTGTAGTGGAAGGCCATGAGTTAAGCTTATACAACCATTTAAAGACGTCTCTGTGGTATGCCAAAGGTACTGTCATGAAGGCTGGAGTCCCAAGCTCAAAGATGAGGGCTTAACTGGAGACATGGACATTTCCTTAGACACACAGAGAAATGGGGAGATGGGCTTGTGTGTATAAGAAACAGGCACGGGAGAGGTGAGGTTATTCCTCACCCAAGAGGGGTCATTGTGTGACTCTTTTTGTGGTCCCTCCAATACCAGAAGAAAGTGTTTTAGGGCCTGGAGAATGTCTTAACATGGGTCTCAGCAGGACTTACAAAGCCCTTTCTGGGAAATGTTCTTATTGGAAGCCGGCCTTTTCCTGCCTGCTCAACAGCACTCCCCACCCGACTCTCTGCTGCTTTCACAATATTCCTGTTGCTCACTGTAACCATTCTAAGAGTGCCTTAGAACCCGCGCCTTCTGGAATTAAGTCCTCAGCAGTCTTAATTGTGGAATTAAGAGTGCACAATTTTCTCAGGCAGAGTTATGAAACCTGAATCCAAGGCCAAACCTTGTGGCCTCTCTCCAGCACCTCAGAGCACCCGGGCATTTGTTTCGGTAGCAAGGCAAGTGCTGGTTGCTGGGTTCAGACACCTGATTCTCCTAGGGAACTCTGGAGAATTGCTGCGGAGTGGGTAGGATGGCACCTGACATTGCCAACATCTGAGTAAGGTAGGCTACCAGGTAGACACCCTGGGCTGATCCTTGGAAGGAAGGGTTTGTATCTGTAGGACATGAACAGTGGACATGGGGAGGAGGTGGGGTGGGATGGGGGGGTGCACAGATCAGCCCCCAAGTCACCAAATTTCCAGTAGAGCTGACAATCTCAGACTTTTACTCAATGTGCTCCCTTCGCCTTTTATGTGGAATCAGGAAATCTTTTAGATGATTGTTTAATCTTGGAAAGTAGCTGAAATAGTTTCATGTGTTGTCTCTCCCAAGGGCAGTTGCATTTAAGAGAGTGACTGACTTGCCTGGGGTAAATGCTGGGCGGGTTTTTAAGACATTCATACTGGAAGATGAAAGTGGACAGAAAGGCCAGCAGGGTCTCCTGAACATGCTCTGGCTTGATATTTCTTATGCCCCCAAAGGGGTTGCAGGGTGTCCTGCCCTCTGATCAGTAGCTCCTCATTCAGGCAGACTTCTTTCCTAAGGCAGGCATAGAATGAATTTCACAAGCCTCCTGCTACAGGAAGAGCTGACCACGGTGCTAGACACTCTGCTCTGAAATCTACAGCCATCTCCCGTGTAGGGTGTGCACTCCATAGGCTGCCCCTGCTTTATGACTGAGCACAGCAGGGGTGCAGCACCTGCCACCCCCTTATCAACCAGTGTGGCTCAAGCGTTCCTCAGGACCTTTGCCAAGCCTTCACTGCTTGACAATATAGGATAAATTCCACCCACCCTTCTTTCTCCCTCTCTCACTTGATATTAGATTTCTGTCATGGTCTGACAGCTCTCAAAGCCTCCTTAACTCCTCTAACCATAACTACCCTTTTCCTTTTGCATAACCATTTCCCCTGACAAATGCCTTCACAGTTAACCCACACTCCTATGTCCCTTTGCTAGCAATGCCCTGTTACTATTGTACGCTTAAATCTACCTTCTTTGGCTGTGCCTGGGCATTACCCTTTAACATCTGGACCTAAGGAAGGGTCTGGCCAAGGATAGAAATGTTTTCTTGTGTGTTGGTAGGACTCTCCGGGGAAGGAAAGGCCCAGCAGAAGGAAAGCTTGTCTAGCTCGTTCAGACCTCCACTCGCTGCCATTGATGCCACTGATGGACATTTGGATTTAAGTAGCTAAGAAATACTTGAAGGAGGAGGGGGAGAAAGAGGAAAGGAACAAGAAAGCAAGAAGGAAAAATGAAGGAAGGAAGGAGAGAAAGGATAAGATAGACAAGTCTGGGCCTGGAGAGGTAGCTCACTGGTTAAGAGCACTAACTATTCATTTAGAGGAGCCGGGTTCAATTCCCAGAACCCACATGGCAGCTCATAACTGTCTGTAATTCCAGTTTCATGAGACTTGACACCGATGGCAAAACACCAATGTGAATAAAATAATAAAAAAAAATTGGGGGAAAAAGACAGACAAGCATTGTGGTTTGTGCTTGTAATCCTAACATTCAGGAGACTGAGACGGGAGAGTAATGTCTGAGACCAGCCTGGACTGTATCATGAGTTCCAGACTGAGGCTTGGCTTCAGGGAGACCTGTCTCAGATGAGGAGGAGGAGGAAGAGGAGGAAGAGAAAGAAAAGGACAAGGAGGAGGAAAGAAACACAAACTTTTACTATAGCACACAATGCCCCCCAAACCCAAAGGTAAACAAAACCAAGTATAGTTTTGGCTGGCTAGGTAAGGTATTTAAGACATGATGGGAGGGGCAATAAGGAAGAAAGTAATTCTAAGAATTGTGTGCATTGAAAGCCCTCCGTGTGACACCAATATATCTTATAGTTGGCAGTCATGTGAGAACTATCCTGTTTTCACTTCTCAGTCTTTCCAGAGAAGCCTGTTCTGATTCTGGGGAAGCCTAAGGTGAGTCTTGAAGCTGTCAGAAGCTGGATACACGGGAGACGTAAGGCCTTCTGGAAAGGAAGCCAGGGCACCGCGAGCTTGTGAGCCTGGGGCAGCCCTGAACGCAGTCAGCAGCACCAGCAGCCAGCCTCGGTCTCCTGTGTTGTGTGGAGCAGTAGCCCCAGCATGAGATGCAAGGACTCAGCCAGAAGCTTTCTGCTGCTCAAGGTCTCCGGGATCTTCTAACTCAGAATAGTCCAGGCTGACCCCAACAGTCCTGACCTGCGCTGTGTGCAACATGGCAAGCTCCCACTTGGAAATCTGGGCCACATCTGGTCCTTCACTTAGGATCAGCACAACAATTCCTGTGGGGTGACCCACAGCAGAGGAAGTGAGAGGGACAGATAGAAGCCTGCCACCCAAAATCTCCCTGCAAGGTCTCTGTGGATTCACATCTGCTGGAACTCCTCTTCATTCCAAATTTCCGAAAGCAAGAAAACTTGACTAGTTTATTAGCTGGGTTTCCTTTCTTCCTTTTAGCTTTGCACTGTAATTAATTGTCTGGTGGGTCCTTGGATGGGAATGACATTCAGATCCATTAAACTAATGAATTGTTGTTTGCAAGCGATACAGTTGCCTCTAACGAGTGGCTCCTAATAGTCTCTTACAATGGACATTTGAGTCTTCGGCAGGGAAGGCGATGCTTACAGCCTTCCTTTTTCTGTTTTGTTTTGTTTCTAGAATCTCCCTGGCTCTGGAGCAAAGCTCAGGAAGCTGCTGACAGTCTGGCAATGGGCAACTGTTTGAAAGTCTGCCCTTCAGCTAGCGCCATGAACTAAGGCTGGAGGACTCGGGGAAGCACAGCCCACGCTTACCCGAAGCACCATGGAGGTGCAGAGGGTGCTTACTGCTTGTGCTTCTAAATGTGGAAATTTCATCAAGACTTAAGGACAAGAACCAATTACTTTACGAAATCAGACTGCTCTACAGAGTCACACAGAAACCCGATTGTGTTCAGGGGGAGAGAAAGGCAGATTCTGTCAAATTGGATTTAAAATATATTAGAGGCACTGAGTATTTGAGGGAACCCTAGGGCGATTGCTGAGTGGGAATCTTACAGAGAGAAAAATGCCTGCCTGAAAATTCTGCTCGGTTCACACATCCATTCCCTTCATCAGAAAGCAGAGCCATTGTGTGCCCAGCAGTGCTCCTGTGATGAGTGATAGGAAGACAAACAGCAGGCAAGACTCTCTCCTCTCTCTCACTTCTCTCTCCCCCCCCCCCCCGCTGTGCATGTATGTATGTGTGTAGCTAGGGATCCAACTCTGTGAGAAGCAAGCATTTCGTCCCTGCACTACAACTCCAGCGCAGAGACAAAGAAACAAGCCACCTGCTGTGCTTTTCGTAGGTAGGGACTGTGCTGGGAACTAGGCATGGCCTGACCTGGATGCCTGCATTCATACCAGGCATCTGTGCCTACCAGAAGTGACAAGAGCCACTCCTTCAAGCTCACCCAGTCCTGTCCAATATGACGATAATAATTTCCTCACCTCTCAGGGCCTGTTGCTGAGCTGCGTCTCTCTGGTTCCACTGACATCCTTCCCGCCCTGCCCCTTCACCCTGCCGCACCTTCCTGGGGGAGACTAACAAAGAGGGGGGACTGGGAAGGCTCTGGTGGAAGAGTGGAGACCACTTTGGTAATATGGAATGGAAAGCTATTCTAAGCGCAGGGAGCAGGAAGAGCTAGGCCCCCTTTCATCCCTAGAGGAGACAAGTGTTTACTGTCCTCATCTGCTTCTTATGCCCTTCTTTCTGTAGCCTCCAACCTGTGGCTCCAGGGATGTGTCTCTAAGGCCAATTGTCCATGGCTCTGGAGGAAGCATGCAAAGCTGAATTACAGCTGGTGCAGGAGAGGCGGCCGCTTTGCATATGTCAGCCTCACATGCCCGGGGAGGTGGCGATGTTAAGCTGTAACAACAGCGCTCCATGCCACCAGGCAGCAAATGGATTTGGGTTCCGCTTTAATTTCCAGCAAACGGCCATGCCTATGCCGCATCCATCAGCAGGAGCCGATTCAGCTGCTGAATTAACAGCCTTGGTTAATGGCTGCCTCGCTGCTTATCACACCTCGCTTTGATTAAATTGTTATATAAAGAGATGTTTTGGTAATAAATATCTGCCGGGAATTTCAATCATGTCCTGGGACCACCATGGCTGAATCATGATTCTTTTCAACAAATGAAAGTTTCATAGCCACTGGCAAGGCAGACTTGGGGGCAGAAGGAGAAAGAGTAGAAATGGAAATAGCAACAATAGACAGGAGGCTCCAGGCCTAGAGGATGGGTGTTGCTTTGAATGAGGATGGCCCCCATGGGCTCTGAAGCGGAATGGTAGGATCTGAAGATGTGGTCTTCCTTGATGGAGGAAGTGTGTCTGTCTTTGAGGTTTCAAAAACTACAAACTATTCCCAGTTTGCTCTCTGCGTCCCCATCGTGTTTTGAGACATGAGCTCTGAGCTGCTTCTTCTGCCATAATTCCTTGCCATGATGAACTATCCCTCTGGAACCATAGGCCTAACAAGGTCCGTCTTCTATAAGTTGCCTTGGTCATGGTGTTTTATCACAGCAATAGAAAAGTAAGACACCAAGGTACCAGTCAGAGAGCCCACCATGGTTTCAGGCCTCATTCCTGGGTCTTTAGGGAAGGTATCCTCTCTTCTGGGAAGAGAGAAAGACCAGAACCTCTAACCCTGTGCTCTCTTCACCTTGGCCAAGCAGCTCTGGGATGTCCAGAAGGAATGGGAGGCCAAAAGCAAAGGAATGTAGTACTAATTGCTTGTGGGGTTTTAAGAGCTCTCCACGCACATACTGCTCCCCTGCTCCAGATCATCTTCTAGGTACTTTCTGTGTCTTGAGCCACACGATCCACACAAAAGAACCGGTGAGGTTGCCACTGTCATCTCTGTTTTAGACACGTGCAAAGAGGGCAGCAGACAGAAGTGAAGTAGGTTGACCAATTGACACGGCTAAGAGGGTGGTAGAGCCAGGGTTTGCCCCTAGGGTTTGGCTTCAGAGTCATTCTCAGAACCTCCGCCTGACAGCACCAGGCTTAGGAGCTGGCGAACACTTCCCATCAACTGCCTACTCCACCGTGAGCTAAATCTGTTACCGAGTATTGGAACTGGAAGATAATTAGATGTGGGGCTTGCCTCAAAGGAAATTGTGATATAATTGGGGCAAGAGAAACACCTGCAAAATGGCTCAAAAGTAATAAAAACGGACCACAAACAAAGCAAATATA
>NW_026067977.1:6447190-6468798 GCF_014885135.2 Alexandromys fortis
ATATTGCCTTTGATCTCAGCAAACGGAGCTACCATTCCCTCTACCCTTGGCCTTAATGACTAAGCAGAACAACTTTGTGGTTAGAACTGGAAGGTGGGGATGGGTGAATGTCACATCAACTGTGATCAGAACAGAGGCGCAGCTAATCCAGGGTGGCTTCCTGGGAGCGGTGAATTTGTCAAACCCTGAAGACAGAACCTATTGGATAGGAAGCAGAGGAAGGGAAGACAGGTCATTGTCACGGCACCGGTCTTTCTAGGAGCCGTGGGGAGGGAGCTAGAGATCAGGCACCCTGAGGTGGTCCCTGGCATGGTGGAGGTTCCACTGACAGAGTGTGACAAGGCTACAGAAGGGACCTCCACAAACTGCGCATTGGCACTGGCTGTAATAGAGCATTAAGTTGGTGTGTGCAAATGTGGACTCAAAGCTGAATAGCTCTTTGACTCGGTGTGAATAGCTCTTTGCCTTCAGAATGGGGAGAGGAAGAGATGAATAAACCTTCTAAGAAACTAATTAACCCACAGACAGTTTATACTGTTGTTCTGATACAGACAGAACTCGATAATGGACACAAGGTTCAGAGACAGAGCATCAGGATACAAAGTAGACCAGGTTAATCAGTTTTCTCTGGTATATAATGAAGCTGTTTCATTTTATTTTGGTTTATATCATATGGGGCTCCCAAGGCTCAGTGAGTACAAGGATGGCATCTTGCCAGAGAGAGAGAGAGAGAGCTGGAAACAAGAGTCTTGCCCCCACACCTTGTCTTCATTACAGCCCATAGTAAAACATGTGTCATGGGAAAGGGGGAGTGGGTGGGCTTACATTGCCTTCAAAGGGCGAAGAAAACCTCAGGCTGAAGCAGAATCTATGGCCTTGCATACCAATCAGCAGGGAAGACGACGATTTGCTTTGTCATTAAATCATAACCTGGCTGCACATAGTGTCCCCCTCAGATGCCCTGACTCAAACACCAAGGCCGTTGTGGATTCTCGGAGCTTGCAAACAGACATGATTTTCCTTCAGGATATACTGTTGAGGTCCAGAGCTTGGGGTCATGCTGCTGTCTCCCGTCCATGGCTCTCATGCTGGGCCAGCTCCATATATCCACTCTCTGCTCCATCCCTACTGTGCATCTCAACAAACCCTCCTGGACTTCCCTGCCCCTCCTAGCCTGCTGCCACTCAATGTGGTGCCTGTCAGCTTCCTAGATGCAAGCCTCAGTTTCCTTGTTCAGCAAATGCAGAAAGTCTTGCTTCCCAGGTTGTTGAAGAAGACCATTGGAGAAAGCATAGTGAGGTTTGTAGGGAGTACATGGGAGTACTCAGGAAAGACCTAAGAATTGAGATAATGACCATGGTCACTCCTAACTAGATCCTACAGATCCACCGAGGCCAGCTGCCTAACTGTTCTTCCAAATGCCCACCTATCTTGTTTGTGCCTAACTGGTCACATCCCTTTCTTTTCTTTTAAAATATATTTTATTTATTTTTATGTGCATTAATATTTTGCCTACATGTCTGTCAGTGTGAGGGTACCAGATTCCTTGGAACTAGAGTTACAGGCTCTGTGAACTACCATGTGGGTATTGGGACTTAAACCTAGGTCCTCTGGAAGAGCAACCAGTGAGTGCTCTTAAACATCTTTCCAGCCTCCACATGTCTTTCCATGTGCTTGTTGGACCAAGTCCTGAGTCCCCAGTATGGAACTCAAAACCCCCTTCTAAGGAAACAAACCTTATTTCCTCTTACTATTTGGATCTGGAATGTTTCACATATTGAATATTTGGTCCTCAATGTAACAATGTTCAGAGATGAGGCTTTTGGAAGAAGAGTCTGGGTCCCAAGGACTCTGACATCTTCAGCAGATTGGCCCATGCACGGATTCATAGTTGGATGGACTATTCCAAGGTGATGGGGACTTAGAAGGCAAGACCTAGTTGAAAGAAATGGGTCCTTGGGGCCATGCTCTGGTGGCTCCATCTTCTCCCTGGCCCTTTCTTCCCTCTCTTTCTTTGCTTCCTAGAGGTCATGGAGGAGCAGTCTCGTGGACTCATATTGTCATCACCATGGTGTGCTGCCTTTCTCAGGCCCTAAGCAACAGTGCCAGCAAACCACAGGCTTTTGAAAGCTCTGAAACAATGCAGCAGAACAAGCCGTTGCTTCTATAAGTTGGTTTTCTTTCCTTACTTTCTTCTTTCTTTAGAAAACGGACTAACATCTGACAGCCTTGTCTCTCATGACCAAACAGATGTACCTATCCGTCTGACCATTTTGCTAGTATCTCTTCTGCCAACATATTCTTACATCATAAAAGAGGTAGTCACCCTGTAGACACTTGATCTTTGTTGACAATTATAATGACAAAAATAGAAAACGGTTGACTTTGCATTTGACAGAAACGTCCTTAAATGTGTGACCTACCTGAAGCTGGTTTCAGGATGACATTGAATACCTACTAATCTGTACTCAGAAGGTGCTGGGCTTTGGGGCAGGCCTGTAAAAAAGATGTTTTGGGGTCGGCAGCCCTTCCCCTGTATTTCACTACATTTCCAAAGCAGGGAACCATCTACTGGTCCCTTGGGTTTGGCTCGTCCTGCTTGCTCACACAAAACACAGATGCCAAGACACACATGGTTGCACAAAGGGTCCAAGTGCACACAGTTAATGTGGCATAAATTGCTCCATGGAGATATGTAGATTTTGTGTGGCCTGTCCTATCAGGCGGGATTACAACTCCTTGAAGCTTTGAATCTATTCCCCTTCACAGGCCACTGGACAGCTTGCAATGAAACACACGGTTGCCTTTTGTTTGCCTTGATGCCTTGGCCCTTATCCCCAGTGTGGCCATTCGAGCTGTGTTCCTTTCAGCTCAGACCCCTCCCTTTGTCCTCTTTTCCAGCCTCTTTCCCCCAGGTCTCTGGCTGCTTCATTTTGTCACCACCAGTATTCAGGATCGTGAAGGATCAGGGACTGGCACACTCCTAGCCTTTCTAGCTCTACCTGACGGTACTAGTTCAGTAACAAGGGAATTGTCCATGGGACAGCTACACCTTTGGTAATCCAGGGAGAAGGTGCCAGAATGAAGTGCAGCAGTCTGGTCCTAAGGTGACTGGTCTCCACTCACTTCTTAACTTACCAGTGGGAGGCACAGGGTCCTGAAGGTAGCATCCCAGTAGTGGTGCCCTGGTGGGTCCTGCAGCACCTTGAAAACAGCCCAGCATGGTGTCTCCTACATGGAACACGGCCAAGATGGCAAGGTGGTGCCTGCCCTAGCCAAATAGATGTGGGTGACCTTAGGCCCACTTCTCTGAATGCCTGTAAAGTTGAGAGTATCACTTCTCAAGGCCACTATGAGGAAAGGCGTGTGAAGAACTAGCGTCTGAACCCAGTCAGTACCCAGAACTGTTTTGCTCCTACCTTCCACCATCCTTGCCTTACCCCTGCCATTGGATTGTTGTGAGGATCAAACAAGCATTCTCCAAACTGCAAGGGATATGTAAGTGGTCATTGTTCCATTAGAACAGTGGTTGCGCATTTGCTGTGAAAGCCTAGAATCCTGCAAACAAGGGTTTTCTTGAAAGGTCAAGAACTATGGGCTCTAGAGACTGAGGAATGCAGGCTAAGGCTAGGGTGCTTGGGCAGCTGAGAGCCCCAGCACAGATGAACAAGCTACAGCTGGCTCTGCTTCAACAAGCAGGATATGGGCTAAAGAAAACCGATCTGAAATGTGCACAACACGGCAGATTTAAAGAAACAAACGATTCAAGGCTTGTCTGAGGGGTGAGGATGTTGCTGAGTGGTAGATGGTTTACTACCATGCTCGAGGCCCTAGGTTTGGTCCCTAGTACTAGAGGAAGAACAAAATATTTCCTGAGAACACAGGGTCATGCAAGAAAAGATTTCTGCAGAAGCAGCCTGGGGAGTTTTCTGAGGAGCCTTTCTTAACCTCAGCTCTACTGACATTAGGAACTCGCTCATTCCTTGTCAGGGAGTCCTGGGTATTGTAAGATGTTCAGCGGGATGCCCCACTTCTACTCACTACAGCCAACAGCACCACCCCAGATAGCGGCATCATCCCAAAGCCTGTCCAGACGTTGCCTTGAGGTGCACAATCTCCTATTGCATTAATCCCTCCAGAGACAGAGAAGAGAGGCCAGAAGAGGATGCCTCTGGATGCAGACCCATCTCTGGATGCAGAGATAGTGCTTCAGCAGCCATTAGCAGGCAAAATGCTTTTAAATAAGCAAATTTTAATTTAGACCTAAATCTCCATTATTGCCTGAGGCTGGAGGAAAATTGGTGACCATTTAAAATTATTAATTGGAGCCTGCTGCAAATCAGTGGAGGGTGAAAAGCAGAAAGCGCCTGGATGATGAACACAGGGCAAGAGCGGGGAGGGGGAGAGGGCAGGGAAACAGCTGGTACAAACGGACTGAGGAGAGACCTCCTGGCTGGGAACAGAGAGTCCTGCCAGGGGACCTGGAGGTCATGTCACTGGGGGAGAGCTTGGTAGCATAGGGCCTGCAAAAGAAACTGAGATCCCAGGGTTTGGAGCCAAAGCCTAGCAATCAGGAGCTGAACTGAAACTCAGTTCCGTGGGGGAACATGAAATGTCAGAGGAAGTGACCTCCCCAGAAAGGAAGGGGTGAGTCCCAAGTCCAGCAGGTGTGTTCCTAAAGCACCAAACAGCTGCCTGTTGTGCTTCTCCAAGGCAGTTTCGGTGCACGAACCCATTCTTCCCTCGCTAGACTGAGTGAAAGGTAATAGTGTGGGTTGAAGGTCTGCATTGCCTTCAAGGCAAGCTCTGGCAACACCCTCAGAGGCTTGCCACCTGGGAGTGGGGGAGAGAGAGAGAGGCTCTGATGGAGGTGACAAGGGCTTTGGGGACAACAGTGGGGCTACATCTGAGAAAGAAGGGGCTGAGTATCTTCTGGATAAATGGTATGAGTTGAGGCGAACCCAGAGTGGAGAGGCAGGACTCTGGGGGCCTGCACGGAGGGTATCATAGGCACTGGAGGAAGGCATCGTTGTTGGGAGGGACTGTGGTCTCAGGTTTGCTGTGTGCCCACCACTGGATCGCTAATAAATCAGTTTCTCATTTTTAGAGTTTCTCTCAGGGACACTTGGGGTCAAGAATAGACAGCTTAATTGGCCACGCTACAACACAACACACCCTCCATCCCCTGCTCCACTCGTTGGCCCTGGCCTCTGACCCCTGAATGCCTGGAAAGGGAAGAAAGGGGGAGCAGTGTGAACCCTGTGTTCTGGGCCCCGGGAGAGGGAGACAAAAGCCCACCTTTCATCCCTCAGGCAGGGTGGTGATAACAACATCCGAAACTGAGCAGGTTCGGGTAGGCATTCAAGGGTCCCAACCCCGCACCAAGGGTGGCTGGCACAACTCGTTGCTCTGTGAATGCAAAGTTAAATGGGGATTATCACTGGGTATAGCTTGGGCTGCACGGAGGACCCCAAGGACTTCCTGAGGCCAGTCAGGAAGAGGATCATTGCTGCGAGCCTCACCACCCACCCACTGCAGCCTCCATTATACTCTCTCTGACCTTATTTCCCTTTGACAAGGCGTGCGCGGTCTTCAATAATGCAGGCCCCACCTAACACAGAAGAGGCCTGTCGCCCAAAAATAACTTGAAAAGCAGACAGAGGGAAGCAGATAAGCATTCAAAATCATTTATTTATAGCACAGAACACAAAGCGTCAAAGAGACTACAGGCAAGCCACAGTCACAGCACCCTTCGGGGGGGCAGCGGGGAGCCCCTCCCACCCCGCCGAGCTGTCTCAATAGTGTGCTTCCAGATGTGACCTGCCCAGGGTGGGCCTACATAGGAGGGGATATGGAGAGGCTCAAGGGGAAGAGAGATCAAGAAGGAGAAAAGGGCCAAGATCTCAGTTGAGTATTAGATTTAAAAGCTTCAGCAAGGGTTTGGGGGACTAAAGACTTTTTCACTGAAAGGGTTACGCAGAAGCTGGGGACCCTGTAGGGCACACCGGTAGAATGCTTGCACGGGCTTGGAGGTGTGGGTGTTTCAGCATTTTCCACTGCTAGTTATTGCTAAGAAAAATCAATCACACTGACTTGTGTCCCATTCCTTCTGGGGGAAAGACAGGAGCCCTGTCTTTGCCTTCTTCCTCCTTAGCAGCTCCTGTCCTGCCCATGGTAGAGAAGTCTGTCCACAGCTAGATAGAACACTGTGCACCAGAAAACGTCTAAATCCCCTGCCAGCCCAAGATTCCAGAATCTTCTAGCACTAGATCTAACCTTTAGAGAAAAAAAAACAAAAAAGATCAAAAAGTGTGTTGCATAAACAATTATTTTCTGAAGAACAAAAGGGATGAGAAGTCAGAGAAATTCAGGCTTTTAGAGAGAAATTACTTCTGCAAAAATTGCGACAATAAAAGTACTTTTAAAACTCTGTGTGTTTTGTTACTGAAAGCCAAAAATAATATTCTGGCTGATCAAAACTGACAACACCAACCTCAAATATCACTGAATACTGAAAACATGTACAGCCAGATCCAAATTAACAAGATTCTCTCTAGACCATCAAAGTATATGGCAGCTTGGCTCACAGTCACAGATGGTCAGTTGCAAGGCCAGTAAATCCTCAGCCAGCCAAGGCAGAAGAGGCATGCCCTTCGGCACTGATGCCATCCCTTACCCAGTACAATCGCCCCTAACGGCAGCTGAGGTGATGAAACCAATGGTGGTTTGTAGAGGCAAATTGTAATTGCTAGTTGACCAACCATGTGACCTCCAGGACAGTGCATGAACACAGGCAAAATGGGAGGCCCTGGAATCTGCAAGGGTAAACACGAAACATTTGTGCCATCGTTTGCCTGCTGCCAAGTCTGTGCAACTGCTTGTGTGCTTTGGTCTGAGCCAGGAAAACAGACTGAGCAGACGACAGACCCTTATTCTCTGGCAGCTCACCAGATCTGGTAGTACATACTTGCAATCCTGGCACTTGGAAGGCTGAGGCAGGAGGATTGAGAGTAGGACACTAACCTCGGCTGCACAGTGAAATGTTATCTCCAAAAAAAAAATTATTTGTTTTTAAAATCGAGCACCAATTCCCCTGAGAAAGAGAGTTGTTTTCTTTCCATAAGATTTGTAAAAAAAAAAAAAAAAAAAAAAAAACCAGTTTGTTTTGCAATAAGATGAATGCCCTGCAGAGTCATCGGAACGAAGAATCCCTATGCCACACTCCCCCTCCCAGACACCCTGACTGTTGAGTCACTGCGTTTGCTCTGAGGATCAGCAGTCTCTTTCTGAGGCACTCGAAACTGAGCTGCAGGCTTCACGTCCTCCACGTTGGCCCAGAACAAGAGGCTTCTGTACATCACCGCCCTATGTCTGTAGCCTTCAGAAAGGGAGTGCTGGTCCAGCAGCATTGCAGCATCCATTTTCAGCTGGTGACAACCACAGAAGGGAGACGTTTACAAAGGAGGTTTGCTTTGGCTCAGAACTTCAGTGGAAGGTCAGCGGACTACATCTGGATCTGGAGATGGCCTCTTTTCTGGCAGAGGCAGGAGGCCATGCAGAGATTTTCACGGTGAGATGCAAAGTCAGAAAATGTGAATTATTCCTGGCCTCTCTCTTTTCTTATATAGCTAGTAATTACTCAATTATGGGGGTCCTCACTGAATTCTAATCACCTGCTCAAAGCCTCACACCTAAAACACCACCATCATATTAAGTCTTTACCCTCTCCATACCTCATAATGGAGATTATGTATCAGGACATGGACCTTTAAGGGACAAACATGAACTATGTCCCAACCTCCACACAATCCCATAAACTCCCTTCATAACTGACTCTCTCCCTTGGTACCCAAGATGCTGTCAGGGATGCTTCTCCCTGGGGATGATGTCACTGGATCCTCCCCTATCAGAAGGTTTCCCAGTCATCTTCACATGATCACCATTCTCAAGAACACAGACCCTACCTTCTCTATGGTGTCCCTCCACGTAGGTGGGCTGGTAGAGACAGATTAGAGTTTCTTGGCAGAAACCTGGGTGATTCCCTGGTCACATTACTAAGTTCTCCAGCAGGAAGTCATCCCATTTGTTAGTATTATATGATGCTTTAGCCTTATATGTTAGTATTATATGATTCTTTTCTGGATCAGATATTCCCATGATGGTACTGACTCATGAGTCTCTATTTCCACAATACTATCCTTATTTTTTTGGTGTCATGCTCCAACACTTGAAATTATTTTACTGTAATTTGTGTGTGCATGCGTGTGTGTGTTTGTGTGTGTTGGAAGTGAGTGTGCTTGTACAGATGAGTGTAGCCTGTGCAAGCGGAGAACGCTGACCACCCTAGAGCTAGAATTGTAGGCAGCTATGAACTATTCAACACAGGTACTGGGAACTGAACCACAGCGACCATGAAAGACTAATAGATGCTCTTAACTGCTGAGCCATCTTCCCAGCCCCTGCCGTCATACTTTGAAAGAGCTTTCTCAAGTTTAATATTCTTTATCAGTGTGAGGCCCCGAGGTTCCTATGTTGTTCACCGAGTTGTATCTGATACTATTATTATTTATTTTCATGCTCAGATAATCTTTCATCTTCCCCCATCCCAGCCTGAAATCAATCTTTTCTGTAAGGAGTACCAGCTTCTTCTAATGATGAGTGAACTTTGAAAAGCGCATCTGAACTATGATGTACTCATGGTTGCTGTGGTGTCGTGCTATGCTGGTTACTTTAATCTGGGAAGAGGGAGCTTCAACTGAGCGATTGTCTATCTCAAATTGATCTTTAGGAAACTCTTTGGGTGACATTTTCATTACTAATGACTGATGGGGGAAGACCCAGCCCAGAGGGTGGGTGATACTTTAGGTTGTATAATAAAGTAAGGTGAGTAACCCTAAAAGCAAGTCAGTAAGCATGGTTTCTGCTTTGGTTCCTACCCTACTTGTGTTCCTGCCTTGGTTCCTTCAGTGCCAGTCTGTGACTGGGACATGGAAGTCAAATAAGCCTTTTCTTCTAGGTTGTTTTAGTTTGCGTTCTATCCCAGCAATAGAAACCTAACTAAGATACATGGCATCTAGACACGTTCAGTAGGTAGAGCTAGGAAGCATATGTATGTATATATGTACATACACATTCATACTACTTGTGTGTGTGTGTGTGTGTGTGAGAGAGAGAGAGAGAGAGAGAGAGAGAGAGAGAGAGAGAGAGAGAGAGATCACAATGACTCCTTAAATTGTGATCCTACATTTTTGAGACTCTCCTTTTGTTGGGATCCTCTCCAAAAGTGAGGAAGTTGATTCTCACATGAAGAAGGATGCTTAAAAGAAAGCCCACACTCGCTCACAATTGAGAATAATAGAGGGTTGTGTATTTAGGGATAGACTCTGCTGGAACAGGGAACAGCAAACAAATCCCGCAGCTGGAAAAGAGTCCAGATAAGCACTTTACCTCGGCACATATAGTATAAGAGGCCACGCCCAAGTGGGCGGGTAACTTAAAGGCTACTGGCAGTAGGAATCCCTACAGCCCTCACTATCATGAATAAATATACTTGTTTGCCCCATTCATTTACTCATCCCATCTCTCAAGCATGGTGACCTCTGCTTCTATCCTTACCTTACACGTTGGGTACCAGAGGGGACTCTGCCTAGCCTGTCTTTTGTGCTCTTGTCTCCTCGTCTCCCTGCTGTTAACTGTCCTGGTCTGAGAAAGGAAGATGGGGATTAAGCTTACTCCCAAGCCTTACGTCCTTTCCTGTTTACAGTGCCCCTTTGCACACATTACACTGTCTTCTCACACTGCAGAGATGAGGACAGACAAAGGGGGAAATCACGAAAATGAAATGGTTCCCCTAGTGTTACACAAACCAGGACCTCTGATTTGCAAACTAAGACTCATTGCACAACAGCATAGCAGAGCATTCTGCACCACGGGGCACAGCCTGTGTGCCCTCTTGTTCTAGTGCACGTGACAAAGATTGGGTATCTTCCACTTCTTTCTTCCATATGACCTGGCCATGGTGGGTCATCTAGAATACTGAGGTCGTACAGTGTGCACGAGCATAACAATCAGAAGGGAAAGGAGAGCTCATCACGACGAAACACTCTAAGATGGCCCTCCATGAATTATGCATTTGCCCAAACACCTCTCCTTGAAAGCAAGCGAGACCTACGATTTGCTTCTATCCAACAGGAAGCGGCAAATAATGGATGTCATTCCCATAATAGCTTCACCATGTGATGTGAAATTGGAATAGCAAACTGGAGCGAGCCTACAGCTCTTCCTGAGGAAGGAAGTTGCCCTCCTCTAAGAACCTGGAACCCATGGGGCCTATGGCAGGGAACTGAAACTGCCACAGGTAGACACTGCAGGACGATGAGAGTGGAGGGGCTTTGGTATTACATTCGTGGGATGTGAAATCTGCCACGTGAGCTTGGAAGAA
The DNA here is from genome assembly GCF_014885135.2 of Alexandromys fortis. Lineage (NCBI taxonomy): Eukaryota > Metazoa > Chordata > Mammalia > Rodentia > Cricetidae > Alexandromys > Alexandromys fortis. The sequence goes on from NW_026067977.1 coordinate 6,457,632, forward strand.
GAGCCTGGTGTCTGTGAGGAACACAGCCCCACCAGACACTTCACTGAAAGCCAGAGACTCTAAGCAGAGTGTCCACTTACCAGGGTCTGGGTTCTACACCACAGACACTGAGTTCATAAGCGAGCACTTGCCACGCCGTTAGGGGTGACACCATTTGAGGCCATTTATTATGCACAACCAGTTCTCTTTGGGTACTAAAGATAAGATGCAATCACCTGATGAGGTTATGTGGATGTATGTGTACGTTGTAGAAATTTGTTTCAAATGTATCTGCTAGATGAGAATATTGATTCATTGATGATGGATGTCAATAATGCACATGGAAACAAAAACATCTAGATTTTATAGTACAGTCATTCACTAGTGCTTGTCACGGGTAGCCCCTCCATTAAGGGGGTAGAATGGTGTAATAGTTCAGAGGATGGATTGTGGGAATGGATGCCCAGGTTTAAATCCCCACTCAACTACTTTTTGATTGTATTACAGTTATCTATTGTTACACAGAAAGTTATCCTAAAACATAATGGCATTGAATAGCAGTTCATTCCAGTATAATTTTTTAACAAGGTTGCTATTCTGCTCAGGCAGGTGTTGGTCCAGGTCACCCAGGCACTTCAGCGCTCTTTCACACGTTGTCTTCCTCTTGACATGTGATATGCTTGGGCTCCGCACAGTGTGGTGGTCTCCAAGGGGGTTAGGATTCTAACATGGCAGCTGGCTTCCGCGAGGGAAGACAGATTGCATAGCATCTCCTACAACTCATGCAATTCATCAAAGCCAATTAGGAGTGCGGCAGGATAGCCTCCGCTCATTTCCACTGAGCGAGTGGTAAAAGGCGCAGCGCCATCTTTAACCCGCCACGGTTTGGTTAAACAAGTTATTTCCGAGAACTAATGGCAATTTCGACGTCGCGGAGTCGTTGTCATGATTACATGACTGCATGCGAGAAAGCTGCTTATTATGGTGCCTGAACACAGTCGCCATTATGTGAGTACTTATTATGTCACTAGACTTAAATGAAAGTGTTATTCCCACTCTGAGCTGTCAGCTCCTGGGGAGCATGTATTATGCTTAAAACAACTTTGTCCTTCACAATTCTGACACTTCAGATATGTGAGCTTAAGTGATATGAAATTGGACAATATTTGACCCTTTTTTTTGTCACAAAAAGATTGCTACTTCATTTGACTCAACCTAATAGAATGTGCTTAATGGGTGCTTATTGTACACATGCTAACAACTTGATTTTTATTTAAAATTTTTGCATAAGCAACTGAGTTAACCAATAGCAGCCTAAGTCTGCCTTTGGAAAGTCAGCCTTACGCAGCCAACAGTCTCCTTTTTGAGAGATGATAGACAGTCCAAGCTCAGTGTGTCCAAAATGTAACTCTCAGCACCAGTGACTATCACATGCTCCCCTTTCGCCTAATTTTCATCAATTCATGAAAAGGCATCATTATTAAGGTTTTAAAAAGTGGAGATATTCCATGAGTTTCCACTTCCTCCCAGGAAATTCACAATTAAGTCTCCTTGGGCTTCACTCGAGGGATTCTTCCAATAAGCTTCCACAGGTCCACTCTGACCCCATCTGTTACCTCATATCCTTAATGCTCTCCCAGTTCCATGTCTACCACCAAACTCTATCCTCTAGTCTTCAGTCAAGTTATTGAGAAAGTGAGAATCAGGTCTCGGCAGTCTCTCTAGGGACATGGTGCCCCCACTTCTTGGATCTCATGCCTACCTTCTCCTCTCATCTGCTCTTCCACCACTCTGACACCTGCTATTCCAGAGCTAAGCTCCAGTGTTTCCTAGAATACTCTTTTAGCTACAGGGACTATGAAGAAAATAACAATAACAAGAAGAAGAGCAAAAGGGAAGGCAGCATTTGATGCAAAGCTAAGCAAATTCACAGTTCCCCTTGTACTGTTATGAGAAAGCCAATATCCTAGACTCAGTTAGTTTTAGGAAGATGTATTTGCAAAAGCACTGTTTGGTCTATTTTTCCTCCCAATTAAAACATTTCCTTTGGGATGGGAGAGGAAAGCTTAAGAGGCCCAAGACATTTATAGCCTCAGTGGTTCTTTATCCATTATTTGGTTGAGGGACGTCTATGTTGTTTCCAGGTTCTAGTTATTACAAATATTGCTGCTAAACTTAGTTGAACAAATGTCCTAGTAATATGATTGGGCATCCTTTGGGTATATGCCCAAGAGTGATATTGCTAGGTCCTGAGGTAGGCTGTTCCCAGTTTTCTGAGAAACCACCATACTGATGTCCAGAGGTTGTACAAGTTTGCATTCCCACCAGCAATGGAGGAGTATTCCCCTTACTCCACATCCTCCCAGCATAGCTATCATTGGTGTTTTTGATCTTAACCATTCTGACAGGAGTAAGATGGTATCTCAGAGTTGTTTTGATTTGCAGTTCCATGATGGCTAAGGATGTAGAACATTTCCTTAAGTGTCTTTTGGCCATTTGAGATTCTTTTGTTGAGAATTTTCTGTTTAGTTCTGTACCCCATTTTTAAATTAGATTATTTGGAATTTTGATGTCTAATTTCTTGAGTTCTTTATATATTTTGGAGATCAGTCCTCTGTCTTATGTGGGGTTGAAGATCTTTTCCCATTCAGTAGGCTGCCGTTTTGTCTTATTGACTGTGTCCTTTGCTTTACCAAAGCTTCTCAGTTTCATGAGGTCCCATTTATTGTTGCTCTCAGTGTCTGTGCTACTGGTATTATATTTAAGAAGTGGTCTCCTGTGCCCATGTATTGAAGGCTACTTGCCACTTTCTCTTCTATCAGATTCAGTGTGATCAGATTTATATTGAGGTCTTTAATCCATTTGGACTTGAGTTTTGTGCACAGGGATAGATATGGATCTATTTGCATTCTTCTACATATTGATATCCAGTTATGCCAGCACCATTTGTTGAATTTGCTTTCTTTTTCCATTGAATAATTCTTTTAGCTTCTTTGTCAAAAATCAGGTGTTCATAGGTATGTGGACTAATATTCAGGTCTTTGATTTGATTCCATTGATCAACCTGTCTGTTTTTATGCTAATACCAAGCTGTTTTCATTACTGTAGTTCTATAATAGAGCTTGATGTCAGGTATGGTAAGGCCTCCAGAAGTTCCTGTATTGTATAGGATTGTTCTGGCTATCTTGGGTTTTTTGATTTTCCATATAAAGTTGAGTGTTGTTCTTTCAAAGTCTGTGAAGAATTGGGTTGAGATTTTTATGGGGATTGCATTGAATCTGCAGATTGCTTTTGGTAGGACTGCCATTTTTATTATGTTGTTCCTACCTATCCAAGAGCATGGGAGATCCTTCCATTTTCTGGTATCTTCTTCAATTTGTTTCTTCAAAAACTAAAAGTTCTCATCATGCAAGTCTTTCACTTGTTTGGTTAGAGTTATCCCAAGATATTTTATGTTATTTGTGGCTACTGTGAAGGATGATGTTTCTCTCCTTTCTTTCTCAGCTTCTTTTGGAAGATATTTTTTAGTTGATCTTGTATCCTGCCATATTACTGAAGGTATTTATCAGAAAATGTGGTACATTTACACAATGGAGTACTACTCAGCAGTAAAAAGCAATGACATCTTGAAATTTGCATGCAAGTGAATGGAACTAAAAAATATCTTGAGTTTGATGAGCTTAGTATGTATTCAGTCATAAGTGGATACTAGCTGTAAAACAAAGGATAACAAGCCTATAGTCCATGACCCTAGAGAAGCTAAGGAACAAGGTGAATCCTAAGTAAAACATATATAGAACCACCTAAAAGGGGAACACAAACAAGACTGCCTGACAAAATTGGGAGCATGGAGGTGGGAGGAGAAAGGAGGGCAGTAGGGGAAGAGGAGGGGGAGGAGAACTTGAGGGAATGGGATAGTCAAGATGGAGGAAGGACAGAAATGAGAGCAAGGAAAGAGATGTCTTATTAAGGGCACCATTACGGGACTAGAAAAAAAACCTGACACTAGAGAAATTCCCAGGATTCCACAAGGATAACCCCAGCTAAGATGCTAAGCAATAGAGGAGAGGGTGCCTGAATTGGCCTTGCCCTGTAGTCAGATTGATGAATATCTTAAATGTCACCATAGAACCTTCATCTAGCAACTGATGGAAACAGAGTCAGAGACCCACAGTGGAGCATTTGGCTGAGCTTCCAAAGTCCAGTTGAAGAGTAGGAGGAGTGAGAATATGAGCAAAGAGGTCAAGACCATGATGGGGACACCCACAGAAACAGTTTACCTGAGCTAATGAAGGCTCACTAACTCCAGCCAGACAGGGAAGGAACCAACATAAAACCAAACTAGACCCTCTAAATGTGGGTGATGTAGGACCCAGCCATGACAAGCTCAATAGAGGCCTGGGTCTCAGTAGTTTTCCCTAAGGCAATACCTGGTTGCAAGAAAGACCATAAACGGAGACTACTCAGGAACAGACCATCCAAAGGAAATTCCCAACCTTCCAACCATTGTAGATAGGATCACCTGCCAGCACACACCCATCGCTTTTCACCAGGACACTCCTAGACAAATGTCAGCCAATCAAGGGTTCTAAACCTTAGCAATCCCTTCCCCCACCTTTGCTACTATAAAAACCCAACTCATTCCAGGAGTTGGAGTTCAGGGCTCCAATATGTTGAATACATGGAGAAACCGAGTTTGCAAACTTGTGTAAGAATAAAGGCTCTTTGCTTTTACATACAGAACTCGGTCTCCTGGTTGGTTTGGGGGGAGACTCCATGATCTGGGCATAACAGGTGACAGTTGTATGGCTGTGGCAGAGTGAGGGGCCACTGGCAGCAGCACCGGGATTTATCCCTACTGCTTGTACTGGCTTTTTGGGAACCTATTCTCTTAGGATGGATACCTTGTTCAGCCTAGATATAGTAGAAAGGGCCTTGGACTTTCCCCCAAGCAATGTGCCTTACCCTCTCTGTGGATGGGGGTTGGGGGAGGAAGGTGGAGGAAATGGGAGGGGGGAGGGAGTGGGAAGTGAGATTGGTATGTAAAATGAAATAAATTAAAAAAAAACCTCAGTGGTTCACAAAGCTTACAAGACTCATGAGGCCCCTCCATGAGGTTGTGTGGCTAGTAAACACATTTTGAGGGAAGGGCTCTTGAGGGCTGTGACTGCACAAAACCTGCAAGGGGACCCCAGGGAAGCAGCTTCTGGGAGACAACTCCTACCATTCATGCAAGTAGCTTCAATAAACTCACTAAGATGGATGGAATTGTTTCTTTGGTCTGTTTTCCCCCTGCATCTGGAGTAAATAAGCATTTCTGTGTCTCCCAGGGAAAGTAATATAATAAACAGTGTGCAGACCTGACTAGAGCAAGGGACTTTGGGAAAATATTGTTTAGGGATATAGAGATAGCCATTTCTATAAAAGCATTATACATGAATCTATACATGCCGGTGTATCCAATGCTGTTCTGACCATTTTCGCATCTATGGACATCTACGAGAATATTTGGTGTATGCGTTTAGAGAACTGAAGCCAAACATGTTCATGTATGCCTGTAATCCCAGCAGTCAGGAGCCTGAAGCAGGGGAATCATGAGTTCCAGGCCAGCCTAGGCTACTCAGTAAGGAGAGAGAGAGAGAGAGAGAGAGAGAGAGAGAGAGAGAGAGAGAGAGAGAGAGAGAAGGAGGAGGAGGAGGAGGAGGAGGAGGAGGAGGAGGGAAAGAGAAGAAAACTACTTTATATAAAAAGCAAAAGTCTTCCTTCTTCTGTCTATGGGACCTTCTGTGGCCATGGTTAATATTTTGTTGCAATAACTAGTACATGAGAGGGTGAAAGTTGCCCTGCAGTTTCCTTCTTGGTTACTTAGAGATTATGATCCCATCATCAGAGATTCTTCCCCAATACTTTGCTCAGCCTTCCTTCCCTCCTTCTGCAGATTCTCACCCTAGAGAACTCTCCCATGTGCAGAAGAGTCCGTGGTCCATCACCCCAACCTACCCTACCCTTCACTATACTTCTTGAGCTGAAGTGGCTCTGAGTCTGAGGACTAGCAAGCCATTGAGGGGTGTCCCACACTGGAGGCCATGCCCTATGGTTGTAAGGCAGCTGCGGTGAATGGGAAGGCACCAGGAACATGGATGGCAATTCTGCCTTTGTCTAAGGAATGTCTTTCAAGTCAGGAGAGTGATGCCCCCTGCCAGGCTGGCAACATCCCTGTCTTCTCACCCACAGAACAACAAATTAACACACCCAAACACGCTCCTGTACAATTATATAATACTAGAGAAAACAGAGAACACAAGACGTTCTATTAAAAAGCCTTGTTTTTGCTGACTGTTCTATGTTCTCTGTTCTATTAGGGACAGGAAGAGAGGGAGGCTGTTGCAGTCCCCTGGACTCACACTGAGTCTCACCACATGGGCAGCATTCATTCACCCACAGAGATAAGGAGACTTCTCGGGCTGCTGGGTCCAGAAGAGCGAAGAAGGCCAGACTGCCTGGAAATAGGCATGCTTGGGGAGAATGATAATAGTTGTAGTAACAGTGTTTATTGAGCTTCTAAAATGTCCCAGGTATATGAATATCTAAGCGCTTTGCACGTGTAAGGCCATTTATCTTCAAAATGACATAATAAAAAGTGGGTGCTTCTTTCCCATTTTGCAGATGAGAAGACTGAGAAACTGGGGCTACAGCAAACTTGGCTCCATGATACTTCCTCTTCCCCAGTGGGTAAAAATGGAAAATGAAGGGGGGCTTGATTAGAACACCAAAATTGGCTTTACTCAGACAGGCAAGGGGAATCCAAGGAGTAGAGAAGATTGCTCAAGCCCCAAGGACTTTCTTCCAGGACTTTCTTTTCCCTGATTCTTCTAACAAGGCAAATACACACTTTGCCATGATCGTGGGTGATGGCCCGCTATGTGGGATCCATTTTCTGACTCTGTAGTTCTGAATTATCCTTTTGAAAAACTACCCATTCTTTCTTAAAGAAGAAGCACATTTGCTCAGTTTTATTCCCCGTCTTTGGATAGCACACAGAAGCCACTTAGAGCTTAATATTAACACTGTACATCAATGTCTGCTGGGCTCTAAGTGGCGCGTGTCACACTGCAGCCATCTGAAAACTGAATAATGAGCCCAGCTCTTTTAAGCAGCGGAGTGGGAAAGCTCAGAGACAAGTCCTGTTCTGCACAGAATCCCTGTGGGAGATCAAGTCTCACAATGGTCTATTCGTAGGGATGGCAGAGACCCACCCCTGGCACCTCTGCAGTTTGGCAAAAACCCGTTCTGTGTCTCAGTTAATACCAAATATATGCTAATGACCCCCAACACTTACCTTGAACACCAAAGGGAGGTTTCATGAATCTTTAAGTCAACTCAGGTCCTAGACCATGAAGCCATCTGCCCCAGACCATGTCCTTTTCTTGTTCATTGCATCAGCTTCCCTCCTTCCTCTCTTCCTCTTTCTCCTCCTTTCTTTTCTCTCTTTCCTATGCCTGGATTCCCAAGACTCCTCCTGGATTCCCAAGACTCCTTCTCGCTTATCTGCCTAGCTCTTCCCTCATGGCCACTCAATTCCTGCACGTCTGTCACTCTCCTCAGAGGATGGCCTTGCGTGGATGTCCTTTTCTTTCTCCTTGTGGGCCACTTTTTTTCGTTGCTTCTCTCATGTGCTTCCAGGAATTCTCCGATCTCCACTTCCCACCTCCTCACGGGAGTACTGGGATTACTGATGCACATGCCACATCTGACCTTCACGTGGGTTCTGGGAATTCGAACTCGGATCTTCACAGTTGGACAGCAAGCTCTTTCACTCACCCAGCCATCTCTTAGTGCATCTGTCCTTTGAAAATCAGGACTCACCAGACGCCTCAGCTGGAAATAAAGACAAGGGTTGTTTGGTCCAACCTGTGTCACTTTGACCTCGGGCACTTTGTCACCCAAGTTGTTAAACAGTGCTGACCTCAAGAGAATATCTCTCTGGGGTATCAGCACAACTGCTCTTGGACCACCCCCACAGGGATCCACACACCAACTGGAAACTCATTTCTCCATGCTCCCGGGCCCTGCAGTTCCTCTTACAAGGGCTTCGCAGAGAAAGGTTCAAGGGCAGACAAGGAGCTGTAACTTCATACCATTTGAGACAATAGCCTTCCATTCTTCCTCTAACAAAAGCCCTACAGAGATGTCTACAAACCTCCCAGAGTTGTCCTGACATCTTCACTCAGCATAGGTTTGAACAAGTGGTGAAGGAAGATAGCTGGCCCTGGGGAGCAGAACGTAGAGGCAACTTTATGGAGAGAGAAAGACATCTCCTGACATCCACCGCAAACTTTTCAGTCTTCCCAAGTGGGCCCTTCCCTCAGCTCCCTATAGACCTGGGTAGACCTCCAGACTCAATGATTGTTGAGTTCAGGTCGTGTCCTGCTTTAGGTTACTCTATATATTGGTTTCTCAGGCTGGGCATTAACTTGATTAGCTGCAGCTTACGACCCCATTGGCGGTGGCAGGGGCAGAGGGGGTGATTCTGTCCCTAGGCACCATCTCTCTGACATCACCCATGCAGCGCAGATTGATAAGTGACTTATTCCTGAAAGTAGGAAGTGTACCACCCTATAAATTTAGTGGGGCAAATTGAAACTATAAGGTCACATGAGCATATTAAAATCAAATCAGGAAACCAGACTCAAGAATGTATTAAACATGGCGGATCATAGAAAGGCTGTGACTCTCACTTAGGTTTATAAGGCACTGAAAGCAGCACAGAGTTGGGACAGCCCTACAACAGCCTATTGTCTGATACTGGTGTGAGCATAAAGGACAACAGGCAAAGAACTCTCAGATGTCCCTAGGGCTTTGGCTTGGCTCAGTCACCCTGCTGTTGAGATAGCCTAGTCAGATACCACTGCTCCCTTCCCTTACTTACCCGCCTGGACCTGAACCAGCTGTCTCCTCCTCCAATCCTTTTTAGCTCTCTTGTCTCTGCAGCTGGCTGGATCTTTGCTCTCAACCTTGACTCTCCTGAAACTTGATCTCTACAGTGATAGCTTCTTCTCTGTGGCTGCTTTGGGTTTCCCTGTTTCATCAGTACAGATCCTCATTTGCCTTAGCCAGATTACCAATAAAAGAGAGATTATCTGGCAAATGGATGTTGTTTAAATGACTGTACCGTGTGAATTTATCGTTATTCAGTAAAATCTGACGTTGTGGAAAGACACAGCATGCTCGTTGAATCAAAGAACCTAAGAACCCTTCAAGCTCATCTTGGGGGTCCTGGCGTGAGGTTATGTTTAAATAGAAGGCAAGATGCATGCATAACTGGTCCCAACAATCAACATTGTTTTGGCCCCAGTCTCTCCTGCAAGGTACTCCCCAATCTGTGACAGCTGCCCAAAACACCTTCCCTGCTCCATCTTGAAAAAGGTCATTTAGGGCAAAACCTGGAAATTTGAGCCTGAGTTCTATCACCTTTTTGTCATGGAACCCAAGACAGCAAGACTTGTCCAGCTATTTCATGTTACATCCCCATGGAGTTTATCTTAGGATCTAGTTGGGCACTCGTGACCTAAAAGAAAGATGCCTGCATGTGAGGCAGCACCTAAGTAAACACTCAAAATATACAGACTGTTTGCCACGGGTTCTGTAGGTAGTTGGAAGGCGAAGGAAGAGGGACATGACAGTAGCAAGGCACTAGAGAAGCCAGGGGAGAGGGACTCACCTCATCTCACTCCACACTGCCAGATGGGGACCAAAAACAGTTTCTGCACACCCACCCCTCCCCACCATGCTGTCTGTGAAAGGGAGATAGCTGGATTAGCCTTGAGTTTTCATCTAGTCCCTCACTTGAATGTCAAGGAAGGAGGGCAAGCTATCCCTTTGAGACCTTTTCAATCCAGTGGCTCTTGTATAAGCTAGGGTACATGTGAACAGCAGACTAAAGATCTAATTAGATCCAAGTTGTAGCTTATCATTCTTTTCCTTTTTCCTTTTTCATTTTACCTCTATTTAAGTGTGTGTCTGCATGCACATGTTTGCACATGCATACATGTGCCCACAGAGGGCAGAAGTGGGCATCAAATATATTGGAGCTGGAGTCAAAGGCGGTTGTAAGTTGACTGATATGAATTCTGAAACTCTGCTGCTCTATGTGTTGTGTGGGAGGTCCTTCTGTCTATGTGTTGCTTTTATTGGTTAATGAATAAAGAAACTGCTTTGGCCTATAACAAGGTAGAACTTAGCTAGGCAGGGAAAACTAAACTGAATGCTGGGAGAAAGAAGGCAGAGTGAGAGAGAAGCCATGTAGCCCTGCCAGAGACAGATGCCAGAGGGAACTTTATCTGGTAAGCCACAGTCACGTGACAATACACAGATTAAGATTAATAGAAATGGGTTAAATTAAGATATACGAGCTAGCCAGAAATATGCTTAAGCTATTGAACAAACAGTATTGCAAATAGTATAGTTCCTGTGTGATTATTTCGGGACTGAGCAGCTGGGAACAAACAAGTGGCCTCCTACTACATATGTGAGCAGCAAGCACTTTTTAAAAAAAAAATAAAGGAAGAATATCATAATTAATTCATTTTTTCTTAAGATTCCTTCTGTTTTAATTTTTTCTTTTTTTCTGATTTTTAATAATTTTTATTGAGCTATACATTTTTGTTCATCACTTCCCTTTCTCCCCTTCTACATTCTCCTGTGATCCCCCTGCTCCCAACTTACTCAGGAGATCTTATCTTTTTACTCTTTTCTATATAGATCTATATATGTCTATCTTAGAATCGTCTTTGTTGTATAGGTTCTCTGTGATTGTGATTTTTAGGGTTTTTAGATGGCTTCTTATGTTTGCAGCAAGCACTTTTTAAAAAAAAAATAAAGGAAGAATATCATAATTAATTCATTTTTTCTTAAGATTCCTTCTGTTTTAATTTTTTCTTTTTTTCTGATTTTTAATAATTTTTATTGAGCTATACATTTTTGTTCATCACTTCCCTTTCTCCCCTTCTACATTCTCCTGTGATCCCCCTGCTCCCAACTTACTCAGGAGATCTTATCTTTTTACTCTTTTCTATATAGATCTATATATGTCTATCTTAGAATCGTCTTTGTTGTATAGGTTCTCTGTGATTGTGATTTTTAGGGTTTTTTTTTTTTTTTTTTTTTTTTTTTTTTTTTTTTTTTTTTT
>NW_026067977.1:6469182-6568360 GCF_014885135.2 Alexandromys fortis
ATTAAAGATTTCTGTCTCTTCCCCACCGCCACCTCCCTTTTCCGTCCCCCTCCCCCAATCAAGTCCCCCTCCCTCGTCAGCCCAAAGAGCAATCAGGGTTCCCTGCCCTGTGGGAAGTCCATTTTTTAATTGGATTATTTGTTCTTTTGATGTCAAGCTTCTTGAGTTTTTTTATATTTGGAGATCAGTCCTCTGTCTAACGTGGGTTGGTGATGATCTTTTCCCATTCTGTAGGGTGCCGTTTTGACTTGTTGACCATGTCCTTTGCTTTACAGAAGCTTCTCAGTTTCAGGAGGTCCCATTTGTTAATTGTTGCTCTCAGTGTCTGTGCTACTGGGGTTATATTTAGGAAGTGGTCTCCTGTGACAATGCATTCAAGTTTACTTCCCACTTTCTCTTTACTGTGACTGGTTTTATGTTGAGGTCTTTGATCCATTTGGAGTTGAGTTTTGTGCATGGGGATAGGTATGGTTCTATTTGCATTCTTCTACATGTTGATATCCAGTTATGCCAGCACCATTTGTTGAATATATTTTCTTTTTCAATTTTATGTCTTTAGCATTTTGTCAAAAATCAGGTGTGTGGGTTGATACTTGGGTCTTTGATTAGATTCCCTTGGGCCTTATGTCTGTTTTTATGCCAATACCAGGCTTTTTTTCATCCCTGCAGCTCTATAGTAGAGTTTAAAGTCAGGGATGGTGGTCCTTCAGAAGTTCCTTTATTGTGCAGGATTGTTTTGGCTTTCCTGGGTTTTTTTATTTTTTCTGTATGAAGTTGAGTATTGTTCTTTTGATGTCTGTGAAGAATTTTGCTGGAATTTTGATGGGCATTCCATTGAATATGTAGATTGCTTTTGGTAAGATTGCCTTTTTACTATGTTAATTCTACCTACCCAAGAGCATGGAAGATCTTTCCAATTTTTGGTGTCTTCTTCAATTTCTTTCTTCAAGATTTAAAGTTCTTGTTATACAGGTCTTTCACTTGTTTTGGGTTAGATTTACCCCAAGATACTTTATGTTATTTCTGGCTATTGTGAAGGATGATGCTTCTCTGATTTTTTTTCCTCATCCCATTTATCTTCCGTATAAAGAAGAGCTATCAATTATTTTTTTTAGTTAATCTTGTATATGGTCACATTACTGAAGGTGTTTATGAGTTTGAGGAGTTCCCTGGTAGAGTTTTGTGGTCACTTATGTATACTATTATATCTTCAGCAAATAGTGAAAGTTTGATTTCTTTTCCAATTTGTATCTCCTTGATCTCCTTTTCTTGTCTTATTGCTCTAGTGAGAACTTCAAGTACTAAATTGAATAGTATGGAGAGAGTGTGTAAGCAGAGATTGCTTGTTGATTTCCTGGCCACTCACATCTGAATAGTCAGACAGAAACCATATTATTACAAAACTGCTTTGCCCAATGTCTCAGACATATTCCTAGCTAAATTTTATATCTTAAATTAATCCATTTCTATTCATCTGTATATTGCCATGAGGCTGTGGCTTACCAGTAAAGGTTCTGGGGTGTCTGTCTCCTTCGGCAGCTACATGGCATCTCCTTGACTCTGCTTACTCTCTCTCTGTATCTGTTCAGATTCCCTGCCTTGTTTTATTCTGCCCTTTATAGGCTGAAGCAGGTTTATTCATCAATCAATAAAGCAACACATATACAGAAGGTCATCCCACATCATTAGTGGACAACCTTGTCTTGTTCCTGATTTTGGTGGGATAGCTTTGAGTTTGTCTCCATTTAGTTTGATGTTGGCTGTTGACTTGCAAACATAAATCACTTTTATCACTTGAACCATCTTTCCATCCCCTCTTCAGTGTTTTGGTAGTTATTTAAGTGGTGTCTGTGTGTGTGTAATATTTGTGGAGACTAACCTCTCATGCAGGTATATCAGGATGACTTAAGCTGCTCCAGGAACACAAATGTTTACCATGTAACCCTGACAGTCTAGTCTGGTCTCCTCAGCTGCTGGAGTCCAACCCCAAGACAGCCTCTGCTTTAATCCTGCACAGGTCTATGGCTTCACAGGTCTATGGCTGCATGGGTCTATGTGCTGCATAGATATGCACAGGTCTATGTGCTTCACAGGTCTATGAATGCACAGGTCTATGGCTGCACAGGTCTAGGGCTGCACAGGTCTATTCACTGCACAGGTCTTATGTGCCCCCTGCCTGCAGTCTTCCCCTTGGTACATCATCCGACCCACTCCTCTGAAGGTTCTAAGGTGAGCTGGGATCTGGAGAGTAACAGGGAGACTCCCCAGGGCATTTGTGAATGCAGATTTAGAGAGAGATCAGGTATGCCACAGAAGGAGACAGGAGGAAGATGGCCGAGAGCTTCTGTGCTGGGCTTTGCCCTTTCCTTATCAGCTTTGAAGGGAGAAGAAGAAAAGAGGATTTTCTCCGCCCTCCTTTTTTCCAATAAGCACTGGAAGAATGATGACTTTGAGAATAATCCTTATTGACTCCATCTGCCAGAGAGAGAGAGAGGGAGAGAGAGAGAGAGAGAGAGAGAGAGAGAGAGAGAGAGAGAGAGAGAGAGAGAGAGAGATATCTCGGGGCCTTGGTTCTCCAGTCCTCTTAGAACCAGTGGGTCTTCCCTTCCAGCTAATCTTGCTGAAACCATGGCCTCCACGCTACCAGGCCTCTAAGTTACAGGAAGGACTGGAGCCATCCTGTAGGGCCAGGCTAAGGGCAGTGAGTTGGAGGGATGCCCAGGGCCCTTTTGTCTTCTTTCCATCTTGGCTGGAGGCCAGCGATGAGGCTAGTGAAGATGAGAACTTGAAAGAAAGCCTTGGAGCCTGAGCGCTTCAAACAACTGCTGAAAAAGGAAAGCACAGCTTTCATTATTCCTCCAAATTAGGGGGTTTCTTTGTACTTTTGCATCTATTCTTAGCGCTAGAAACTTAAAATAATTTTGGACAAGATGCAGAAGTGAGCATGAGCTCTTCTGAAACCAGGAGGACAAACACCTCCAGATGCAGAGCCACTCTGCCCCAAGGTCATGCTCAGCTGCAAGGTCCCATTCTGATGAACTGTGGAGGCACGAAAGAGTACCACACTCCAGACACCTCAACTCCACATTGGTTCTTTCTCCCCAGAGCCTCCGGTGGCCCATGCAAGGTTGTCAGCAATACTGTATGGAAGGTGAACTTCTCTCTCCCTCCCTATAACCCACTATCCTGCCTCCTTCCCCTCCCTTCCACCTGTGTAGATTCTAAGAGTCCTTTTCAGCACACCCCACTTCTTGACACTATCTCAGACTTTGCTTTCCTGACAGCTTCTCCACTCACCCAAGAGAGTCAGTATTTGCAGAACTCAAAGAAGGAATGAAACAACACTGTGCGACCTATAGGGACCACAGCAAGAACAGAGGAAGTATTGTGGGGTCATATGTGGGGTGGCTATGGCATTCTCTAAGTGGTAGTGGGGGGACAGAGCCAAACTCTGCCATCCACAGCCTGGGGAGTTTCCGTTCACCTGAGAGACTTCACCCTGAAGAGTTTTCTTTTACTGGAGGGACTTCCTCTCAGATAAAACTGAACCCTTGATCCAGAAGAATTTCTCTGTCATAGAAGAATTTCAGTCAAAGCCAGGAAAAAGCAAAGTTAAAGAGTTTATTAAATATTTAGAGTCATATAGGAAAAGTGTGGTACAGGGCAATGTGGGCTTTTGAGTCAGAGGGGCACGTGGGTGTCTTCACAGATATATGTATGTGTGTATATTTATATGCACACACACATATCCTGTGACTTTCCAAGTTTTATTTCTCAAAGAATGCAATTCATAATCAGACTTAAAGATTAAGTGCAGCTTAAAACTGAAATACAGTTTGTACGTTAAGTAGAAATACATGAACTGGTTTACCTATATTTCTTATCTTAAGGAGTTTCTTTTCTCTAGGAAGCTGTAAAGTGCTTTTGTGAGGTGCACTATTTAGACTGAGGGGTGAGAGAAGAGGGCTGTCATGAACAGACTCACAGCTATCTCTTGGCTCCAAGCAACTGAGGCTCACTTGTTTGTAAGGATCTTTGTTTAAGATGGCCATAGGAAAACATGAGTTATCTCTGTAGGCAAGTCTGGCTTTTTCAGTTGTGTTAAAATTTCTTGACTCACACTCAGCAAGGAAGGCACACTGGATTCTTGTGGTGAGGTGATCCTTCTGTGGTGAGGTGATCCTTCTCCTTTTCATGTCCTCTACATTTGCTTCATCTCTCCTCTGCTTTCCAGGAAGACGAAACAGTTAAGAAGATATTAAAGGTCTGAAACCCTCATGGTGTTCATCTAAAGTGAATGTAGGCACAGATGTAACGTTGAAGGTTCCCCCAGCAGAGATAATCTTTGAATACAGATCTAAAAATGAATTGGTTATTTCTAAGAAGAAATGTAGGGGTGGGAGGCTCCTAGTCCAAGAGGAGCCAAAGTTCTGAAGGTGAGAAAGGATCCATTGCAGCTCAGGGGTGGGTTTCATCTAAGAGAATGCAAAAGCACAAAGTAAGTTGCAACCAAGACTCCTGGCTCTTGCTGCTGCAGCTGCTGGTGGTAGTGATAGTGGTGGTGGTATGTGTGTTTTCTGAGAGGAAAACTCAAGATCAGTGTTGGAATGGGTTTGAACAGAAGACTACCTGGAGGATCCAGCAGGAGCCTGAGAGAATTATACAAGATGAGACTGTACAACAGCAAGCCAGCACAGCGACAATGACAAGGGGCCTGCACAATGAGCCAGCTTGAAGAATATTTTGCAGAACTTGAAAAGAAACTGGCTGGCTGGGACTGAAGATAGAAATGAAAACGAATGTCCTTTTTCCTCCTGGTTTGTATAACTTGTTGGCTAATGATACCAAAGAGAGGGACAGAAAGGGAAGTAAGTTTGTGTGTTAAAGGGGAAGAAAGGGGAGATGGCTCCCTGTTGTGGCAGTGAGAGGGGATTCAGGATGGAAGGGATGGGTGGAAATAAAGATATGATGCTCCTTCTTTCATTGGTGGTCCATGAGGTCAGGAGAGCAAGCCAGACAGCTCAGAATAGAGGCCAGTGTCTGCTGAAGATAGACGGGTCTACAGAGCCACCAACAAAAAAAAGGAATGGCCATTAGAAGTACTGCTGCTCGGAGAAGCTGGGTGGTGGGTAGGGGCACCCAGAAAAAGGACACATGAAGAGTCAAACTCAGTTGCTACAGTTGAGAGTAGAACACAGGAGGCAAGATGCGGAGATATCAGAGTGTGTAGGAGTCTGTGGTGGTTGATGACTTTGGCCTAGGCAGCTGCAGTGTCTGGGAGACAGGGAGGTAAAAAATGATTGAGGGCTGAAAAGAAGGTAGGAAGTGGAAGAGGCCAGATAAATTAAATCTCTGATTTAACATTTGCTAAATCATGTCCTGTGTGTTGGCTATTTTCACCCTTATAAACTCACAATAACTGAATTCTCACAATAACTGTAAAGCTGGTGGGAAGCTCACCATAACGACCTCCACTCCCGCTGCAGGTCAGAGAGGGGAAGGACCTTGTTTTGTGTTTCTGAGTTCTAATGTCACTGTAGAGCTGAGATTCAAATCCCCTGGCTCTCAATCCCGTGCTCTTTTCGCCTTCCCACACCCCCTTTGTTTTGAAAAACCAAATGACTCTTTTGAAGCAAAGGAGAGGAAAAAGGAGAAGAATGAGATGAGTTGGTGGTCTGAGAGAAAAGCTAGGGTCAAAGAACATTTTATCTCCAGAGCTTCCTGTGAGGACAACCAAAGCTGTTAGGGATGCTGTAAGAAGACTGACTTCCTCTCTCCCCCCCCCTCCTCCCTCTACCTACTCCTGCCTTCCTCTTATCCCTTCCATTCCTGTGTATTATAATACATATTCTACTACTTAAGCCTTTTGCAGCTAATTCTGATTGTCAGGATATTTAACATGTCTACAGGCTTTTGGGATAGGGATGGGGAAAAGGCAAATGTGAGCGACAGCTCCAGAGGCTGGAGGAAAAGGAGTCAAGTACATGGGGATGAACAGAGAAGAAAGTCAGGACCAGCGTTTCTCTGACCTGGTGGTAGGGAGAGATAGTGAGAATGCAGAAATGTGCTTGGAGGCCTTGGTCTCAAAAGTAGGAGGCAAGATCTCCTGCAGAGTCTTAGCAAATATGTTTGTTTGGAAGGGAAGTCTCAGCCGGAGTTTCCTGGAAGATAAACGTACTCCATTTCTCCTGCTCCCTGCACGCCTGCCATTAGCTTCGTCTGTTCACCTGTAATCGTTTAGCTCCAAGTTCAATATGAATTCATAGGGCCCTCTGTCTCCCAGTTCTTAAATTTCAGGAGAGATTTAATGGAATCTAATTGGTCCCAGTTTGAGACAGATACCCCTCTTCTGGTCTGATCAGCTATGGCCAGGTTTGGGCTATGCAAAATCCAAGAAAAGTGCTGAGTTCAAGGTGAAGGAGGATAGCCATGGCAATAAAAGAATTCGAGCCAGAAAAGAGTGTCAAAAGAGAAAATGTGGAAGATTTGAAAGTCTCCAAAAGTAGTGTTAAGCCCCCAAGAGCCACAGAAAAACTTTATTCACACCCAACTCATCAGCCTAGATGTGGGGTTGCCTCTCTAGCAACTTTCAAAAGAGCGAGGACAGAAGTCTCTGTTTTTTATTTTTCCATGCTTAGTGAAAATAAGAATGGTGATTGGAATGCCGTAGGAAGGCAGGGAAAGTCAGCGGCAGGGTACCTGGAGTGGACTGTGTGTCGTGGCTGGGTAGGAAGGGATGAAGGATGGATGAACTGAGGCACTAGGGAGGAGTCCGTTCACATCACTGAGAGTAAAGAACCGGCCTGAGGAGCATGGGGAGGGGGTAATGAGGCCACCCCGCCTTTGCTTGCCCTCAGGGATCCTGTGGAGGCTCCATGTAGTCACCCCTCATCACAGGGACTCTCCACGATGGACAGGAGACCAGCTTGCTGGGTCTTCCTCCTCCCTTGACTAGTGCAATTGACTCAACACATGAAGGCTTCCTCCAGACCTCGATAACCGTGAGCACAAGAAGTGAGAAACAAGATCATTATCGCATTGCAATACCATGACCAGAGCTTGAGACAATCCGTCACCCAGAATCAGCCCTTTCCCTGCCCTCATCAGCTTGGGGACATTTACACATTTTCATGTTTAATGTCTCAGCTGTCTTAAGAAGCTGATCTCCTACACCCTCACATTCTCCATTCAGCTGATGCTGATGGCTCAGGCAGTCCCTCAGAGGCTTAGAGGTGGGTGAGCAAGGAATTCCATCTCGGTTGAAGGGCAGGCTTTTAAAGCAGAAGGAATCCTGCATTAGGCTTCCCTGTGACTTCTTACTGGCCTTTGAGAGACCAGAGTGAGTTGCATGACCAATTGTGCAACCTGGTTCTCTGGCGACGGGGACCGGAAAGGTCGATATTCTCCCCCTCGAAGACTCCAAGAACCCTGGTGGGAGCCTGTGTCTGGTGCCTTCTCCTACATCTTCAGAGAGGGGCTTGGTGTGACTGTTGAACTCATATAAAAGCATGGCACCTTGGACTAGGAGCAATCTACACTGAAGCACAGTAGCAGACTGAAGGAGAATCCCTGTGTTCCCTCTGTCTCTTGATGTCAGGCCGAGGAATCTGCTAGAAGCTGCTTCAAAGAGGAAGGAGCCTGCCTTCAGACTAGGACTGAGGGGCAGGGCATAATTGTAAACTCCTTGTCACTGGTCCTTAAGACCCTCTGTGCCTCAGCCTAGTCAGTTCTTCCTTAGAAGTTATACTTTCATAAGAAGTATTATTTCAGCGGGCTGCGATGGCACATGCCATTCATCCCAGCACTCAGGAGGGCAGAGACAGGCAGATCTCTGTGAGTTCAAAGCCAGCCTTGTCTAAAAACTGAGTTTCAGGACAGCCAAGGCTGTTACATAGAGAAACTCTGTCTCATAAAAAGAGAAAAAACTATTATTTCTTAGGGTTAAATATGGGGGAATGGCCCTCTTTGGGAAG
The DNA here is from genome assembly GCF_014885135.2 of Alexandromys fortis. Taxonomy (NCBI): domain Eukaryota; kingdom Metazoa; phylum Chordata; class Mammalia; order Rodentia; family Cricetidae; genus Alexandromys; species Alexandromys fortis. The sequence continues at coordinate 6,477,156 of NW_026067977.1, forward strand.
ACTGTCTCTTATTAGGTCCTCTAGCTTTCTCCATCCACTCATTCAACTCAGTACCATGACTGGGAACATTGTCTGTGCTAAGCACTGTTCAGAACCTTAAGGAAGCAGCCAGGAACAAAGGAAAAAGGAGTGTTGTCTGCATGGAATTCTCAGTAAGAACTTGACTACTGTTTAACTACAGAATTAGAAACTCACTCAATACTTGATAAAAATAATAGCGACAGTTTGGTTGGAGTGTTGCAGGCATAACTTTCGGTGGCCAAGGACAAGAAATACCAGCTGGGGGGGGGGGTGGTGGCACACACCTTTAATCCCAGCACTCCAGAGGCAAGGGCAGGCAGATCTCTGTGAGTTCAAGGCCAGCCTGGTCTACACGAGCTAGTTCCAGGACAGGCTCCAAAACTACACAGTCCCCAGAAATGGCTAACACATGGCCTGCAGGCTCACACCACAAGGTTTCTCTCGAGTTCCACAGGGGTGGATGATGCCTCCCTCGTCTCTCTGCAGAACCTCCACATGGTCCCTTCTCTCTGTAAAACTCATGCTCTTCTCCCAACCTGGTCTTGCTGGGTCCGTGGTTCTAGAAGCCCAAACAAACCCCTGTAGGATCTGTCTAGTCTTGATATTCAGTTCCTTGTATCCAACTGTCCATTCTGGTGAAATATGATCTAAGGCAGTGGTTCTCAATTCTTTAATAAAATAGTTCCTCATGTTGTGGTAGCCACCCAACCATAAAATTATTTTCGTTACTATTTCATAACTGTAAAAATACTACTGTATTGTAAGGCAAATATCTGTGTTTTCCAGTAGTCTTAGGCGACCGCTGTGAAAGGGTCATCCAGCCCCCAAAGAGATCTCAATCCATGGGTTGAGAAACACTGGTAAGGCATCACAGCCTGGTGACGGCAAGGGATCCTGGAGCAATAAGGTAGCAGAAGAAGATGGGGGAAATGATTAGCGGTTTCTCTCCATTTCTCCACTTGAGGATGGGTAGCAATCATGAAGGGCTCTCTGGAGACCCATTCTCTCCTCTTGCCCTACAGAGGAAAGTTGCATTGATAAGGAACCCTGCTGAGGCAGGACCAGGACTGTTCCTCATGCCTTTTAGCACGGGAATTGTTCTCTGGTTGAGGAGAAGCACTGATGAATGCGGAGTGAGGATGCTCTCATCCTTCATCCTATTGCTGCTGAATTAGCAGCAGAAGACATCATGTTTTATTATAACTTCATAATAATTACAGTTACTACTGAATTCATGTATATAGAAAAGGCAGAAATCCCATCACTGGATTAATGTGTGAGACCCTTCAATGGGATTTATTGAGTAATAAGTGAACTGCAAACGCTTGGCATGTGGCAGAAGCCTTTACCCAACACAAGCCTCAAGGAGCTATTGTGAATGGCAAATAGCTCATGTCTGGGGGGAGCACATCTTCTCTTAAACTTTCTTTTCCTCCAGGTGGTCTGCCCCACTTCAGAGGTTGTGTTCACAACTTTCCTCTTCCCTTCAGACCAGAGCTCCCACCCACATGCTTATAGTGTGTAGCAAAGCTCACAAATGTCTGCTAGAATGTTGAGACAAATCTTTTCCATTTGCACGGAGCTTTATGGTTTTCCAAACATGATTACAAATACGACCTTTCTGTTTGAAAGGTCAAGCAGAAAAAACTTATAAATAGAGATATATGAGCATTAGGGCCATCAAGAGACTTAGGGCCTTCGAGAGTCTCTCTCTCTCTCTCTCTCTCTCTCTCTCTCTCTCTCTCTCTCTCTCTCTGTGTGTGTGTGTGTGTGTGTGTGTGTGCTCTCATGTATCGGGGCATGTAGTAAATTAATGCAATGCAAAAGTTCAGGGCATTTTCCAGAAGTTAATGAGTCATCTGTTACCTATAGTCACATGCAGCTGAATCCTGTCTATTGGTGTCCGCTGGCCGTGGATCTAGAAACGAGTGGCAAAGGATGGGCAGGGTCGAGTCAAGTGGGAGGAATAGATAGAGGATTATGGAAGACAGCCCACCCAGTGGGTTCAGGACTAACGCTGAGATCCTGAATATCCAAATATGTGTGTTCCAGATTAGTGTGAAACTCATGGATAAGGGGATCCCAACAGAGAGAGAAAGCCAATTCCTCTTCCAAAGAGTGTGACTTTTATCCTCAGTAGCTTTGGGGATCTGACCTGTGTGCCAGCCCTTTCGGGAACAGAACTCAGCTTCTCCATGGGAGCCCACACAGTTTGGCATCTTTCTTGGTAGAAATATTTCTTCTTACCTCAAACTTTCTTCCACATGGATTCTTTTTCCATTGGGTTTCAAATCCTCAAAGCCTTCTGAATTCAAAAGATTGGCTAGACTCTGTTGGTGTAACTTAGGTCTCAGAATTCCTTTTTAGTGCTGGAGAGATGGCTTCACAGTAAAAAGGGCTTGCTAGTGTTGTATGCCCAGCACCCAAGTTGGGGAGCTCACAACCGTAACTTTAACTACAGTTACAGAGGATCTGATGCCCTCTTCTGTTATCTTTGGACACTGCACCTGCATGTGTAAGCACACACTCAGACACACATGTATATACACACTGTGAACATATGAATAAAAATAAAATATCCAAAAATGGAGCTTCTTTTCTGATTTGCCATTCCAGATGGACAAAGAGAATGCCTCACCTCACATGAGTTGGAGCATCCCGTCTCTTCAGAGCTCAGGGCACCAGACAGTGTCAGAAGGAAGCCACAGAACCTGTTCTGTCACCACCATGTTCACTGTGGCAACTGGGATTCATGGTATTGACTGGAAGATAATTCCTAGTATAGTCTTCTCATTTCTGGGATCTAAGTTATTAAAAGGTGGATGAGGGAAGGATTCCATGCTTAAAATATACAGACAGAGAGCATGCAATGGCTTCTAGCTCCTTCCAGGCCACTCCTCTAGAGCACAGAGGCAGCCAAGAGTGTGTCTGGTCCTTACTGAGAGACCCAACTCTCATTGATCTACAATATTTTAATCCACTGGGATCGACTCAGAAAAGCACTGCATGGTAGATGTTCATAAAGCCTGTTGCTGGGAGTGTCAATAGCTTTGTTTGAGGAGGGGCTTATTGTTGTGGTTATATGACCACATGGCTAGATTAAAGGATACCCTGATATTAAATTAGCACTTAGTTATGTCTCTGAGGGTGTTTTGGGGTGAGATAAATATTCAAATGGGTAGGCTGAATAAAATAAACTTTTCTTCCCAAGGTTGAGTGAGCCTCATCCAATTCATTGGAAGTCCAAAGTCAGTAAAAGGAGGAACAATAGGGGTGCTGTGGGAAATGGTCTATACTCTGTCACTTGTATTATTTTAATAAAATGCTGATTGGCCAGTAGCCAGGTGAGAAGTAGAGGTGGGGTGATGAGAATAGAATTCTGGGAAGAGGAAATGGTCAGTCTGCAGTTGTCGCCCTGATGCAGAGGAAGCAAGATGAGAATGCCTCACTGCTAAAAGGTACCAAGCCATGTGGCTAACGCAGATAAGAATTATGGGTTAAAATATTAGAATAGGTCAACCAGTTTATAATTAATGTAGACCTCTGTGTATTTCTTTTGGACTGAAGGTCTGTGGAAACGGGGCGGGACAGAAACCTTGGCAGCATAGGGGAAATTGTTTGTTTGTTGCTTATTGTCAATTGTGGTATTGGTCTTCTCTGGTACTCAGCCTGGAAATCTGATCACATAATCAGATCTTCTGGTTGTCAGGCCTTGAGACTGGGATGAAGCTATGCCTCCAGCACTTCTGATTCTCCAACCAGTTGCCAGAAAGCAGTAGCACTTCTCAAGCTCCAGAACCACAGGAGCCCAGACTTTGATTCTTTTTTCAGAGATGTTCTGTTGGTTCTGGACCTCAGGAGACTCCCAAGGCTGCTGTGGTGATGGTAGAATTGTAGCAACACTTAGTAGGTGTCTTCTTCTACCAAGCACTCTACTAAACATGGCATGAAAGTTGCTTTAACTGCAGGGGACCAAAGCAAGAGTCTTCAGAGTTCTGGTATTGTTTCTTTCTTATTCTGGTTGCTGGTTGAGGACAGCATTCAATTTGTGAAAATTAATTCAACACTTCTTAGGACATGAGACTTTTCTCACTGCATATATTATTTTGGAAAAAAGTTTGGAGAAAGTTACCTTATGTAATCCTCACCAGCATTCACAAGGCAGATCCGCTGTCTTCATTTTACAAATGATGACACAGATGTACAGAAAGGTTAACGAACTTGGCCAAAGCCACGTAGTTACAGAGACCCAGCACAGCAACGTTAGGCTCCAGCTGAGTTTTTCCTGGCTGGAAAGCAGGTCCTTCTCTCCACATTCATGGCCTCTCTCCCCATCCCCACCACTACACAGGAACCGTGGCCTTCAGACACCCTCTTGTCCTCAGCCTCCCCAGGCCTTACGCATGGTCCAGGAGTATGAAAACCCAAGTTCTGTCTCGGAACCCACACAAAAAGTTAGGCTTGGTGGTTAGCGCTTGCAATTCAAATGTTGGGGAGGTTGAGGTAGGTAAGTCCCTGGGGTTCACTGCCTGGTCAGCTTAGCCTACTTAGAGAGTCCTCAAACCAATTAGAGATGGTCTCTCTTAAAAAGAAGAAAGATGGATGGCTTCTGGAGAACAACAGTTGAAGCTCACCTTCACCCTTCATACAAGTGTGCATACATATGTGCACACTCACACAAACACACACTCACACACGCACACATGTATAAGCACGTACACATACAACCACTCCCAAACTGGAAGACACAGAGGGAGTGAGAAGGGAAGACAGGGTAGCTACAATGGTTAAGAAGCTCTGACCTGTGCTCAAAAAAGCATTCGGTCTGCCAGGAAAGGTAGTCACAGAGCAGTAACAGGAGACTGCATGCTATGTGGGTTAGCACAGACACCAGCAGGCAAGATTTCCCTTGGCCTCCGAGTTTGAGGCTGCTATGAAGAGGAACTGCTTTGCATGCCCTCTAGTGGATGGAGGTCAAATCTAGAGCTAGGTATCTTTTTAACTACTTCCTGAGGGTTATGGGAGGGCTGCCGCCAAGGTGGCGGATGGGCTCTGTATCCCCAATGACATCGGAGGGTGGCGTGACCAGATTAATTAGGCTTTATTAATAGGCAAGCACTTCATGAATTGTAATTAAGTAGATGTGCATCTGGTGGCCTTGGTGACCAAGGGTGGGAAGAGGTGGCTCTGGCGAGCCCTGGAGCCTCATTCAATGTGAATGCCTTGGCACAGGTCACAGAGCAAACTCGCCCACACGCCATTGATAAGTAGCCTGCCCGAGCATCGAGGGGTCTGAAGCCCTGATTTATTCAGGAAATAAGCCTGGAGCCTACTAGATACTGTGTTCTGTGGGTGGAACACAATTGTGGGTGAAGATGTAGAAGGCAGAAGGAGTTCAGTGTCCAGATCTTTCCAGAAACAAAAAGGCCATGAGGTACCGGGGTCCAGACAGAGACTTGGCAGAGGCCAGCAGATGTAAAACTCCTCTCTCTCTCTCTCTCTCTCTCTCTCTCTCTCTCTCTCTCTCTCTCCCTCCTTCCCTCCCTTCCTCCTTCCCTCTCTCCCCCTCCTTCCCTCCCTCCTCCCTCCTTTCCTCCCTCCCTCCTTCCCTCCTCTCTCTTTCTGTCTCTCTCTCTCCTCCCTCCCCCTCTCAACTCTCCCTCCCTCCTTTTCTGTGTCGCTCTCTGTCTCTGTCTGTCTCTGTCTCTGTCTCTGTCTCTGTCTCTCTCTCTCCCCCTTGTCTCTGTCTCTCCTTTTGAACAAGGCAAAAGTCTTTGTGTACCAAGAGGCCACAGGGGCTGCCCTGGCATGCAGCCGAGGAGGCAAGAACAGACGTGCCTGGAGCTGGGCCCAAACCCCACACAGGGTGCAGCCTGGGAGATGGAGAAGACAGGTCGCTCGGCTGGGAGGGAGCCTGGAAGCAAGTGTTTAGACAAGAGGAGAAGGCATATTTAGCTTATGGAAAAACAGAGTGCAGAATGATAAAGTGGATGATGGAAAAAGAGGTCTGAACAATGACATCGGCCCCCGTTGCTTGCATTTCTGAGAGCATGAGGGATTCGAAGGATAAACTTCCATCTAAACCCATCCTGACTTTCCATTTGATCTCTGGGAAATATCCCAGAAACACGTTTTGCATTTTAGAATCTTAGATTGTTTTAAGTTTGCCCTCATGCTGCCTTGCAACTGCGTGTTCCTGTGTATCCTACAACACAGCCTCCCAGAGGACACTGGAATGTTCTATGTATCTTCTCTAGCGTTTTATTATCAAAAGCCCTTTCACCTCTCCGTCAATGCAGCCTGCTCATCCCCTAACCTCAGTTCTCATGAAAGCCCCTCAGGGAAGCTTCCCTGGCACCAGACAGAACCATCCATAGCATAGTTTCTGCGTTTGGGGTTGTAATGGGGAAGTAGAGTCAAAGGCCCCAGCCAGGGTCTCTCTGGGCAGAAAGTCTAACAAAGGCTCTCAACCTCAGTTTTCTTGACTTCAGGATAGGGAAGACAACAGCTCCTTCTTCAAAGGGTTGTGAACTGTAAGGTCCATGTCCACTACAAGTCTGTTGAGGACTCTATATTCCTTGATTATCAGTCCTGATGTGACAGGAGATGGCAGGTGCTCTCTCTGTGCGGTTGGTGGCCCTCTCTGCTTAGCAGGGTGAATTGGTGAATGGACAAGGCAGAGGAGGGATGCTTTGACTCAGCTGGTTACACTGGCAGTTTATTTCCTTTCACGGGATCTCGGGGGCTCGTGTCTTGGCCAAGTAGTCACCCCGGGCACAGAGAAAGTGAAATGAAATATTTGGGGTGGCATAGGCATGTATGCCAACCTCAAAGGCCTGTGTGTTTTAATTAGTTTAATTAATGACGGCACCAACTGGCTCATTACCTGATGGAATTAATGGGGATCATTTGTCTCCCCAAAGCAGCCGCTTGGTGCCGCAGAGGCTGCTGTGGAGAGGAGAAGAGAGGGCACGTTCCCTGCCCTCGCTCGTTTCTTGACTCCCAGCCTGATCCATGGGCTCCCCAGACAGCTCCCTCCTGCCTCTTCCTCCCTGCAGCTTCCTCCCAAGTCGCAGCTTTTGCCATCAGTTCAGCGCTCAGTTTCATTTACTTTGCTTCGGGCCAAACATTTCATACCTAAGTACAAATGTGCGCAAGCATTTTAATAAACAACAGATACAATGCCAGGCAGAGTGGTGTGTGCCTGTAATCTGTAATCTCAGCACTTGGGAGGCGGGTGCGAGAGGAGCGAGAGGTCAAGGTCATTGTTCCTTACTAGTGTAGCAAGTTCAAGGCTAACCTGAGACAACAGGAGATCCTATCTCAAAGAAAAATGCCCCACATGATGACCGGTGACGGCAGCAGCAGAACCCTCCATCTGTCCTTTGAATATTCTCCTCCCCTGATATGTGACCAAGTCCACACCGGCCTCATCCTCATCTTGTGCCATCAGAGCCTTACAGCCCTCTGGGAGCTCTCTGGAAACGGTCTTAAGAGGAGCCAGTCTCTTGCCTCAAAGGCCAATTTAGGGATAAGTTTGAGGCAAAGCGATTAAGCTGTGAAGTCAGATTCCACTTTGAGACACAGGGACTGTCTCTTTCCCTCCATCTGATGCCTCGGGTGCCAAGCTCTTCCCCCTGTCAGCTGGGAAGAATCGCCTTCTGCGGCCAACGCTGAATCCTCCCTTCCTTATCTGGGAGCAGAATCAGAGCATGCTCAGGAAGGACCCGAGTCCTTTCTGAGAATCCCAGAACACACATTCTGGGCGAAAGACAATTCTGCCTGGAATCCTTAGGCCCCTAGAGCTCACAGCTGTGTGCAGCCGTTTGTGGGAAGACACTGAAACTCTCGACCCCCCCCTTAAGGGAACGTGATGGCCAGAGAGGAGCAAGGACTCCTGTGGGAGGGAATCAGACTGTAAATCTCCCCAAAGAAATCCTCAACTGGCCCTGCATACTTCCAGCAGTGAATGGCTGGCCACCCAGAAGGCAATGCCTACCACAGAGCGTGAATGAGCCAGGAGCTGTGATGATATAACGGTGGGATATACTGTCTGACATATTCTAGTCACATTTACAGCCCGCTGGTGTTGCTTTATGGATGGGTTCGTGTGTGTATGTGTGTGTGTGTGTGTGCGTATTGTGGGTTTACTCATGAATATATGTTTTATGGCATAAAGGCATGGCTCTGTTTCTATGCCCCAGTGTATCTCTGCCCAGGACTGGGTGTCTCTGGGAATGGGTGAGTGTGCCCATGGCTACTATAAACCTCTCCCTGTGGGTGGTTGCCTTGATCTCTGGGTAGAAGTGTGACGATTTTGATTAATCACTCCACGTATGAGAGACTGTAAGGAAACAAAATACCTCATGAGTTCAGGATAAATCTCCCACTCTCCTTCAGTGAGAGCTTGAACACTCACTGTCTAGTCCTCAATTACTCCACAGAGCCGTGGTTCAAGAGCAGGGCCCATCACGAGCAATGCTGTGAGGGAACCACCAGGCCATGAGTGTGCGTGCTTATGATGGGTTCTGCAAAGGTACACTGTGGTGCTTATTAGAGCAGAAGCTGTCCCCATGGACAGTTTTATGCATGAGTGACAGTGGAAAGCCTGGGGCCTGTAAGGTCCAGAAGCAGCTTTGAGAAAAGGAAGAGGCAAGGGGTGTGTGTGTGTGTGTGTGTGTGAGAGAGAGAGAGAGAGAGAGAGAGAGAGAGAGAGAGAGAGAGAGAACACTCATTGCCCAACTCCCAACTCTAAGGACCCAATTTTCTGTGTCTTCCAAGACATCCCAGTGGGCCACGCACATGGAATCCAACGGGGGAGATGTCCTGCAGACGGGTGACATAGACAGTGGTAGACACCAGGCCTGTTTTCCGTCCTTGCTTCCCAACAGCCCAGCTCCCGTGCTGAGCCAGTGTTGCAACAGCAGGTTCTTTGTTAGTACATTTCTCTGACTGGAGGCTTGGGCTTCATTCCCAGTGGCTCTGGTCTCCAGGGATGGAAGCACAGCTAGAAGCAAGCCTTTTCCCCTTGCAAGGTTACAGCGACTCGTTAGGAAAAAGTTCAGCCACTGGATGGGGAAAGAAATCGAATGGAAAGGAAGAAGAAAACAAAACAAAGAAGAAAAAATCAAAACTGACTTTCGCTTTGGAAAGGCCAGCTGTCTCACCACGCGAAGCTGGTGCTCATGCTCAGCAGTCTCTCTCTCGATCAATTGGACACTGATCGCCTCATAAAGCGGTGTTGAGGCAGCAGGGGCCGGCGGAGAAGCCGCCGGAGGGAGCTTTGCCTACCACACCAGTGCAGTTCTCTGCAGGACACAGCTGCTAGCTGAGCCCCACACTGCCTGCCTCTGCCTGTACACTGTTCTCTCATTGCCTCAGGAACCAGAGGATACCAGCTCCTCACTCCAGGGGATGCAACCTAGAGATAACGTGATATCCTCACCATAGGCAGCATGTGCCCTTGCTGTCAAATGCCCACCCCAGTCTTCCAAGGCCACTATACGTCAGTGACACAATCGGTTCCCAGAAAGAGTTGAAATTCCAGAGGGAAAACCGGGGCATCTTATCAATTGGAGTCTCTTGCAGAGCTGAGGGAGGGAGAAGTTGCAGAGTAGGGGGAGGGAGCACTGACCTTCCTTCCAGAACCCTCTGTGCACATGCTCAGCCTGCAAGGGATTCATCTGGTATCCTCAGATGAACAACTCTGACATTTGCTGCCAGCATGAGCCATAAGGCATGGGGCAGAACGGTCCACAGGCTCTGGGGTATGAGGGCCAGGAAAGGGGGATGGCGACACCTTCAAAGAGTGGAAGATGCTGTTAGCACGTCAGTCCAATTATGGTAATGTGCTGGAGTAATTGGCCCTCCAAGGGCGCAGGGGCTGCACATGAGTACAGTAATTGCAGGTTCACTTGGCTCTGCATTCTTTATCCCACTTTGGTGACTAATTATTAGTATTTAGCAAGTGGATATTGTCATCTTTGGAGCAGGTGCAGCTGTGGCGCAGGCACTAGAGCTGGGGCCAGCTAAAGGTCAGCTTCTGCTTGGGGATAATTAATTTTTCTTTTGCAGATCTCAAATTCACCGCAAGCTTGTCTCTGCTGTTTTGCTTCTAAGCCAACAAACAAACAAACCCAAGGCAGGGGAATGAACCTTGCAGTTTATTTCGATGCCCTTTCCATTAAAAGGCCAGAATCAACAAATAGCTGGAAACAACTGGAGGGGGACCATTTGTGTACCTCTATTCTTTCTAAGGAGAGAGTCAGAGCTGATTCTAGAAAGATATACATGAACAGGGATGTTAAATGGCCAGGGGTCACCATCAACAGATGAGTATTTTCCTTGAGCTCGTGACATCTTATTTAGTTATTATAACTCTCTATCAGGCACCAGGACATCCTGTTTATGAAAAGGACTATTGGGGATTGGATAATGAATCTGTGAGCAAAGTGCTTGCTGGACAAGCATGAGGACTTAAGTGCAGATTCGCAGCACCCATAAGTAAAGGGCTGGGCTCACCAATGTGTGGCCGTGACCCCACCGACTACTGGGAAAGTAGAGAGAGAAGGATCCAGAGTATCACTGGCCAATCAGGTTAGCCAATCCATGGACTTCAAGTTTGGTGGGACACCCTGTTCAAAAGATAAGGTGGAGAGTAATAGAGCAAGATACCCTATGTAGACCTCTGGCCTCCACATGCACACACATGTATGCAGTACATGCACACACATGTATGCAACACAGTCACACTTATGCACACACATATACACCCCATACATGCATACTATAATAAAATAGGATTAATGTTGAGGGGACTGGCAACCGCAGACTGCTACTGAATTACTACTGTATATCAGATCCTATGTTGATGAACACCCCTACTTCACCCATACAGTAGCTCTAAACCATAGGTTATTTTATTATTCTTATTTCATAGTTGAGAAGTAGAGGCTCTAAGAATTTAAATGTCTCTTAAACTTCACCCCTGAGCTAGAAGATGTCCACCAGCACCCCTTATTCAACTGTCATGTTATACTTAGCCTCTAACCTGCTGGGGAGGCTGTTACTAACTTTCCTTTATGGAAGATCTTTATCTATACCAGCAGAGCCTTCTGGTATACCTCAGGAAGCTCAGAGTCTAAGAATGTAAGCATCATCCCAAGGGCGTGATGCTTGACAGAATTAGTCAGTATGGAAATAGGAAAAGAAATTGCTATAATTCTATCTGAAGCATTCCCCAACAACCAGTGTGTTAAAAGTGAAGTACCCAACTTGGTACTGTTGAGAGTAGAAGGACCTGTAGGAGATGGGACCTAATAGGAGGCATGGCCATTAGGATGTCTTTGGAATGGTTTAAGAACCTTTACTCCTTCGTTTCCTGGTAGCTATGAGGTAAGAAGCTGCATTCTATGTGCGTGTGTATCATTTGATGTGGTTGTCCCAGCTGCAGGCCCCAAAGCAGTGAGACCACCTTAGCATGGATGGAAACCTCCCAACCATGAGCCCAAACAAAACTTTGCTCTTTTTAGTTGTCTTGAGTATTTTGTTATAGTGATCGAAAACTTACTCAGCAAACATGGCAATGGTGTAGGAATTCCTTCTGTTTGTTTGTTGCTTTCATTGGTTAATGAATAAAGAAGCTGCCTTGGCCTTTTGATAGGGCAGAACTTAGGTAGGCTGGGAAAACAGAACTGAATGCTGGGAGGAAGAAGGGCAGAGTCAGAGAAGCCATGGATCCTCTGACTGAGACAGATGCAGGTTAGAATCTTTTCCAGTAAGCCACTGCCACGTAGCGATATACAAATTAATAAAAATCGGTTAATTCAGTATGTGAGAGTTAGCCAATAAGAGATAAGAGCAAATGGGCCAAGAAGTGTTTTAACTAATATGGTTTCTGTGTGCTTATTTCGGGGCTAAGCTAACTTGGTGGCCGGGATGAAGAAGGGCCCTCTACCCTGCAACACATGGCCCTGCCTCTTTACAGAAGCTCTTTCCTTGTCTCAGTTGCCTCACAGCCTGTTGGTACTCAGCTGGAGTCCTACTCGTCTTCATGAACTTTCTTGCATTTTTTTCTGTTTATATCTATTTGACTCGCCAACAAACAGCCAACCGTATTTAAGTCATGGAGATGGCTACATGTGCTTTTGGCTCTGCCCTAGGTACCCAATGACTTCCAAACTGAAACAAAGCCGGGGTGTGGTAGTGATGGGATGGTCAAGGCTCTCCCTTTTTTAGTTGGGTTGGCACAGGAAGGTCCCTGCTTTCAGGTTAGCTAAGTAAATGGAGGATGTTTTTGGAAAGTTTCCTACGATCCACCTGCCTTGTAAAATGGAATCTATCATGGCATATCATTCTGAAGGATGGTTGATGAGACGAAAGAAGGGAGTGAGTAGTCAGGACTGAAAGGTGGGTGGTCTTTTCAGAGTTCCGATCTGTGTCCAGGGCTTGTTGTTATGGTGGGGCCACAATATTTCCTTCTGAGACTTTTGCTGCAGCCTACATATTGATGTAGCCAAACGAATTTCCCTCTTTGCAACCTGACCTCCTTCTTACTATGAAATGATCTCATTCCAAGGCTAACCACAAGAGGTTTGGCTGGGCACCGGGCATGCCGTATGCCTGGCATTTGCAAATCTTCATGCAAAGTGCAAGTTTTTTTTAAGACAGTAAATAATCCTGCCCAGAGAAAGCTTGGAAAGGTCTGCTCTGAGCCATAAGGTGAACAGAGAAGCAATCGCTCTGCCTACCCTCACAACCATTATCGGCTGCTCTTCTCCGAAGCAAAGGCTTAAGTCGCTTTTAATTTTAGATCAGGAACAATCTGATTTGGGGCCAAGGTCTTTCTTCACTGTCCTTCAAAATGTATTAAGCTGTGGTGTTTTTCCACCTCCAGTCTGCTCTGCTTTGGTTTCTTGAATGCCAATAGCTGAAGATCCACCAAGAATCCTGCCTACTGCCAGGATGTGCAATACGATTACACTTCAGTAAAGATTTAACCCCTCCCTCCTCCCCCGCCACAGGAGCCGCAGGAGTGGGAGTTGTGTATGACCTTCCTGAGATCCAGGATTAGAATACTTCTAACCCCCTTGAGATAAGGTACTGAAGCCTATGTGGCTGCCTCTGTGAATGACCAGAGACTAAGCCAATAGATAAAGCTTTCAGAGTTCAAGCCACTACTCCCCATGTCTTCCTAGCTTCCCCTCTGGCTTTCCTCCCCAATCCCTGTTATACAGAAAGCAGCTAGCCCCCTGTAGATCACGCAGCCCATGATCAGCATAAACACATTTCCAGGCTCCTGCAGCACCAGCAGTCCTCCAAAGCATGTATATAACTCCTCCCAGGCAAAAGGACTAGATAGTGGGACAGATGTCCAACATGGCTTCATTTCTGATTCTGTAGGATTCTGTAGACAGAAGTCTGGCTGTTCTCTCGGCTTTATTTGTAACACTCCAACTGGGTGCCCTGGGATTTATTCCTATCTGGAAGCTCTACTGGGATAGATGTGCAAACACACCGGGAGTGAGCCCAGGAGAGCGCCTGTGACTAAGCAGGCTCTACCTTGCTATACACAACATCAAGGCTCTGGTCTGACTCCTTCCAGATCTTCCCCATCCCGGGAGCCGATCTGAGTCTTTGCTTTGGCTTACTCTAGACTCCTGTTGAACGCTGCACTTCCTAGGTCTGGTTCCATCTGTGACCATGACATCCTGTGTCACATGACCTGGGAATCCTTGTGGCCTTCTCACACTGGATGTAGTCCTCTGATAAAAACCCTTTTTGGAATAAGATGCCTCAAAATGGGAGCAACTTCAGAAAATGTCCTGTTTCTGTCTCCCCACCAGCCTCTCTCTCCAGGCCCCTGACAACCAAGAACAGGATGGGGGAGTGGACATGAACTGGAGGTAGAGATGGGAAGGCCTTAACTCTATGCAGTGCAGGCCCCTTGGGATTCCAGGCCCTGAAAAAGAACCTAAAAAAATGTAACAAAAATATTTATGTTTTTCCCTTCCTTCAGACACAGCCTTTCTTGAGAACATCTGACAAGGTTGCCGGTGAACATGCATACCCAGTGAGCAGCCTGCCGGACTGGCATAGTGCCCAGAAGAGCAACGGTGGCAGCATCAGCCATGGAGGGTACAGCCTTCCTTTATGGAAGCAAAGCGCTGCTCCTTCACTATGCAGCCTACTGGAGGGACAAGAAAGAACCCGTCTGAGTATTGTAGGTGGCATGTTTGCCTGGCTGAACTAGGTCCAGGTAGGAGAGCAGCTTCGCAAAACATGTACTATGTTTCGAGCTTGAGTCAGTGTAACTGGGTCTTTGGAGCGATGTAGTGACCCACCTGATTCAAAGAAACAGCATAAGATTTGGACCAGAGGATATCTCTGTGGCAGTCTTGGTACCAGCCTCTCGCCCTAGGGAGACACTGTTGGGGGAGAGACAAGGTACTGTTTTCTCAGTCCTGATGCTCATTTGAACTGACACGTCATCCCACATATGACCCTGCCTCTTTTCCCTCATCAGACTTCATTAGACTCAACACGGAGGAGTGGAAAGGGCACTGGGACAAACACACACACACACACACACACACACACACACACACACACGGTAGGAATTCTGTACTCCATCCCTAAACAGCTGTCTGTGGCCGATGTGATGCACTCCTCGGCTCCCCTGGACTAGAGAGCCTGTTCTTTATATGGTTCTGTGCCTTATACGCTCTTTATACGGCCCTTGTGCCCAACTCCTAGCTTCTAAGTTGCCTCTCAAGAATTCTCTACTTCTCTGAAATATCTTTTCTGTCTAGAATCTTGGTTAGGGTATTCAATTACTCTTTTTTTGTAGGGGAGGATAGGACAGGCTCATGTAGACCCAGGCAGGCCCTTCTAAACTTGTTATGTAGCTTGAATTCTTTATCCTCCTGCCTCCACCTCCCACGTGCTGGGACTATAGGTGTACACTGTCATGCCTGGCTTAGGTGACTGAGAATTAAACTCTGGGTTTGTGTGCACGCTGCCATCTTAGCTGCAGCCCACTTCTGTGTTAGGGCACTTTCTAGAAAGTATTTATTGCTTTTAGTGTGTGTGTGTGTGTGTGTGTGTGTGTGTGTGTGTGTGACACACGTGTGCATATGCCCAAGAAGGCCAGAAGAGTTACAGGTGGGGACTGTGAATTCAATTCAACTCAGGTCCTCTGGAAGAGCAGCAAGTGCTCTTAGCCGCTGAGTTGTCTCTCCAGCCCCAAGTAGGACATTTAAATGTCAGTTCTCTCCTAACCACATAGCACTTTCCTGACATTTTGAAGGATTTTAGTCCATTCCTTTTCTTCTTGGGTATGAGCTTCCAAAGTCCCATGACACACTTTTACACTCTGTACCTTTGCCTCCCCTTGTTACTGGGTGTTGGCCCTCAGGCCTCACACAAGGTGAGCATTCTGCCTCTGAGCCAGGTGCCCACCTGGAAGTTACCTTTGAACTCAGTCTTCCTGCCTCAGTTTCCTGAGGAACTAGGTTTACAGATCCATATTTTTTTTCTTCTTCTTCTTCTCTCTCTCTCTCTCCCTCTCTTTCTCTCTTTTTATTTGGTGTATTAAGTTCTTGTTATATAGCCCAGGCTGACCTCAAGCTCATCCCTGCCTTTTGCCATACCTTCTTACCTTCCACCAGCACTGAGATTACCAGCACATACCACCGAAGTCAGAACCCTCTCTACTTCTTTTATTTTCTTGGACCAAATATTTAGTGTGCTTTTTAGTGGCTGCCCATGTAGTAGTCAGCTATTTTTGTAACAATGCTCCATAAGAAACTACCCCCAAATTAACAGTGTACATCAACAGCAAATGTTTGTTTTTATTGCCCAGAAAGTAACAGGCTGGCTTCATTGGAGCTTCTCCAACTTCCATGACTGGGCTTAAGTCTGCTTCTCAGTTCTTCACTGTGGTCCCAGGAAGTAGAAACTAGCCATGTAGGAGGTTCTTCTTGTAACAGAGAGAAGCAGCGTCGAGAAATCCCATGAAGCCGTGCAAGTCTGAAAGCCTGGGGTCAAATGCAGTAATTCCACTTATACTAACATCTTAGTCAAAGCAAGCCATAGGGCAGTGCAGAAAAGCAGTGAGGCCATAGCACTGGCCTCACCAGGAAGCCGTGCCGCCCTGGAAGTAAAGAGGGTGGCGAATCAGAAGCGATGCTGAGCAGTTTCTACCTGTAAATAAGCGTGCACACAAGCAAACTGCTCCCGTGACAAGCTGGGGAAAGTGATAGAAAGGAAACCAAGAATACAAGGGATCCATGTTAGAGTGGATGTCCTGAGAGGTCCTTTATCCAAAGTAGTACCACTTCAGCTGGGGTTTGAGAGATAAAAAATGGAACCAGGTATACAGATAAAGGGCCAAGTGTTTTCCAGCCAGTGGGGATGGTTTGTTATTGCCCTGAGGAAATAACAATCCTGATGAGACTGGATTGATCCAGTGTGCCTAGAGAGCAGAAAGAAGGATGAAGCAGAAGATGGCCACAGGGGTCCAGTCTTACAGGGCCCCAGTTTGATACTGTTCTTCAGATTTACTAACTTTTTCAATTATGCTTAAACTTTGCGTGTGTGCACACACATACGCACTTCCTTCTTGAAGCCTCTTTATGCTAATGTGTTGTAGCCACTTATATATTGCTAAACAAGCATAAAGAGGGAGGGGGGAAGAGAAAGGGGGAAGGAAGAAGATTGGGAGGAGAGGGAGGGAGGAAGGCAGACTGAGAGAAGGGGGAGAGGGAGGAAGGAGATTGAGAGGAGGGGGAGGGAGGGAGGAAGGGAGAGAGAGACTGAGAATCTAGGCCAGGGTTCTTCAGCCTGGGGAGCTGAGAGGTTTCTGCCCTGATCAAACAACAGTGGTTTTCTGTTGGGAATCAGCCTAAAACATAGACCTGCACCTGATCAAGTTCAGAGCAGGCAGTTTTGCACATGTGTGGAGGTGGGTGGAGTGTATGCACACATTGTCTAAATTCTGTTACTTTAGAAAACCCCCGACGAAGACAGGGAGAATTGCATCACAGCAATGGGAAAGGACTCTAAGACAGGAACAGCAGCTGTCCTTTCTCTACAGCCAGGGCTAGTGGGAAAATGGGCTCAGGTGACCAGATTGATTGCCCTTGAGGTCTTCTTACATGTCATTTCCCTCAAGGAAGAAGCCAGCTGCTGTGAGGGTCTTCAGCAACAGGAGGGGTATAGAGTCCACAGCGGGTCTGGACTTCCAGGTGGAGCTGAGAGCCACTCTCTGAATGAGAACCGTGGGAATGAGAGGTCTTGTTTCCATGGATGTGAAAAGCTCGGGGGCCTTGAACTGCATCTGTATTTTAAAAGTCAAGCTCTAGGGTAAGCATCCATGTTCTTTTATCTCCAAGTACCACAGGAAGGCATGCTCGTATCTCGTCAACCGTTGGCCCTTGTGCTTCTGTTTTCACGCAGTATGAGGGTTACATTTAGGGATGTCGTTTTCATTCAAGGGACCTGCAATATTTTCTTATTCTGTTTATTTCACCTTCCCATAACTTCTCAGACTAGCAGAGTAGAGTATTTTACATGGCAACTTCTGTAATTTGCAACAAAAGTAGCTGGTATCTCAAGTCTTGTGTTTCAAACCACACATTCCTTTCCCTTCTCCTTGAAGCACCTCCTCCTCCCACTGACCTTAGATAAACAGGCTTCATCTGACTGACAATTGCTTTGGAAAGAAGCAGTTTATACCTAAAAGAAATAAAGGCTTATAGCTTAGTAGTTGCTGTCTGCTAAAGGAGTAAATACATCTACAAAACTTGAGCTTGTGCCTGGCACAAAGGTAGGACTCAGGGCATTTCAGGTACTCACCACTATGATGGCTTTAGTAATTGAACAGTTCAGTTTACTAAATATTTCTCAAGTGTGTGATTGTTCTATACCTGAAACAGTTGTAGGTGCTTGGGAACAAAACATAGAAAATTAGTCCTTAACCTTAAAAGTTAATTTAACATCCTTGCTGGTAAAGACAGTTGTTGTGGTCATTTGAACGAGAACGGCCTTCAAAGACTCATGTGTTTGAATCCGTGGTTCTAGGTTCGTGGAACTGTTTGGGAAGGATTAGGAGGCGTGGCCTCGTTGGAGAAGACATGTTATGAGAATGGGTTTCAAAAGCCTCCTGCCATCTGCAATGTGCCCTCTGCTTTCCACTTGCCAACCTAAATGGGAGCCCTTAGCTGTTCCCACTGCCATGTTTTTTGCTGTGACATCATGGACTCTAACCCTCTGAAACTGCAAAGCCAACTGAATAGTTTCCTTTATGAGTTGCCTTGGTCACGGCATTTTATCACAGCAACAGAAAGGTAAGCAATGTCAGAGAGACAGGTGAGCTGCATAGAATGCTGGGAGATGGTGAGTGCAGAGGGTGAAGGAAAGAGAAAAACAGCTAGTAATACAATAACCAGACTATTCCTGGGTCAGTCCCCAAGGAAAAGGTGTGATTTGAAAGGGGTAGCTATCAGTGTAGTGGCAATAGAAAGGACCTATGTGGCATATAGTCCATTAGGAATGATATCTTAGTCTATTTGTGCTGCTAGAACAGCTGATCATAGTATGAGAGGCTTATAGCAGTAGAAATTCATTTGTCATAGCTCTGGAAAATTCAAGATCAAAGCCCCAGCAGTGCCAGTGTCTGGTTGAGGATCCACTTCCTGATATCCAGATATTATCTTTTGGCCTTGTCATGACTGAAGATGATTTCTGGGACTTTCTGTGTAAGGACATTAATTCCATTGACAAGGGACACTGATGACCTTTTCACCTCCTCAACCTCTACGTTCAAATAGTACCACAGTAAGGACTACATTTCAACATGAGTTTTTAGGGGGCACACAGACATTCCAGCTATGATTAAAGGGCTGGTGTGGAGGAAGAAGAGAAGGCGAGGCAGGAGAAGACACATCCTTCAGCATCTCTGGAGGATTGTTTCCAAGACCCCCACGGTGTCCAAACCACTTGGTGTTCAAGGCTCTATAGAATGGGACACAGATATCCTATCTAGCTTATTTTCATACCTGTTGCAATGCAAATGCTGTGTAAATAGTTGCTATACTGTACAGTTCGGGAGACAGTGGTAAGGTGAGGTCTGTACAGTTTCACAACAGGTGCAGCTTCTTCTTTTCATCCGAATATTTTCCAACCATGCTTTATTAATCAGAAGGTACACCGCAGTGGGTCACAGACAAGAAGATCTAAGGATTAACAAAAAGCCAGGAGCAGGGATAAATGCCTGGTTTAGGAACAGGAGTAAGTGCCCAACTACAGAGGGTCTTCCTCTGCAGGCCTTCCTTAGACATGCAAGCTAATCATTTGGTTGGTATTCACACTCAAGTTTGAGGTGCAGCCCAAAGAAAGGGTCATTGGTTATTAGTTATTGGGTATTGGTTACAGTCACAGTCGCGGTAAAGTTCAGGCAACCCTGACTGAAAGTGTGGGAGAAACAGGTGGAAAAAGAAAGTCAATGATTCTCAGAGGTACTTAGGTATCAGGAAAGAGGGGGTACAGTGGAGAAATAACAGGCTCACACCTTCAAAAAAAATGGAGAGAAGATAGATTGGTTGAAAGACAACGGACATCTTAGAAACTTAATTTTTGCGGGGGAGGTTGGTTTGAATTGATTTTGTGGCAGGGGATAGTTAGCTCAGGCTGGCCTCAAACTTACTACACAGCTGAGGGTAATTATGAATGTCTTACCCTCCAATTTCCTCTTCCCAAGTGCTGGGTTTACAGGCAGGTGCTTCTTCTACCCACCCACAATCCAGTTTTAACTGGTGCTGGGGATTGAGCTCAGAGCTCCGTGAATGCTAGGTAAGCATTCTACCAACTGAGCTTTGTCCCTAGCTCAGAACTTTGATTTAGAGTAGCAAATCTGAGAAACAAGAAGAGATAAGCAGGAAAAGTCTTTTACACAGGCCTGTGCGAAAGAAAAAAGTTGTGTTAGCTGAAAACACATAGTTAAGCATTAAAGATGGGGCTAGAGTAATGGCTTGGTGATTAAGAGTGCTGGCTGCTCTTCCAGAGGGTCCGGGTTCAATTCCCAGGACCCATGTGGCAGCTTACAACTGCCTATAATCTACCTCTGGGGGATCTGACACCCTTGTACAGACATACATACCAGCAGAACAAAGTAAAAATAAATAAATCATTTTAAAAAACATAATAAATCAATGCAGATGGCATTGCAAAGTTTATTTTTAATTTTTACTGCATGTGTTAGGTTGAATCCAGAGCTATATACAAGCTAAGTAGATGCTTTGACGGCAAACTACATCCCCAGACTCTGCCCCACCTTGCTTCCCACCCCCTCTTTTTGATCTTTACTTTGAAATAAGCTACCACTAAGTTGCTCAGTCTAGCCTCAAACTCTCTATGTAGTCTGGGCTGGCCTTGAACTTGAGACCCTCTTGCCTCAGCCTCCTTACTATATGAGATTACAGATGGCAACTAACATATTCAACTTAAAGTTTAATTTCTTAAAGAAGTCTCTTTCATATCTCAACATCATGTTTAGCATTCTTTCAATAATAGAACTTTTATTTAAGGAGGAAAAGAAAATAATGTGGGAACAGCATCGAGAGCACACCAGGCTTCCGGACTTTTACCTATGCTTTAGGCCCCTTGGGGAAGATTCTGGAGTGTCTGGGTCTCAGTGTTCTTTTCTGTGGAATGAGAGAGAACCGGAGGACAGGGTTACAAGTTCTCTTTTGGATTTTGGAGTTTGTGTGGCATTTAAGTGAGTAGTTCTTTCTCCCAGAGGACACGTAAAGTCAAGATGGAGAACATGAGCAAGCTGCTCATCAAGCCATCCATGGCTCCTGATGCTGAGCAGAGTCGGGGACCCTCGAGAACACGACTCTCAACCTGAGTTTGTTTCATGACAAGGAACAGCCCATTCAGAGGACAAAGGGGTATCAGACCCAGACCCTGTCAAGCTCTATTTTTTCCTTGGGCTGATGCTCCTCTCTCGCCTGTGACACCATGTAGAGGTCTTGCCATGTCATTAAGCTTCCCTTGAACATTTTCTGTCCCGTGTCCTTTCAGCTGTTCCCGGCCATGTCCTGGGATTGCGGGCGGTGGTGTGATGGTACAGATGAGAACAGAATCCAAGGCGGTGTCTGCCTGGTGACATTCACAGTCTAATGGGGAAAATAGGCATTAAACAACAGCTATGGATGATTTATTATAAAGCCGTGAGCATGCCAAGTGCTGCGGAAAGAAATACCAAGGACTGCCGTGGCGCTTACCAGAGGAGCTTAATTTAGTCCCTCAGACTGAAGAAGTGATATTTCAACCGACCCCTCAAAGAGGAGCTACAGTGAGATGGAGAGAGAGAGACGAACATTCTGGATCAGGATGCAGCCAGGGGAGGGCCTCCTCTCGGATCCGTCCTTTCCCCGTGTTGCCACACTGCCTGAGACTTCAGATGGCAAGCGGCACTTAGGGCGGGGCGTTCAGCTGTTCCTAGTTAACAGACACTGGTTATGTTCAAATGGCGCAGTAAATAACCACATCCTCTCATCCACTATGTGTATCTGCCCTAACAGAACTCGGTTTCCAGCAGAAGGTATGGGCACACACACACACACACACACGCACACACACGCACACATGCATGCACGCACACGCATGAGGAGTATGATACTGATAAAGATGGAAAAGGAAAGGCAGGAAATGGGTATAAGAACCTGCAAAGGAAAGTGTCAAAAGAAACCACCACCAAGGAGACCTTAATGTCTCAAACTTTGTTCTTAACAAGCCCTTCCCCTCTCCTCTCAGCTCCATACCGGCATCCTCTACATCCGACGTCTGACTCACGCGCATGTCCCGCCATGGCCACGTGCACTCAGTGCTATCGCCCGATTCCTTTGTGCTCTGTGTCCAGAGCAGAACTGGGATCGTGCAAAGCCCCTTCCTTAGCCATGCTGCAGGCTTAGACAGAGCCCGGGGAGACTATCTCCCTGGCGATCAGCACCCTGCAATGTTGTTTTCATATCCCTTTCCTATTGTTGATTCTACTGATCACTGATAACACAGCTATGCTCGTGGGGGAATTACAGAGCAGAGATTTCCTGGACGGATTCACAACAATGTGAACTTGAAACCCAGCATGGGACTTCGAATACCAGAAAAAACAACGAAAACCTCACATGAAAAGAATTAGACCTCTCCTTCATCCTCCTGCTCTGAAAATACCTAGATCTGTCCCAGGTGAGCAGAATGCGCTCTCTATGCTGTTCCTAGGCTCTCAAGCAGGGTTATGGTGGAAGATCTCTCGTGGCCATGACTGTGTGCAGGCATCCATCAGCTATGGGACTGTGTACACAGGCATCCATCAGCTTTGGGGACTGTGTATGCAGGCATCCATCAGTTATTGGCTGCAACTGTGAGCACCTTTACTCTTGATCGGTCCTGTTTTGTTTTAATCTTCCAGTATGGTTTTCTTGCTGGAGGCGCAAGGTCAGCCCTTTGCCGTACACCCAAAGAAACAGCCATTTGATCATCCTGTGACCTCTTGGGCGGGTTGCCCAAGGTGCAGTTGCACACTGACCTGCTCATCTGGGTCTCAGCATTCCGGGAGCAAACACGGTAGTCTAGTTAAAGAGCTACTGATTTGCTGACACAGAGAGGGCCACCCAGTGAGGTCACAGTCATTGGTGGTGTCATTCCTGAGAGGTGATGGGAGGGTGTCAGAGTGAGCCCACCCACTCTGCAGGGAAGCCATTAATACCTGGGCCACAGATGGAGCCCAGAGCAGAGGCAAGGCATTTCGATAGTCTGCTGTTCGATTTAAATCAAAGAGAACAAAAATTAGCAGCTTGGGAGCCTAGGATGGCTACATGGTCTCCTTCCTGTGCTCCGTAAGAGCCCCCATTTTGGGTAACCACAGAATGCCTATGAAACAAGGGTTTGGGAAGGAGAGAGCAGCTGCCAGAGGTGTCAATAAGCCAATTTGTGGCTTGTTAGAGTGTTACACTTGTTTATCGGCATTTAACGAGACAAGACATTGATGTTAACACAGTGGGAGGGAAGTGGCCTGGACCAATAGTATCTCTCGCTGAAAATTAATTTAGACCCTCTTCTCTTTGTGTCAGAAATGGTAGAGCTAATTCATTACCAAAGTGTTGAAATGCCACTGAAAATGAGCTTGGGTAATAGGGGCAAGTCATCAGCAAGTGAACAAAATCCCAATTTAGCTTTCTTTTGGTAACCTCTAGCAAACGAGACACTGTGAAATGATATGCTCCATGGCAGGGAAAAGAGCATCAAGGATTTGTTTAATCTGGGGGATGGGAGGATTGCAGGGTTGGGAACGGGGCAGGGTCATGTGCAGATCTTTGGAAACCCTCAGAGCTGCTGCTGCTAGCCCATTGCTGGTAGCCCAGTTCTCAGCCATGCCCACTGATGGAATTCAACAACTTGTGCTCAGAACCTGTTAGCCGGAAGTGTCCGGAGGCCTAGTAAGGCCTCGCTCTTTTATTAGAATTATGTGAAATCTCGGTCTGGATCGTTTACAAGAGATCTCGGCTCCATGCGCTGGTCTCGAGTTGAGGTTGGGCATGCCATCACTCATCTCTCTGCTTCATGCCTCTCATTTAGCAGTAATGCGGGTCACGTGACCCCCGAGTTGTAGCGTCTGTCTCCTATTTATTTGCTCTTGGCCGTGTGTTCCTCTGGCTGCTCTGTTTTCCCCGGGAAATTTCAGACATGGAAACTACAGCTTCTGAGGACCCAACTTTAACAAAATGGAAAGAATCATTCAGCTCAGTGCAGACTCTGCCTTGCTGTTCGCCGTGGAGGCACGTGCTGCAGGAAGGACGGGTCGGAGTCATGAGGTCAGCTTAGCCTGGACGACTGAGTCTCTTTTGGAGGGCCCTGTATCATTTCCTCCATCCCAACGAGGGGTTATAAGAGCTCTGTTAAAGCCTCATGGGAGGGGGGCATGACCGTGACAGCGTTCTGAGTGTCGAGTCTGTGTCATTAGCTCACGACTCCTCTACCCTCTCTCTGCGCCACTTGCTGCAGCTGTTCCCACTCAATTGCAGCGTGCCCTCCAGGTGATTGCGGGTGAGGCTCGTGAGATTCACAGGGAACTTCACATTCTCACAAGGCTCGGGAGACTTGCATGACTTTCAGGCTTCCCCCTGAGATTAGGGGTCCCTACCCCAGGCTTTGAAAGAAGAAGGAAGTTTCTTAGCAGGGGAGACTCTTTGGTTGTGTAGCTGCTTGGAAGTTGCATGAGGAAGGTCAGGAAGGCAGAATTCCTGAGCTGATAGCCACAGTGGGGTAAAACCCCAGGATTTTCAGTGATGCAGCTGCTGGGGTCATTCGGGCTTCTGTCACTAAACCCAACAAGCCTGTTGGTTTGCCACGTTGGACTTAGGTTGAACAGTTACTTTGGTTGTTCATTATCTTCTTCATCTGGAGTCGATAGAATTAGACTCCTCAAGAAGGTCACTCCATACATTCAGGTCTTCCCATAAAGGAATGGAGTACCCCTCTCCACTCCTTAGCTTAGTTTGGGGTCACGTGGCAGTGCAGCAGTTCTGAGCCTAGGTTTTAAGAGGCACTGCATGCTTCTGCTCACCAGCAGGTCGGGACAGGAGGGACATGGCGCAGAAGCTGGCCAAGCTCCATTGACCACAGGTGATCCTCAGAGCTGCAAGCTGAATAAAGGCTTTCCCTGTATGCCGCTGACCTCTAGGGTGGTCTGAGTTGCAGCAAAAGCAAATGATAAAGTTTCCTTCGCACAAGGGAAGAGATTCTTACACGCAAGTAGATCAATTGGAAGGAATTATCTAAAAATAAGAGTCAGGTATGTTTTCTGGCTGGGGCCGCCCTCTTACAGTAACCTGGGTGGCTGCTGTGTTACCAAGGCCCCTTTCTCTGCTCGGCCACAAAGGCTGCTGGTTAAATCTGTTTCACACACAGATGGCCTGGAAGAACATTCCCCTCCCCTTCTGAAGTCTAGCCTCATTTGGCCTCATTCTCTTATGACCTCAAAAGAAAAACTGACCTCATACCTGTTAGAGACTCCTCCTAGATTAAAAAAAAAATAATAATAATAACAATTACTTATAGCACACGTGAGTGCAGATGCCCATGGAGGCCAGAAGAGGGCGTTGAATCCATGGAGCTGGAGCTATAGGTCCCTGTGTGCTGCATGACAGAATGCAGGGAATCAAACTCTGGTCTGCAGCAAGAGCAGTGGGTACCCCTAACCACTAAGCCGTCTCTCCTGTCCCCAGGGATTTGTTCTGAACAACAGTTTCCAAACATCTGTAAGAATTTTTCCCACTCATGATAGAAAGATGGGCTTCCAAATTAAAAGTTACAAGATCCAAAAGGAGGAGCATGGGAGAATCTTTGTGAATGGGCGGCCAGCAATTCAGACATCCTCCCCTCCTACACCTTCCAGCCAGCAGACAGGACTGAGAGCCCAGTCAGCATCCCCTTGGCCCGGAAGGGTGATATGTCTTTGACAAAGCTTTCATAATGTGAACACAGGTCCGCGCAGTTTGAATGTGAGCTGCTTGGGATAAATGCCTCCATTATTCACCTTCCTGCTCATGAAAGGCAGCCATGCCTACGTTTTCAATAAGCACTGTTGGCATGCAACACGCGGCCCCCTCTTCCCTGCCGCTTGTGGACGCGGCCTCTCCCTGGCCAGGCTCCCTGCTGCAAATGTGTGATTACAGGATTAGAAAGGTGATGGAAATAGTAATCACGCCTGTTTTCAGACAGAGCTTTCCCTCGAGGGACCTCGAACCGCTGTGTTCTTATTCATACCTGCGAGGAAAGAAAACCTAGGGGGCACTGCCATAGATGGGCAAATAAGGCTGCAGAAAGGGCGACAGAGCCAGCTGCTGTTGGCCCTCCAAAAGATGGGTGTCAAGGCAGAGTTTAGGGCCTACAGACAATCAAAGCTCCAGGCTATGCAAACTGGGCCTGGGGTTGAGACATTACCCATTGTGATGGGGGAGCAGCTTTGGGGCAAAGTCAGCAGCAGTGTGCATCTGAGCAGGCAAATGAACTGGCGAACAAACCACAGGAGGTGGACAGCCATCCTGTCTTGCAGTTGACATTCAAAGAGGTCCAACAGAAGCTCTCTAGATGTTGAGCGGAACAGAGAAAGGGGGACCTAGAAACAAACAGAGCACAATGGCTCAGGAAGGAGAGGTTTTGGCTAGGACAGGAATCCTCAGAAAGTAAGGACTCTGAGAAACAAGGTAGGTCCAGGCTCAGACAAGCCAAGAGGTAAGGAGGGTAATTGAGGAGGTTCAACATGCTCACCGAACCAGGAAAATGTCCTACTGGAGCTTCATCAAAGGCCAGAGCAGGTCCTGCAGTCAGATCAATTGAGTCACCAAAACTAGACTAGACTGGTTCTATGGAAACTGGTCTCATTCTATGGAAAGAAAGGCTTGCTTCCAGCATCAAGAGAAAGGCCTATTACTCGGCTGGGGAATGGTGAGGGAGGAGAAGTAGCAGCACAAAGGCCATCTAAGTGTAGGCTTCTGGAGGTCATGGGGACTTCACATTAGTCCCAGCTAGAACGATGCCTTCTATGCAAAACATCAGATATCAGGGCTGTAGTCTTGGATCCAGTCCACCCTGTTTCACCATGGATCTTAAGCTAGAAGCCTACATTGGTTGCGCCTCAGTTCCGCCTCAGTTCCTTCATCCCCAGAAGAGACTAGAAACCACCTAACTACCTCCTTCCCTTCATTGCTATGGGGACAACATGAAATAACACACTCGGTCACTTCAGAAAAAGAGAACTACAACGCTTAGCCACTATTACTCATGTGCTACAGCAGCATGTCTCTACAGGAGTTTCCCAAGGCTGGCTAGCTTAAGGATCATCTAGCCCTTGTTCCTGAGGCCCTTATACTTCCTCTCCTAGTAAGGACCTCTGTGATATCAGAAAGAGACATATAGACAGAGCAGTATGTTTTTGTTGTTGTTGTTTTACTCTTTGCTTTTTTAAGGGTCCACTACCCAGCTCCCAAATTAATACATAGGGACTTCTTCTTACTTATGAATGCCCAGCCTTAGCTTGTCTTGTTTCTAGCCAGCTGTTCTTAAATTATCCTGTCTGCCTTTTGCCTCTGGGCTTTTACCTTTCTCTAGTCTATATATCTTCTTTTACTTCTTACTCTGTTGCTGGCTGTATGGCTGGGTGGCTGGGCCCGTGGTGTCCTCCTCTTCTTCTCCTTTGTTTACTCCTCCCTCTTTTCTTCTATTTATTGTCTCTGCCTGGCAGCCCCACCTATCCTTTCTCCTGCCTTGCTATTGGCTGTTCAGCTCTTTATTAGACCTATCAGGTGTTATAGACAGTCAAAGTAACACAGCTTCACAGAGTTAAAACAAATGCAACATAAAAGAATGCAGAAAATCTTTGCATCATTAAACAAAAGTGCCACAGCATAAACACACATAACACATCTTAAAATAATATTGCACATCACAGAGCCATGCCTGTGGAACTGGTGAGGAGCCGTAGTCATTTGGTCACTATTCTTATGTTAGCTGTGGACAACAATGTACATGTGATGTTATCCACCTGTAGTCATACTGCTAGTTAATCACAGACCCAGAAAACTGTGTCAGGTGCACGGGAACTCAATACACCATTACGGTGCTTACCACCTCCCACCACCAACACCGTTGTCCAGTTCTGATGCACTTCCACTGAGTAATTCAATTTCCTATTTATGAAGAATGTTTTCGAATGGGAAATAGTGAGAGGGAAGTCGTGGGTAATATTTAAAAGGACATTTTTTAGATGATCTAAGGTCACTTAAATCCCTCTTCCTTTGGAAGCCTCTGCTAACTACCTATCCCAGACTGCCATTGTACCTCATCTCTCATCCAAATTCCACCATGTTAAGAGTAAATTGCTTCCTTCCTTGCCTCTCTCATCTTCCAGAATACAGGTTTGCTTTCATGTAAGAGAATATGTTTATTTTTCAAAATTCAGTTCACATTGCAAAACATTGTATGTGAAGCCATAGATTTTCTTATAATCTAGAAATCTGTCCCAGATTACTTTGAGCCCATTGCTTAGAAATTGTTAAAGAAACAAACAAGCAAAACCATTGATTCTAGCTAGGCATGGTGGTGTATCTTTAATACCAGTACTTGGGAAGCAGAGGCAGAGGCAGGCGGATCTCTGTGAGTTTGAAGCCATCCTGATCTAGATATTGAGTTTTAGGTCAGTCAGAAATACATGGTAAGACACCACTAAAACAAAACAACAAAAGCACTAATTCTTATACCGGTTGTGTTTTGGATTTTGTTTTGCTTTGTTAGACATAGGGACTCACTTTGTAGCCCAGGTTGTTCTTGAACTCATGGCAATCCTGCTGGGTCAGGAGGCTCTGAAGTGCTGGGATTATAGCTGTGAACTACTATGCTGTAGATGGAGACTGCTCTTTCATTTCCAATTACCCAGACCCAAATAATCACACAAAACTATATTAATTATAACACTGGCTAATGGCTCAGGCATATTTCTACCTAGCTCTTACATATTCAAATAACCTATTTCCATTAATCTATGTATTGTCATAAGGTTGTAGCTCACCAGTAAGGTTTCGATATCTTTCTCTTTGGGCAGCTACATGGCTTCTCTCTGACTCTGCCTTCTTTCCTATTTCTCTGCTTGGATTTTCCGCTTTGCTATATTCTGCCCTGCCATAGGCCAAAGCAGCTTCTTTATTAACCAATGGTAATAAAACATATTCACAGCATCCAGAGGGGATCCCACGTCACTATGCTCAGCTACAGGTGTTTTATTTAGGCTCTACACAACTGGTCAAGTCTCTTGCCCTCTTGGAGTTTCAGATTTACCAATTCTAAAATGGGGGAGGGGCTACCTGTGAGACACTGGTTTTCAATAGTTAATAAAAATTCCCTGTGGTAAGACCATTGACCAAACAATTCCTCTTGTAGAGAGTCATTTTATGATGCACTCACAAATAACCTGTAGCTATTCATAATGGCTTTATTTGTGAAAGCTAATGATTGGAAACATTGTAAGTAAGCTTGTTAAATAAACCACATTTTATAAAGCCATCTAAGGCATCCACCAAAGCAATAGTGTAAGTACATGTATTCTGAAACAGCGCAAACACCAAAATATATTAAGTGGGAAAAAAGTACAAGGTGTGTAATACTGGATAAAGCAAGCTTTCTCTCCATGTCAGCGATGGAGAATGTATGTGTGTGTTTACATAAGATAACTCCAGTTCAATCTGGGAGTTGGTGACATTTGATTGAGCCATGTGCAAATAAAGGATATATTTTCAAAGACTGCCAAAGCAAAGGAGGGAGAATTGAAACACCGCCCACCCACTTGTGTTCTGTAAGAAGCATCTGGGATTATCCCTGCGGTCAGCAGCATGGGCAGTACCAGTGGGGGCTACTGCAGCTCTCAGGTCTTCATTTGCCTCTTCTTCTGAGCTGGAACGGAGTAACTTGGCTATCTATTGAGATTTGGTCTTGATCATCCATAGCAAATTCATATCCCGGCTGTCCAGCAATGTTTGAATAAAGTATTTCCACTCTCCATTACCAGAGCTCTCTAATAAGGTGTGGAAGAGAGCAACGCTCTGCCCATGAGAGCCTAGCACTTGAGTCTAGGAGGATCCTCATTGTGCCTGGGCTCAGTTCCGCCTCCTGCAGTGTTCAGTCTCTCTGTCTACTAGTGGACAGCCCACTTGACTTTAGAGCCTCAGCCTTTCCAAAGATTGTGATGACTAGGGCCCCAGGTAGGACCCAGGAAGTACTGCTTCTAAAGCAGGAAATACCGTCTCCAGAGCTGGCAGTTTCCTCTGTATCCTTTACTGCTTTGCTGGTTCTTTCTAACATTTTATTGCTTTTGTTACAGTTAAGGAGGAAATTTAGCCCCAGGGAAAAGAACAACGAGCTACTGACCAGGACATCAGAGCTAGCCATGTTACTAGGAACTGACCATCAGATTAAACAGAAAGCAAAGTGGGAAGAACTGTTGATTGGAAATCGCCGCCCTATAGATGCTGAAATCATACCATTAGTTATATAAGTTTTAAGCATGGTTATCAACATGTAGGTCATCTCTTTAAATTGAAAAACCTTTGGAATAAGAAGCCTAAAAGACCATTTATTCATCTATTCAAGATTATTGAATGTTTATTCATGCCAGACACTTTACCTAGTATCTAAGCACACAAGCAAATAAGATTATCACCGATTTTAATAGGAAATAGTAAACATAGTAATATATTTAATAGCAAATACAGCAACAGCAGTGGCTAGCACTAGATGTTTATTTATGTGGTAGGAAGATTTCTAAGCGTTTTGTATGCCTCTTCATTGAATTAGTTTAATAACTACGTGATGGATGTCACCTCTATTTATTGAAATGAGAAAACAGGCACAGCGATGGTAAGAAATTCACCAAGGTCTCATAGCAGGCAAGTAGGTTAGCTGAAATGTAAACTTCACATCCAACAGACATTTTTCTAAGAAGTAGCAGTAGCCAGGGGTTGTGATACTAGATGTTGGCTCTCTGTGGGTGTAGAGAGAAGATAAATGGCTTGGTGGTCCTTCAGGATAATTCTTCTCTAGGTTACATTGGGAAGAGCTCATATCTGCATAAGAATTTGAAGAAACAAAAGATGTCGATCAATTGAAGGGGAAATTGCTGGGGGATCAATAAGGGTGGCCGGGGTATCCATGAAACAGAAAGGTCAAGGCAGGACAAGGACCTGGTGGTCGGTGCTATGAAGAAAGAAAGTTTTATCCAAAAATAACATGCTGGGTCTCAGGCATTCCAGCTACCTGGGGAAACTAAAGAACTGAATCTGTCATTCGCAGTAGTGGAACAAATTAACAAGGAAGGACAGAGTGACAGAAAGAATCCAACTACATGAGTTGTCAGCCAAGGAGAGCCTTCAAATACTGAATCACACTTCTACGTCAAGCGCAGCCAAGCTGGGTGGAACTGACCTGAGAACATGTGGCATAGAGCTTGGCTGAGTGTCCCCAAACTCAGCCTAAGTAGCTTGGAGATGGGTTCACTTGTAGACAGCCCAACACATGAATTCAGGCTGGTCAGGGGGCACTTTTATGGCCACCCTCTCTCTGCCTTCAAATTTTGGACATGCTACCATCCTTCCTATGCTACTTCCTGGGATATGGAATTGAGTTTTGAGTAACAACTGCATTCATTTTCCAAATTCTGTCCTAGCTCTTCCTGGCTGAAGTAGAAGTTATATGCTTACAAGGGAAGGTTGAATCTCCATCCCTCTGGGCTCAGTCTTCTAGGAACTGAAATGTGGAAACTGGCAGGTGGGAGAAGCTGGGGAGTGGGGCTAAAAGGCTTAGCTGTCATGATGTCGCACTCTGAAAAGTCAGTGGCCCTTGTTTGAGGAGTATGAAAGGAGGAGGACGGGATGGGCTTTAGTCTGCTCTAGAAGAAAATGAAGCCTGTTTTTTCCTTCCTGATTAGCATTTTTATTGCATCCTTCCTATTTGTTCTGCCTGTTCATAATTAAATACTGCCCATGGTGTCTCGTCTATTTTGGTAATGTGCTCTTGGACACCGATGGATTGGATTTAGATTTGCTTTATGGGCTTCCTCCACTGGTACAGAATGAGGCATAAACTTAGGGTCTCCATGGCAAGGTGGGCTGGATAGGGAAGGGAGGCTAGCACTGGGATCAGGAGCCTCCTTACCCTACTGCTGGGGTCCGAACTGGTAGCTTGGCTGAAAAATAGAAAAAGTGTGTGTTCTTCCTGTCCCCAGAGCAACTTCTATTCGTGATGGTATGAAGGCACAAGGTAGCTCCCTCTGTGCTGAGGGTAAGGTTGAGGCCCAGAGGCTAACAATGACCCTCGAAGGTTGAAAGACAGAGATGAGGAAAAGTGACGAGATTCTTCTGGATGAAGACACCAGACGTTGGCCAAACAAAGTCTGATGCTTGTTCCAGTTGCCATACTTTTTGCCCTCTACACGTAACCTAAAGTCACATCTATGTAGTCAAGGCCACCTGCCTTGGGCCATCATATTGCTTTGCCCTTCCATTCCTGTGCCAAGCCTCCAGCATCTTCTCTCTTCCTCCTGTTCTTGGTAGTACCCATTCTATTTCCAGGGAGTCGGCTCACTACCCCACCTCTATTCTTTACCCAAAGCCCATCTTCCTCCTCTCATCAGGTCAAACTTGATTCACAATAAGAAGGGATGCATTAGATAGCTGGACCTTACTGAGTATAGGTTTGGCCATCTAGATCAGCAGCTCACAAAGTATGGCTCCCACAACCTCAGCAGCAACTTGGCATCTGCTAGACATGCAAATTCCTGGGCTCTACGTAGTGGGGACAGGGTCCTGCCATTCGGTCTTAACCAGGCACCAGGGTTTCTAGGCACTCTCACTTCTGAGAGCCACCTCTTCTTACCGTTTTCCCACAACTTTCCCTCCGTGACATCTTTACTGAAATCACATCCCCTGTGGACCAGTCTTCTCCCACTGACCCCAGACTCCAGGCTGCTCCACCGTCTGCTGGAAAGACCACTGTCTGAAGAGCTGTCTTTGTCTACTCTGGCATCTGTGACCCTTCTTCCTGGGAGTGCGGCTGTCTCCCACAGTTCCAGCTCTCACCTCTATTCTGATGATCTCCATGTGTTTAATCCCTGTCCCCAGTTCTAGAAATTCACTCTGACTGCCTATCAGGTACTTGAATTTTAATATTCTAGACAGCTCACTCACATTTTCCAAACAGAAGTCCCCAAGTTCACGTCTGAGGTTCCTAATTTCACTTGGTTTCCCATCCTACTTTGCACAGTCTCTCCTCCTGTGTGGTCCAGTGACCACAGTTTCTGCTGCTACCCATCCTTTAGGTGGGCTTCCTTCCTTGGTGGCTCGGCAGCTCCAGCTTAGGCTACACATCCTCTACTTCTACCCTCTCTGCTCAGCACTGCCAGCATTGTTGTGCAAACGCACAGTTCTTTCACAGAAGGGTCTCTGGCCTCTTGCAGTACAGACCCCCAAAGGACTTCCCACCATCTGCTTCCCTGACTGGCTGGCTCCTGTCACTCTCCTTGCTCAGTCTTCTCTATCTCCACCAGTCATGGTCACCCTTCTGAGTACTCGTTCACATCCTTGTCTGCACAAAATGACTTTGGTCTCAGAGAGCCTGCTCGTATCACCCATCTAAGTCAGCAAGTCTTGCCTTATGTGTATCCTTCCCAGATGTCTCTCCCCTCTTCTCCCGGTGCTGGGCTTCCAGAGCACATGGCCCTTGCCAGAGTTCTAGCACGCATCTCTTTGTACCGCTCATTTGCCATCCTCCTCGACTGTGGCTTCTCTGAGTCTTGGCAGAGCTTCAGTGGCTGTGGCTTCTCAGCCCTTAGTGTGACTGCTGACGCATGGCTGGAGCTCCATACATGTTCCGTTGCTGGTTTCATTCGGTGACGACACAAGGCTCAGCTCTTGCACAGCTGCAAGAGTGGTGAAAGAATCTGCCCATCGCAAGCCCTCAGGCTCCATGACTTTGTCTCCCACCCTTGCTGCTAGTCTTTGTGTGTTAGTTTCACCTGCCCTAGTGTTGACAGTAGAAGGAACGACTCAGAGTCACTACTCAAGACCCTGGACTGACAGCACAGCCCACTGCTTAGTCTTGAGACTCTCTGCTCCTTCTCTCGGGCTTTCAGCAGTGGGACTACCTGCTGAATCTCCCTTATGCAGAGAAAATGGGGAAAGGCAGTTCCCCACAACCCCCAGCCTCCTTATCAGTTCCTGCCTCTGGCTGGTCGTTCTCTTGAATCTCAGAGCAGTAGCCACATGGCAATACAGGATTTGGGAGTACTTCCTGCAGTTCTGGATGCTGAGGCATGAAACCTCCGCAGCCAGCGACACGCAACAGTGCCTGAGTAGCTCTCAGTGAGTGTTTGGTGACTAACAGAATACCAAAGAATGTAAGATGCTCTCAAAGTGGTTTCCACTGTTGCTGGCCATGCTGTTCTACCCAGAAAGGAGTGAAGGGCAGCAGAAAGGAACATGGAGAGACATGGAAAGAACATTTCTCCACAGTTTTCTGCTCACCTCCAAGAAGGACCTCTAGATCAGAAAAAAACACAGGGGTCCCCAAAGTGCCAATTCCTCCTGTGTCTTGCTATTAGCCCTAGGCTGTACCCTTCCAAGTTGCAGGCAGACAGAGGTAGACAAACTAGCTTGGAGACACCTCTAAGTGAATTCAATTACCATAGCAACCAAAACTACCAGCATGGAGATTCGGCTCTAGACAGCAGCAATCCTGGCATCCCAGAGAAGCAGTCAGTCAAAAGCCACTGCTGGGAGACCAGGGGGTAAGGGAGGGCAGAGGCACCTCCTAATTCACTTAGGCTTGAGGGGTTGTACAGAACTCTTATCAGCCAGAAGCAAGCATCTGCTGTCCCTACCCTACGTGGACCTAGAGCAACGAGCACATGCTGGCCTCTTGTTTCCAGGTGTCCTTCCGAGGGTGGGCAGGAGATCAGCCTTCCTACTGCACCTCTCTGAAGTGTAGAACTTCAGAGTCAGAGCTCCCTGACTGGGAGATGGCTCAGCTGGCAAAGGTGCTTGTTGCCAAGCCTGCCAGCCTGAGTTTGATCTCCAGAACCATTGTGGTGGAAGGAGAGCTCCCAGACAGAGAGGAGGGAAGGCGGAGGAGAGGAAGACAGAGACCCAGGCAGAGTGGTGACGGTCAGGCTAGGGTCTGCCAATCTCACACATCCTCAGGCTCTGTGACTTTGACTTCCACCCTTGCTCTTACACATCTACTTCCCAACAAGTGGTCTTCTAACCATCACACATGTGCAATAGTGCGTGCGTACACACACACACACCCCAAATAAATACTTTTAAAGTAATTGAAAAAAATGAACAGAGGCGGGCACTCAGAAATCAGATTCCAGCGTTTTAAGCCCAGCCCCTTGTAAGGGGTCTTGCGCAAACCACTCAGCCCTTCTGCATCGGCTTGGCTCATCTGATTTATGGGCACGACTGCACCTGCTTCGTAGAAGTGGCGGCCCAACTGAGAAACCGAGAACGCAGAGAAAAGACGTTAGCGCTGTGTGGTCCACGACGAACAGCAGCTAAGAGTTTGTCATTGCACCCGTCATCGCTATTGTTAATGTCCCCACAGGGATGATGATTCCAGGCTCTAGGTCCTCCTGTCCCACAGACGCTTCCCAGAGATGCAAAGTTGGTTCACAACAGGTAATTCCTTCCTTCCCCGGAAGCCAGCTAGAAACCAGAGGGCTGCAAATGACTGGAAGCCTTACTCTCTGGAGGCCTGATCTGAGCATGTCACCTATGGTTACTCTGAGAAGTTTCTGTGAGGGCAGATCCCAGAAGATTGGAGGCTTCATTCATCTACATCTGTCTCCATAAATGTGTTAAACAAGTGCTAGACTCTAAAGCCACTGGGTTAGGGCAATGGTTCTCAACCTATGGGTCACCTAAGATCACTGGAAAGCACAGATATTTACATTATGATTCATAACAGCAGCAAAATTACAGTTATGAAGTAGCAACAAAAAGGATTTTATGGTTGGAGGGTCACTACAACATGAGAAACTACATTAAAAGGTTGTAGCATCAGGAAGGTTGAGAACCATTGGGCTAGAGGCTTAGTCCTCAGCGAGCCCCTTTAAGGGCGTGATGGGACCTTAAAGGGGCAAGTTCTAGAGGGGGGAGGTCTGGTTTACAGCAGAACACCCTTGAAGGTGGGAGTGGGACCCGCCCCTTCCTTTGTTGACTGGCCATGAAATAAGCAGGTTTTTCTCTGGCACAGCGTGCTACCTCTCCAGAGGTCCAGACACAGCTGGACCAGCCATCTGCAACTGTGAGCCCAAAGAAGCGTTTCCTCATTCTAAGTCAATCGTCCCGAGCCCTTGCTCTGTAATGGAAGGCTGACTGGCAAGAGCCTGTGGTCACTACAGTACGAAGGAGCTGCTGCGTTTGACTAAAGCAGACTCTTCCTCAGTAAAGAGGAAAGCCAATAAAGAGCAGTCTAGGAGAAACAAAGGCCTGCTCATGAGAATGGAAGGTGAAGGTGGGCGCCACCTTTGTGCCCTTGTCTCCCGTGTGCCCCAATTTTATTTCCCATGTGGCGTGTGAACATCAGGAGGGCAAAGGTGATTCTCTTCAATAAAGCAACGGCCGTTGATGGCGTCTTGTGTCCTCCTCTGGGACATGTGCTCTTTCATTCCCTCAACAATTTTTTTTTTAATCGTGGCGATGAACCAGACCTTCTGTCAGCTGCTGAGAACTGCAAGACAAATACAATTTGGGGAGTTCAGCCCGGCAGCCAAGAAGACCTCAGACTCCGAGGTCTCAGAGAAACCTGATGTGGTACCATTTGGTAGCGGAGCGTGTAGTGAAGTTGAATGAGGGCAGAACAATTAATTCCATACTGGGCAATGGGGCCAGGCATCCTATGTCTGGCTCTGGAATATAGTTCTGCCCACTGGAGAACTGAGATGGGGGAGTGCAGGCGAGAACAGCAGGTACAAAGAGAAAGTGTGAAAGGCCTGTTGTGCGGAATAAGAAGAGGTGTTTAGGGAGGAAAAGGAATAGGCGTGCGCATTGCGTATGTGTGTGTACACACGTGTGTGTGCATTTGAGGGGATAAGGGAGAGGATAGAAGATGGGCAAGGGAT
This sequence comes from Alexandromys fortis, assembly GCF_014885135.2. NCBI lineage: Eukaryota > Metazoa > Chordata > Mammalia > Rodentia > Cricetidae > Alexandromys > Alexandromys fortis. The sequence continues at coordinate 6,513,907 of NW_026067977.1, forward strand.
GAGACCCAAGAGTTAATCTCTCTTCTTATCTCTCAAGCAATCAGCAGTTCTCTAAGCCCTAGATAGTGTGGCCGGCATTGCTGGGATTTGTACAGCTTTATTTTAAAAAATTCTGCCTCCTGAAAGCAAGAGAGCTGTTGGGCTTGTTTTGGGCTAAGCCCAGCCCATTTCTGAAGGTTTGCTTCGCTCTTGGGGCTTAACTGTCCCCAGCTGACTGCTTTTTCCAGCCCAGCTTTAATAATCCTGCTGGACAGCACTCAGAGAGAGCTCCGACCTCCTTCCTCCCTAAAGGGTCCCTAACTACTCCACCAGCCTACACTCACCCACTCCCACCTTGCCAGCCCTCATGCCTGAGACCAGCAGCAGCATCTTCCCAGGCAGCAGAGGCCCGATCTGGGCCCTCCCATGCTCTTCCACACCCAGCCAATCAGAGTCCTGATTTCTTTTACCCTAACAGATTTCTCGCATGCTTCACTTGTCCGTCCACACTAGTCGAGGCCCTTATCAGTGCTCCTCTGCAAAACTGCAAGTCTGATAATTGGTCCCCCTGCTTCCTATCTAGTCCTCCTCAAATCCACCCTCCACACTACTGGGTCAGAGTGGGCTTGCAAACACAGATCTGATTGTATTATGCATTTGCCCTAAGCCCAGGGTAGTTCCCTGTGGTTGGCAGGATGGAGTCCAGTTCTTCCACTTGCCACCAGAGATCTTCATTGACGGACTGACCCTCTTGCTAGTCTTTGCCATGCTGTGCCCTGCTTCATTCCCCAGTGTCTGCTCTGCTTGGTGTTCACATCATCCCAAGTACTGCCCCCTTTCTGGACTTAGCTCAAGTGTCATCTCTTCCAGCGTAGCTTTCACTCAGGGTGGGCCACAAGCTGCCCTGGAGTCTAGGCTCACCCTAGCGCACACATACTAGCTCTGTCACTACTACCAACATTCCTTCGTGAGGCTCCTCCTACATTCCTGCGTTTCTGGTTCCTCCTACGAATAAGTGTACTCCATTCGATTGTTTCAAGTATTTGTAAAGCAGGGGCTGTAAGTCAGTAAAGTGCATAAGGACATGAGTTTGAATCCACAGCACCCACATAAAAGTTGGGCACAAGGATGCACATTTGTATCACCAGTGCTGGGGGACAGAGGGCAAAGACAGGGCAAAAAAATGTATTGGCCAGCCAACCTAGTCAAACTGATGAGCTCAAAGTTGAGTGAGAAACCCTGTCTCAAGGTGAAAACTGATCCAAGAATACACATTAAATCAGCCTTTGGCCTCCACACATGTGCACACACACACACACACACACATGCATGCGCACACACCCAAATATACATACACACACCTAGCTTCTCTTCACCCTCAATCTTCACTGACCTTCCAGTGAGTTTTTTGGTGAACCTGCACATTAGATCGGAGTGCAGACTTACACCCGACTCTCCATTTGCCATGAGTTTTGTTCCAACAGGGCCAGGTCCTCCTAGCATACTCTTAGCAGTTAGGATACATTCAATAAGAAAATGTTAGATAAGTGGATGAATTGTTTAGTTTTTAATCTTTAACTATGTGGAGGGGGCACATACCACAGCGAGCACGTGGAGTTCAGGGGACAGTTTTGTGGAATGAATTCTCTCCTACCAATTGTGCTCCCTGTTTTTGAGCTCAGGTAGCCATACACTTGGCAACAAGTGTCTTTACCCTCTGAGCCTTCTTACTGGCCTCAATTATTTATTTATTATTATTTTTTTATTGTGGGTTTTTTTTTTTTTTGAGACAGGATTTCTCTGTGTATCTTTGGAGCCTGTCCTGGAACTCACATTATAGACCAGGCTGGCCTGGAACTCACATTATAGACCAGGCTGGCCTTGAACTCACATTATAGACCAGGCTGGCCTTGAACTCACAGAGATCTGCCTGTCTCACAAGTGCTGGGATTAAATGCGTGCGCCACTACTACTCCGCTGGCCTCAATTATTTAATAAGTGCTTTTCTAAACTAATATGAATGAACAAAGACTCGTTAGGTATTCGTTCACATTAAATATGTATTGTATTCCATGTTTATTAGCTAAGGATCCCTAGATTATATCATATTATACATAAAGGGGATTTATAAAGATGGCTTCCAGGCCAGGTCCAGCTAGTCTAACAATGGCTGTCTACCAACAGAAGGTCCAAGAATCCAGCAGTTGTTCATCCCATGAGCCTGGAAGTCTCAGCTGGTCCTGAGTACATGATGAAATCCCAAAGCAGGCTCCAATGAAGGAAAGGATTTTCCACTGAGATCAAGAGAAAGCAGGCAGAGAGCCAACTTCCTTCTCCCATGTCCTTAAACAGGCTTCCAGCAGAAAGTGTGACCCAGATTAAAGGGGGATCTTGCCAACTCAAAAAATCTGGATTAAAAGTGGGTATTCTCACATGGAATGATTTCATTAAGAACAGTCCCTCACAGGTGTACCCAGCCACTTGGGTTTTAGTTCATTTCAAATGTGGTCAGGTTGGTAACCAAGAATAGCCATGACAACAGGCCTCCTGACAGAGCACCCGTGGCACCTGCAGGGTGACATGGGAAGGGAAAGAAAGCTTCCAGGATAATGGCACCCAGTGGGAATTCCCATGTTCCCTTCCTCATCATCATCCCACTCGGCTGCCATTCACCAATGAGGATGCCAGGTATTTCATTTTTTGCCCACTTGTGGAACAGACATCTGGAACACATGGGAACCAGTGAACAGTGAACCCAATTTTGCAAAATGGACTTGAGCATTGCTTGAGAAGCCAGGAGCTTCGGGGACAGCAGCTTGCCTGGGAGGGAAGGGAAGAGGCTACAGGGATCATCTTCACCCTCGTAATACAGGGCAGCAATGTTCTGTCTAGCCACTTTGAGCTTGAGGCTGCTTGCTGTTGTTTTCCTTACACCAAGGCAGGCCGTCTCCTTTCTTTATGACTCCGAGTTTGATTTAGCACACACACTTAAAAAGTGGAAGAACAACTTCTTAAATTTGCAGTAAATGTATTGTTCAATAGATTTGATTTATTAGTTGGGAGCCATAGAAGAGCAGCCGTTGGCGATTTATTGTGGTGTCTCAGGAACCAGAGTAGCTGTCTGGATCTGCTTAGGTTCCCATGAAAAACACCCATGAAAGAAAAGACTCTCAGATCATTGACACCAGTGGGATTGTAACTGCCTTACTTTATTCTGTATGCCACGTGTTGGCAATGGAAGGAGATAGGAAGATTGAAGCCCATGGTAAAATGATTCTTGTTTCTACATGGTTGGTTGGTTGGTTGGTTGGTTGGTTGGTTGGTTGGGGCCAAGAAACAGAGTGGTTTCCAGTCATCCCAACTTGTAAGAGATAGATTCCACTTGCCTCTGTAGTGACTCTGCAGAAAAATTAAGTAGATGGAGTATGTGTGTGTATGTGTGTGTGTGTGTGTGTGTGTGTGTGTGGTGATGGGAGGGTGAATCAAGGCTTATACTTTAGGAGGATTCAAAAGGACCTTCAACAAGACAGTTTTCTTTCCATTCCTGCCCTGTGTACACTGTTCTTCTCTCTGGATGATTGGAAAGTATGGAGAAGTTCTTTTCAGGGAGGAGTGGGGAAGTCTGCAAATGACCTCCATTTAAGTGTTAGATAAGCTGGGGGTGGGAGTGGAAGAAGGGCAAAATTGCTCCAGAGGGAAGAGCCTGCACAAACCCCCAACAGCTGAAGTAAGAAAAAAAGTGATGTTTAGCACCTGTATGGGGCAAAGGCAGATGTCTTAGTTAGGCTTTCTATTACTGAGAAGAAATACCATGACCATGGCAATTCTTATAAGGAAAACATTTAATTCATGCTGGCTTAGTTTCAAAGGTTTAGTCCATTATCTTCATGGCAACATGCAGACAGACATGGTACTGGAGAAGGAGCTGAGAGTCCTATATCTTGATCTGCACACAGCAGGAAGTGAACTGAGTGCCACACAGTGGATAGCTTGAGCATAGAAGACACCAAAGCCCACCTCCACAGTGACACACTTCCTCCAAAATACCACACCTCCCAATAGTGTCACTCCTTATGGGGACCATTTTCTTTCAAACCACCACAGTGGGAACGAGGTACTTGCCCTGCTCCTAGAAGACACCATCCATGCCATGTGGGCTGTCTAGGACTCACTCTGCTTGAGGGAGTTGTATCTAAAGTTTGTTACTGGTTAATTCGGAAAACACAAGCATATAGCCAGAAGAGTCACTGGGAAAGGTGAGAACAAAGGCCCAAGAGGCAGAGGAGAGGGCTTTACACATGAGATGACCTCACTGAGGGCTTTGGAGAGCAGAGACCGTGGCTACTACTCCCAGCGTTTCTGTGGGTTCTTGGGAAGGGAAGAGGGTGGATGCAGGTCTTCACAAAACAGCACTGCCTAGGTTAACATTCTATGGTAGTGGAAAAGTTTCTATCTGCTCTATCCAGTGCAGTAACCATGAACTCCACTTGGTGATTTAATACTTGAAGCATGACTCGAACAGTTAAAAAACAAAGCATTTAATTTAAAAATTAATTCAAATAGTCCCATCATACCAGGAAACACGAATCTAAGATGTGAGATTCTTGAACGAGGTTCCACCAGATGCTGAGGATGTAGCAGAGTCTTAGAAGAGATTCATATTTGTTGTGCCTAAAAGCAGTGACATGCAGGGAAGTCTAGGCAGAGGCATAGTCAGACTTAGGGCTTATAGCTTCTGTAGAGCACTATACTGATAAGGGTAGACATGTTATTCCAATGCGCAGCACCCACATTCCAACAGTTCCCATGACAGCTTATGTTGTTGCTCATTTCACAGGCCACAGAAGGCTAGGAAGGGTCTCTCTATGCTCCACACAGTCACCCAGGAATCCATGCTCCTTTCCTCTTGTGGCTGGGCCTTCATTACATCCTCTGAAACCCTGTTTAGCCACTGGATCAAGATAAAGACAGAGTGTACACAGGGTCACCCTGGGAGTTTTGTGGAGACTGGCCTGTGTTACCTTGACCAAAACTTGGTCACATGGCCAAAACTGACTTCAAAGGACCTGGAAATGAAACAATTCATCAGTGTCTATTAAAAATAAACAGTTTAATTGGCAGCTGCCTCAGGTATTCTGTGTGGCTTCTTGTCTCAGTTTTCTGTGAAATAGAAGTAAAGTTAGATTTGAAAAAAGCTAAGGGAATTAACACATCTGAAGTATAAAGAGCTGTTTTGGTTGATTTTTTGTTTCTGTTTTGTCTCTTTGCTTTGTTTTGTCAACTTGACACTAGTTAGAGTTATCTGAGAAGGGGGAATCTCAACTGAGAAAATGCCTCCATAAGATTGGCCTCTATGGAAGCCTGTAGGACCTTGTCTTAATCAGTGACTGATGTAGGAGGGCCCAGTCTATTATGAATAATGCTATTCCTGGGCTGGTGGTTCTAGGGTCTACAAGAAAGCAGGCTGAGCAAGTTATGGTGAGCAAGTCAGTAAGCAGCACCCCTCCATGGCCTCTGCTTCAGTTCCTGCCTCCAGGTTCCTGTCTTGAGTTCCATGCTAACATTGCTCAGTGATGGTGGGACCTGAGAGCTGTAAGCTGGAACAAACCCTTTCCTCTTCGAGCTGCTTTTGGTCCTGGTGTGCTTCACAGTAATAGGCATCCTAACTAAGATGGAAGCCCGGCTGTGCTCTGAACTGACTCCAGCCTCTTAGCTTGGGCCTCATCACAGCACACCTACTGATGCCAAGATGTTTACACATGGAGATATCATTGGCAAGCATAAGTGTGTGTCCCTTTCACCCAAAGGACAGAAGAGAACTTTGGACAGAATGCAGGAAATTTCAGAGCTTTCCCAAGACCACATCTGGTACACAAAGATACAAGTATCAGGCGTTCTCAGTTTCATGGAAAAGAGGCAAGAAGGATGTCTCCTCTGAAAAGGTGGCTTTTGTTGACCATGATAATGGTGGGATTGCTGAACTATTTACTGATGATATCATATGTGCCTTGAAATTGTGGAATAGAGGCCTTAGGACACAGATGAGCATGCTGGGTCATGAGTTGCTAATGTTTGATGCTAAAATGAGGGGTCATGGAGTGGATCATACAATTTTATCATATATAAAGATTCAAACTGTTTTGAAAAGTTTTGAGAACCCATCTTAACAACGGTTTTGCAGAGAACTAAAAACCTAAGACCTTGGAGTATAGACATGGGAGCTGGCCTGTCTCTGTTTACCTGTCCACACACAAGAGCAATGAATGAGTTTGTAGCCGAGTCTACGACAAACTCATGGAGGCAGCCAACTCAGGCTTTAAGCTCTGGAGAGAAAACATTTAGTTGTAAGTATCACAGATGTGTAGACGGGAAGGGGTTGGATTCTTATGAAATGTGTCTGTTTGTTTGCCAAAGGAAGTAGGTGGATAAAATTGGTGAACAAAAACTTTTATTACGATTTTCTTCAAAGGCTAGAGACTTAGTTTTTCTAGCTTCAGAATTCAGAAACAGCCCACCTCATGGTATATAATCACATCATTTGGTTCAGTGGACAGAAATCTGTGGAGTTAAGAAACAGCTCCTGGGCTCCTCAAGTTTTCTTTCATTACTTTGGTGAATGCTAGGAATCTCATTGACTCTCCTTGATTGCCTTGGCTCATGCTCTGTCACATTTACACGTGAAAACTGTTTCATTGGACACAGCAGTCACTTGTATTTTAGTCTAAATGATTTATCAGTTCTTACTGGCGAGGAGGGGGTGGGTAGAAACGGAGCCCTTGAAGAGCTGGATAGATGACTCAGTTGGTAAGAGCATTCATTGCACAATCATAATCATGCACAACCTGAATTCAGACCACAGAATGCACATAGAAAGTGGGGTGTGTCTGTGCCAGTCAGTAACCCTAGTGTGGCAGAGATGGAGACAGGAGGATTGCTGGTACTTGCTGGTCGCCAGCTCCAGGTTCAGTAAGACCCTATCTCAGAGGAATAGGCAGACAGTGATAGAGCAGAACATCCCACATCCTTCTCTGGCCAAACACACATAGGTGCACACATCCACACATGTGCACAGATATACATACACACACACACACACACACACACACACACACACACACGGAAAATAAAAGGAAAGGTAGCCAATGGGATAGCTCAACAGTTAAAGGTACTTGTCACCAAGTCTGGTGACCTGAGTTCAGTCCTTCAGTGTCCATAGTGGAAGGAGAGAACCAATTCCCTCAAGCTGTCCTCTAACCTTGAGTATGTTCACACACACATAAACTATATAAATTGTAAATAAATAATTATAATAAATATTTTAAAAAAGAAAACAGCTCTTAAAGTGTACGGTTGCAGAAACAGAGTACCAGAGAATAGAAAGAGGTGGCAACGGGAGAAATGTCTAGGGGGTAGACTCTGATTTCACACATCCTGAGGTGCAGGTGCACACTCATCAAAGAGCTTGGGTGACCTGCCTGAGTTCATACACACTGTTTGGGGAGCTCTACCGAATATTTTAAGGAGCTTGTTTCAGACTCGTCTAGACTCAGCTACAATGCCCTAACAGCTAACATTTTTATTCGTAATTGAATGTGAGGCATGTTTTCATAATCTGACACCATCCTTATGCGCCCTGTGGAATAATGCCATCATCAGAACCCTTTCGGGCAAGGGGGGTAATCCTTAGAGAAGTGAAGTGGCTTGCCTAAAGTCACCCAGCCGGTAAATGACAGAGTCAAACTTTGAAACCAGGTCCATCCAGAAAGACTGTTCTCCCCACTAAGCTTCCACTGTCGGGGATTTGTTGCTATGGTTCTCGCATAAGGCTATACTGCAAATCCAGCAGCCTTTGGTCTTGGCGTATTTAAGCTATGCTTGTCTTTATGGCCGCAGCTGCAAATAATCAGGGACATTGCAATTGGCTGTGTCCTGGCTGTTCCCAAGGAGGTGATGTTCCAAGGATGTGATTCACTTCTTGCCAGGGTGGGAAGAAAGGAGCCCCCACACACCAATCTGGCTGAACACTGGCCTAGTCTGCACAGGCAGAACCAGTTGACTCTCATGTTGTAGCCTTTCCCTGGAAGGGGGTACCATGGGGCTCTTTTGATCTAGGATTGGCCCAAAAATATTACCCTTGTTCTTTTTCTCTGCCCACTCCCATTATGTCCTCGTGTTCTTGATTGAGATCTATCAAAAAGGGACCAGGAGACTGACCAGATGGCAAACTTGTGCCATATTCCGTCACTGTAATCAAGGGAACCATAGGACTCACTGTTAGAACAAACCATAATCCAGATGCACTGAGTAGCTCCCTAGAGCCATGCACTGTGTCAGGAATCAGTTGGCTGACACATAGTCCCTGCCTTCCAGCACACAAAGGCTAGAACGAGACACCCCTGTGCAAACAGCTAAGCCCACACAGGTACAAAGAACCATGCTTGGGACACACAGGAAGGACTGTAGAACAACTTAAGGGGGAATAGTTAGTTAATCTGGGATACAGGAAAGATTTTTTTTACCAAAACTTAGCACATGAACCTTGTGCTGGGTATTTAAGGTTTGAGTCTGCTAAGAAGAGAGTGTTCGGTAGCTAATCCCTCGGAATTGAGACCAAGATTCTCTCCTGGAAAGAAAAGAGAGACTCCTAGGAATAAGAAGGTTAATGAGCTTAAAGATGCGGAAAACACAGAGACTTGCAGAGTCACAATCATATATACCCTGAATCCCACCACACACCATCAACCCCAAGGTTCCAAAAGCAGTAAATGCTTCCTCAGAGAGGAAGTTGTCTGGTAGAGCTGGCTTCAAGTTGGCAAAGACCTCTTAGGGTGTAGTGTTGCCAAGTCCCCTCCCTGCAAGCTGGGTTAGCCTTCCTGTCAATCAGCTCCTTTGCATTACCCATGCTCCTGTATATAATGGCAATAAACTCACAACTTTGCCAACTGCACTTGAGTGGAATCAATCATTGGTCAGTCACCAGTCCTCTGGCTGGGGTGAATGAACATTTGGTCACTTCTCCCCTCAATGTGGGAACAGACAGAAAGCAGTGGTGGGCATTTCTGGAGGATGCAGCAGCATGTACAAAGGCTTGAAGGTGTGATGGGACAAGATGCCATCAGAAAGACGGCGTAAGAACAGTGTAAGTGGAGGTCAGGGAGGACTGGAAGTGAGAGAGAGGGCACTGATGGTGACAGCCCAACAGGAGAGGGTAGTGAGATGTAGCAAAGAGGCAGAGTGGTCAAGGATGGAACCAGGGTGAGCTTGAAAAGGATCCTCGGCATGAGAATGAACTTTAACCACAAGTCTGTATAATAGCTCCCTGGAAAAGGACAGACAGAGAACCAAGGAAGAGTAAGAAATCATCCTGGAGACATGCAGGAGGAGGCACATGGAGCGGAGAACAGCTCGGTTGATAAGGTACTTGCCACAAAAGCAAGAGGACCTGAGTTTACTATCTGATGCCCCCATAAAAAGCCAGGTGCAGTAGTGTGTGCTTACCATCCCCTCTGGGGAGGTGAAGATAGGAGGATCCCTGGGGCTTGTTGACCAAACATCCTAGCCTAATTGGTGAGCCCCAAGTTCTAATTATGAGCCCTGTCTCAAAGAATGAGGTGAATGCTATAGAAGCCCCTCCCACCCACCATCTTCCTTCATACATCTATCAATGGTGATGCCTACCATGACCTACAGAAGACACAGCCAGCAGCCAGTATGGGGCGGTTCCGCAGATCAAAGTTGACATGCAGAGCTAGATGCAGTGGTCTGGGTGAAAATACTCACCAATAGACACATATGTTGGCATACTTGGTCCCCAGTTGGGGAAACTATTTGGGAAGAATTAGGAAATGTGGTCTTGTTGCAGGTGTGTCCTGGGGAGGGGTAGGTTTGGAGATTTCAAAAGACTGCACCATTCCCAGCTCCGCCCCCCCCCCAACAACGCTGCCGCCCTGCTCTTTGTGCTTGTGGATCAGATGTAAACCCTCAGTTCCTGCTCTAGCGCCACGCTTACTTGTCTGCTGCCATGTTCCCCACCATGGTAGTCATGGGCCATAATAACCCTCTGAAACCACGAGCCCCAAAGTAAATGCTTTCTTCGCTACGTTGCCTTGATCATGGTGTTTTATCACAGCATTAGAAACGTAACTAAGACACCGCATATACTCCAAGATTTGCAAGGCAGTACTGGATCCCTCAGAGAGCCTATGTTGCTTACAGCCCTCTTCCTGCTTATGGTCTACTGTGTCCCTCCTCGTATGCTCATATTCTTTTGAGCTGAGAGAAACGAACTCCAAGAGTTAATTCATCAGCTCCTCTGCCCAGTGGTGAGATGGGCATGGGGGGTGAGAGGCAGGGATAAGACCAAAGAAAGTGACACCAAGAACTAGGGGCTACCCGTTGAGCACCCCCTTTGCAGCTTCATTCCATGGAACCCAGCTGTACATATGGGTAAGGCAGGGAGGTGGGAGCATGTGGACAAACGGGTCTTGGAACTCCTTCTTCCTACATAAAACTGGCCCCTAGGACACTGGCCTGGCAATCCCCTTTCTTTTCCCTGTCCGTCCAACCCTGCCTCTGTTCTTTTATTGTCTTCTGGAGATTAGGGACTCAGCTATGCCAGTGAGGTAAATTTGACACAGTCGGCTGTGGCCTGGCATTTGTATTGTCATGTGCACATTGACTTAATGTATATGCACGCACACCCGCACACGCACACAATCTGGCAGTTCTAACTCCTTCCCTAGACAGATTTCTCTGTACTTCCTATCTTGAACAACCACCAACTGCCCAAATTTCATGCATTGTTCTAAGTATGTTCGCTATGATATTTACTGAAGTGCCACAATTCTATCATTAGACATTGTAGAATTGAGAGAAAAAACAAAACAAAACAAAACAAAACAAGGCACAGAGAGGTCAAGCATGCTCCCTAGGGTCCCAGAGCTAGGTAACAGCAGAGGCAGGTTCAAACCTAATCACCATGACCTCAAAGTCTATTTTTTTTTTCCTTCAAGGCTCACCGCACTCTGACAGGTATAAAGCTTGCAACCCTCAGAAGAGTCCCAACTCCAAAATGCTTGCCCAGCATGGGACAAACAGCCAAAGTAGGACAGGCACAAGGAGTGGGGGGGTGAGAGTGACCCTTCAGGAAGCTCAAGCAAGCTTCAAAGAGCAAGTTTGAGTACAAAGAGCTGCACAGACAATAACAGCCTGGCATGTCAGCAAAGACAAAGCTGACTTAGAGCAATGCTGCTCCTTCCTCTAACAGACCCCAGGATGACAAGCTCTGCAAACAGTGGCCAGAGCGGGACTAGTGAAGAATCCTCCTGTGTGCACAGCTTGGAAAGGACACAGACACACACACAGACACACGTACCTGCACGTGTGTGCACGCACACATACACACTCAGAGTCTTCTATAGGAACACTATCCTTAAATAGAAAAGATAACCTGAAATACACCCTGAGCTTGCAGGGCATTCACACACACACACACACACACACACACACACATGCACACGCACGCACATGCACACGCACACTCACTGGGGCCAGAGCGACTGAACCAACACTTCAGCAGAGTCAGTGGTGAGGGGAGGAAACCTAGTGCCCTGGCAGCTCCTGACTTTCAGTTCCTATTTAAAATGTCTGAATTGGGAGCATCGACAAGCTCCCAAATTAGCTTTTTAAATAGAAGCCGAGAGTTAAAGGAAAAGCGGCCGTGTCATGGGGGAAAAGCAAATGAAAAATCCCGGCCAGGCTGGGCCAGAGGCAGAGGGGGGAAGGAACCAACAGACATGGATGAGGAGATTCCAGTAAGAGATGGAGGGCGGGTACCCAAAGTCTCCTGAACAATGTCTCTTCCGTCAGTGTCTCGGATCCAGCACCTCCTTTCTCCTCTACTTGTTCCATTTTCCTCAGCATCTGTAAACAAAACCCACACTGGCTTGAACTAGAAATCCAAGCCTCCCTTACTTTTTGCCAGTTATTAGTGACAAAAAGAGCATCTCACGGACACTTCTTAGACTAAGGGACAGGATTGGAGAAGGTGGGGCAGGGCATCCAGTGAGTGTCCCGGCTTCAATTCGGGTTTCCAAAACCCCGGAGGGCACATGTTGTCTCATTAATAGATCACTCCAAGAGTCTACTGCTGTTCCTAGGTAACCATTTGTTCCCTGACAGCTTGGAAGACTTGACTCCAAAACTACCTTCCCACTGCAGAACAATGGCCGGAATGTAAAGGAAATCCTAACCTAGGCAGAAATAAAATTTAGAATTTCCACTGTCGGGCAGAAGGTGGAAAACCAAAGGAAAGTGTGCCTGTTGGACCAGACCATTTCAGAGACAAAGTACATTCCCTCAGGGGTCACAGCAACTATTAAAAAATAACAAATTAAAAAAACAAAAACAAAACCCAACATCAAAAACTCTTCCCCAAGGAGAAGAGGGAGGGAGAATCCCTGCCAGGGCCTTCCCTGAATTCTTCCTGGGTTGGCCAGGGAGTGGCAGTGTTGTTAATCATTATTACTGTATGCAAATTAGTATGCAAATCCCTCAGGGTTCTAGGACTCTTGGCAAATGCTAATGGGGTCCACGCCCACCTCCTGAAGGGCCAATTGTGCACCTTTCAGACTGACAACTTGAGGAAGCTTTGGTTAGAGTAAATGAGCCTAGGAGAAGCTCCGAGCTACCAGAGGCCCAGAGTAGCTGACATCTCAAAAGATACTCTTCACCCTGTAGTTCTGGAGCGGGCTCGGTTTGCCACAAGTCAAAACCGCTACTCTGGACTCAGGAAGGTCTTTTTCCAGCCACAGTGAAAGGCATGCCCTGCCAAGTCTACTGTCACCCTCGCCGCGCATTTCGCGTTTCTCTCCATTTGTGTCTCAGCATACACCTCTCCACACTTCAGAACTGCGATCCCCCAAGCCAGAGCGTTCCGGTCCCTGCAGAGGCACGAAGCTGTCTGCTTCGCGATCTCCAGGCCCGGGATTCCCAGCACCCAGGCCAGAGACACCCGGAAAGCCAGTTGGCTCAGTTGCCGGGGCAGCACTATAGACTACCGCCCCGGTGACCGGGGGACTACTGGCTGGACACTACGCCCCATGGGCGACCGTCAGTCTCCCACTCCCCATCCTGGGTCGAAGTATTAAGCAATAGGAATTTTTGGGTTTCTGGAAAGGTCCGAAGGCCTGGGCCCGTACTGGGAAGATGGGGAAGTGAGAGTTAACATTCCCAAATCCTCGATCTTAATTCTGAACAACCGTGGTGGAGGACTGGAGCAAATCCCGACTATCTGGCCCTGACCTCTCACTCCTGTAGGAAAGCGGCTCTGACATGAAAGTAAAGGCAGTTTGACACCCCTGAGACCTTTCCAGCTTTGGCACACGCAGCTAACAGTTCAGGGTCAGCTTGGAAGCTTGCACGGAGACGGGCAGAGCCTCACTAGATGACCAAGGAGAGGAGTTGCTCTGCCGCGTGGACAGTGAATGGGAAACGGACATCCAGTTAAGTGTACACACCCCATGCGCACACACGCCGGTGCTCCCTGCTACCTCTTTCCAAGTCCCCAGACACACACGCCCCCGAACTCACGATCACGCCGCGCGCCCGGCTCCTCCCCCACTCCCAAGCCAAGCTCACCTTGCCACGCTCGCCCCATGCCCACCCTCGCCGGCACACGCGCTCACACCCGAGTCGGCGGCACACTCCACCACCACCTCCAGGCACACCCTAAGATTCCTCCACTCTCCTGAGAAGACGCACCAGGCTCTGCCTAGTCTCCCCGCCCCCCCCTCCCCGCTACACCCCCCACTCACGCGCGCGCCCCTCTACACACACACACACACACACACACACACACACACACACACACACCCTCGCGCAGAGTCACTCCCCCTCGCACGCCCTCGCCCTGGGCACCCTCCCGCGGCGAGGCTCCCGCGTCCTCCTCCTTGCTCCCTCCGCTGCCTGGTGGCTCAGCGCTCTGGGGCCCGGCCTGGGGCCGCTCGACCCGTGGGGGATCGGTGGGGAGCGGAGGGCGCAGCCTCGCCGCCTCCCCCGGACTCTCCTCTCCGCCCCGCCCGCGCCGCGCCCCCCACCGCCTCCTCGGGAGAGGGACCTCGGGAGAGGCAGCCCCGTGGCCGGCCCGGCTCCTCTCCGCGCGGCACCAGCAGCAGCAGCGGCGGGGGCAGGGAACAAGCGAACCGGAGCTCACGAGCCCGAGAGCGGAGCGGCTAGGCGGGGAGGGGACGCGCTGCCGAGCTGGGGCTGGAGCGGCGGTGGCGGCGGCGACAGCGGGGGAAGGACGGCCCCCCGGACGGACCGACGCACGAACCGACCGAGTGAGGGAGGAACGAGCGAGACTTCGCCGGCGAGGAGGAGCCGCCCGAGCGGCGGCTGCTGGGCGCTTCCCCGCGCTGCTGGGCGCTCTGCGCCTTGGCGGCCCCCGGCCGCAGCTTCCTCGCGCGCGCGGGGCGCGGGGCCTGGGGCTGGCTTCGGCGAAGGTAAGAGGGAAGCGACCGAGCCTTCGGGAGCCAGCAAGTGCGAGGAGCGCTGCTCCCACGCCTGTTGCTCCGGCTGCCCACGCGGCACCCTCCCACTCCCGCGCCCGGGTGGGTGGGCGCTGGGTCGCCGGAAGGATTGGGGGTGGGGCCGTGGCCGTGGGGGAGCAGGCAGCGGGCCTGGGGGCGTCGGTTCCCTTGGCTGCGGAGCCACCTCTGGGCACCCAGGCTCTGAGAGGTTTGGGGGTGGGGGTGTGAACCTCTGCCCTCTTGCCATTGGCCTGCCTTCCCTTGCCGGGTGCCAGAAGCAGCGCCCCGGGATCTGTCTGCAGGTGGCGACGGTTTGCTCCGTCCCTGCTCTTTGTGAGCCAAGGAGAGAAATGGCTGAGAGTGGAAGCTGGGAGCCGTTTGGGGCGCTTCGCAAAGTTCTCCAGCCCAGCGAGCCTGTGGTGCGCCTGCCAGAGGCTGAGGGCTGGTCCAGCTGGTCGTGCCTGTCACATCTTCCACCCTGTGGACCCTAGGAAAGGTCTCTGAAGTGTTATGAACGGCCCCAGAGAAGGGGTTTCAAAGACTCTTTTGCTTTACAAGGTGTTTACACAGGGGATGGGCAGAGAAGTTACCTAGAATCAACTAAATTCCTGCACTTGCTTAGTGCTGGCATTTTATTCGGCCTACGGTATTCTCCTTCCATTCAGGGCAGCCTTGAGAAGTCAGCAACAGGCTGAGATTCCAGACCTAAAATCAAGGCAAAGAGAAGTCTCCGTGTATTTGACGGAGCCTCTGAACTTTCACAGGGGGATAGACACAATGCAATCCGTAATCAGGTTTTACAGAGTGGTCATGCGTGCATGTATCGATGCATTACTTACTCTTCCTTCAAGGGAGCCTGAATGTTTATCTCGGGGAAAGGGGCTTCTGGGCGTTCGTTCAGTGCAAAGCATGTGTATTGCCCATGTGGACACATGCTGGCCCGAAGAAAGGAGTTGATGTGTTTATTTTTTCGTGGTGCTTCTTGAAAGCTACGAGACTCCAGAGGAGGAAGGATTAGCAGCTTGCTCCCTTTTGCTGTTGAGAAGGCTGAAAACAAAAAGAGTTGGGGGGGAACTGCCCTGGCCGTCCTAGGAGTGGCACTAAGGAGAAGGCTATCTGTGTGTCCCAGGCCTGTGCCCCAAGGATCTCCAGCTTGGTTCCCCCACTCATTTATACCTAACAAAAATCCCACCATAAGACGCAGGGCAGACTCCCTGAGAGCATCAACCGGTCCCTCAGACCAGCTCCAGTTTCTGGAGGCTCTCTCCTGAGGTCATTGAAGGGCAGATCTTGGTGGTGTGACATTTTTGCCATTTTTTTTTTAATCTGTGCTCAGACCCCAGGAAGAGAGGTCTGTCCCCCTTTTGATTCTCTGCCTCCCAAACCGAAGCTGTTTATCAGGGCAGCTGACTTTTGAAAGCAAGAGAAAGTGGTTTCTTTTTCCAAGATGTTTCCGCGATCGTCATTTCTGAGTTTTCCTGGTTTTAATCTCCCTCCTGCGTCTCTCCCGTACCGCACTGCCGAGTCTTTCCCACTGTCAAACTCTTTTGCCACAAACAAAAATAGCTTCAGAGTTTTCATCTGTAAGGCATCCACGTCCTAGTAAAACCGTGGTATGGGAGGTGTGTGCAGTGCCATTGGCTGGAAATGGGGCCGCTCTGTAGTGCCTGTTGCAGGGTCCAGACCCAGGCAAGCTCCAAGAGGCGCTGGCACTGTTAGCGGTGAGTGTTGCATCGACAGCCTTCAGAAGTCCTGTTTGAGCCAGGTCATCCCTACAGGGTTGTGTGGTGGGTGTGGCTGGTATGGGCTTGGGCATGGTGTCTGGTGGGATGACTGTCCTCTTCCAGACTCAGACGTGTACGGCATATGACCATGCGCACGCACATACGAAGGCACATAGAAAGTGGCAAAGGGGTAATAGCTATTTCCTTGGTACTTTTAACCAGAAGGATGGGTTCTGAGTCTCTGGAGACAGTCTGGCACTTGCATGACCTTTTTGAGAAAAGTGGTTCTGGATTATTATACAGGGTAAAAGTTCACCCTTGGGACAAGAGACTTTAGGATAGATAGGGAGGGGATTAATGTTGCCTTTCTCTGAGCTTTCGGTTATCCATCAGAAAGCAGTTTGTGTATTACTCATGGCCTTGGAAAAGAAGAGTTGACTCAGTGAAGAGGGTGAGGGGAAGGAGCTCAGCTCACAGAAGCAGACAGCTGGTACTGGGACTCCAGAATCCCAGGGGCAGGACTGTGAGACTAGAAGGAGGGGTCATTGTCCTTTCAGGGCCATGTGTCTGGCTAACAAGATTCTCCAGGGTACCTCCTGAATCAGCAATCTCTTAATCTTTGCCATTTGAACCCCTGCCAGGGCCCATCTCTTTGATAAGGCAGGGATGTTAGGGGTCATGAGTCAAGGGGCCAGCAAGGACCTGAAGCCTTAGCCCTCTTTCCTTCCAAGGAGGGTGAGGGGATTTCTGTGGGCAGACTAGGCCTTGGATTGCCTTGGGTTCCAAGTGATGCAGGTTGTGTGTCCTGTTCTGGGCACCAGCCTCATCAGGAATTCCCAGAACTCCCTCTGCTGAGATGAGGCTCAGGCTAATTGCATCCCCACAGCAACCAAGCCAGATGCTCTACTTCCCGCTCTGCATGGGCAGCCATCATGAGGCAGTCTCAGAGAGACAGGAGATGGAGCGTCTGTGTCCTGGATCCAGGAGAATCATTTGAATCAAAAGGTCTTCCTTCACTTTCTCTTTAGGCTCTCGTGTTACAGACGAAGATTCTGCAACCCAGAAAGTTAACGGTGGCTTGCTTTCAAAAGTTAAGGGTAGTACTAAAACAGACGGAAAGGTCCCTGGAGCCTGCGTTCTAGGCTGCCTGCTTCTTCTAAGGGAGCATTAGGATCGGGCTGTACCTAGTTCAGGGAATCCATTTGACAGGGAGCCAGACGATGGTCTGGTTTGAAAACCATCCAACCCTATATATATATTAACTTAACCACTTTGAAGGAAACTTCTGAGGCTTTGACATTTTTTTCCTGTCACCAATAGGCAAAAACATCATGGGAGTAAACTAAACGTTGTATGATGTGGAAAGGTGCGTTGGATCGTGCCCAGAACTTTGCTGGTGCTCAGGAAACGACCTGAGTCAGAATCAGAACTATCTATACCTAATGTTTAGCTTAAGTTCGTTTCCCAGGCCCTCACCCCTTGGAAACCTAGCTAAGTATACACTGGGGGGCGGGGGGACAGGGGTCTCTCCTGGTCCAAAGAAAACACAGTTCATTGTAAGGGCGAATGCTTTGAAGACAACTATGCCATGCAGAGTGCGTTTCTGAATCGTCCCTCAGCGGTGTGTGGATTACCTGCTGTCGCAGATGAATGACCTCCTATCTCCTCCGTTCCCTCAGTTCCTATAATCGAGGGCTCATCAGGCCCTTGCTGTTTTTCTATCCTCTGAGCAGGGACATCTATAGGAAACGGCATTGTCATTCTCTTTGTCTTCTGCAGCATCTAAACAACCTTTCAGGAAGAGAGGCACTTACAAAGATTCCCACCCCCCATTATCATGTAGGTGGGGAAACTGAGGCAGAAATCAACTCCTCAAGGACACTTATCTAGCCTACAGTGAGTCTGCAGACACTTAATTCTCAGGATTTCAATTCGGCTCTGTCTTCAGAGTTTACTGTTTAGAGAGAGAACAGCCACCCTTGACAGCCCCAGGAAACAGCAGCAAGGCATAGAATTAAACAGAGAGCGCAAGCAGCATCTGCCAAAGAGCGGTCCTGGCTCGGGTACCTGCTCAAGCACTGCATACACTATTGCCACTTGCTGGGCTAGATGGAAAGCCTTTGCCCAGAAAGATCTTTGTGGGTCCCAGGGCATGTCCTGCCTAGCGTGACTCCCAGCCAGTTCTGACTATTTGCTAATCATTTAGGAAGTCACAGCCACTCCTCAGCTCTCTTTTCCCTTATATGTAAGATGAGAACTACAGGGGTTGTTTTGGTGACTTGGTGGAAACCGTCTATGGATGCAGAAGGTACGGAGCCTGGTGTGGTCAGTGCTCAGTCATCCATTCAAGGTCAAATCCCGGACCTGTGTTTCGGGGTTATCAGAACGTTAGGTATCGATAGGCCTTAGATTCTCTTATTCATAGACTCTTCTGACTGGGGTTGCTTTGAGGATGAAATGAGATAGCATGGGAGACAGTGCAATTCCTTGCATCGAGTATCTGGCCATTTCTTACTGTTGATGCCACTACTGTTAATGAAAGGATATAAAGCACCTGAAATCCAAGCTTGGCGTGGCAGGTGCTTGAGCAGAGAGGCAGAGTGCAGAGAGCCTAAAGGAAGGAGAGTCTTGGGAGAAGAGGAAGCATCACCAAGAAGGAGAACCGGTAGGATTTTAATGAGCAAGGCAAGTGGAGGGACAGGGGAGATACTCCAGAGACAGACATCCAAGGTTTGTTTGTGAGCCCGTCTCAGCTCTTGTTGTTAGAGGCTAGGGAGGTACCTGGACTGCCTAGCTGATATGTTAAGCTGGGTCCCTGGATGAAGATGCTGGAATGTCAGGCCAAGGAGTTAGGGTTTTATTTCACAGGCTACAGAGTGAAGCCCAATCAGAAACTTCCTTTAAGGAGATTGCTCTGAGTAGAATGAATTCCAAGGAAAAGGGGGGAATCTAGGAATGGGGAGAGTGAGACCAGAATGCCAGCAGCAGGGAGGACCCAGAGAGCCAGTCTTTCATGGTGTTTTATTATTTGGCAAACCTTGGAATAGAGTACAAAAAACATGGTCAGGTGCTGGGTGGTGGTGGTGCATGCCTTTAATCCCAGCACTCAGGAGGCAGAGGTAGGAAGATCTTTGTGAGTTCAAGGCCAGCCTGGTCTACAGAGCGAGGTCTAGGACAGCCAGGGTTCCACAGAGAAAACTTGTCTTGAAAAACTAAAACTAAAATAAACCATGGCCAGGGTAAGTGGCCTAGGGTGAGGGATGCTGTGGGCAGGAGGTGAAGAGCAACATTCGGAATGGAGAGAGTATAAGTTTTTCTGTCTCAGAGGCATCCAGGTAGGAAAGACCAGTAGCAGCTCAGGAGCAAAAGCACCATTAGAGCCTGGAGAAGCAGGCGAAGTAGCATTCCTGGAGAGAGGAAGGCCAAAGTTCATCACAAGTCTGTGTAATAAGTCACCCAACCCCAAAACCAGGCTGACAAACAACACCACAGACTCCCGAAGTCACCTCTGCCTCGTTTATTTCAATACAGAAATAAACCAAGTGAGTTCTAGAGAATCCAAATAACTGAGCTAGGATTTGGCTCTGCGCGGTGCGATCAGTTTAGGATTAGTGGAGTTGAGTGTGCCAACCCCAAACAATTTCCCGTCACTGTTACGTGTGTTTCTGTGTCACCACATGGCTTCCCACAGATGGTATACATTTGGGGATTGCAGAGTCATTTCACTATCATCTTTAAAAAGCCAAATCTGGGAAGGTAAATCTGCTTTCCCAAGCCAAATATAGTCCTCCGTGCCATTGTTCCCTCCATCCTCACAGGTGATGGGGAATGTGGTGCAGAGAGCTGCGCATGAGGGGCAAGGGTGCCCAGCCCTGAAGAAGCTCCGAAGGGTGCGGTAGAGGACA
Organism: Alexandromys fortis; assembly: GCF_014885135.2. Lineage (NCBI taxonomy): Eukaryota > Metazoa > Chordata > Mammalia > Rodentia > Cricetidae > Alexandromys > Alexandromys fortis. Next base: position 6,534,043 of record NW_026067977.1, read on the forward strand.
GGTGAGAGAGCCTGGCATGGGATGGTGTGTTGTTATGTAATGGGGAACTCTGGGTTCTGGGCAGATGGAGACAGGAGGCGAGGGAGCTAGGGAAGGCAGTGAGCGTGGCTCAGCTTGCTCTGCGGTGGGAGAGAGACAGTGTGGAAGTCAGGTGGACCAAGAACCCAAGAATGCCTTCATTTGGTTGAGAGAGAGAGAGAGAGACCCGGTACAACCTCACAACCCTTCCCTGTCTGTTCATCGTGCTTCTGGCGGCTGCAATTGGACAGTAGGTTGCTAGGGCAAGGATCCAGGCCAAGCATCCTCAAGAGTAAGTAGCAATTTGCCAGTGAAAGCTTTCTCCAAGGGAGTCAGGGGAGAACTTCACTGGCTCTTGGCTTGCTGGGGTCTCCCACCTTGACAGAATTATCTAAACCCAGCCTCAGTCTCCTTGCCACCAGGGAGAAATAGAAAGAATGTGTTTACTTGATCTCTTTCATTGGCACCCCGATTTCTGATTACCCCGGTGGATGAAGAGTGAAATAAAAATTAGCATGTTTATCCCACTTTTAAATTAGTTTAATGAGAACTCATTTACCCTCTCCCAATTTAAATTCGCAATAACACCCATAACCTTTCAGAGCTAATTATTACCCATCTTCCCAGATCTTCCTGTTCAAGGCTTTCCTTCCCAGTACTCCTGGACCACCACCCCCCCACCTCAGCTTGACAACTTATCAGTCAGCAGCCTCTGATGAACTGGCCCTTTGCACAGCCCCTGTGAGGTACTAACCTTGCATCACTATCAGAGTTTCCTGTTTGGGTGCTTTCAGTTTTATCTTGCCTTGGAGACTTGCTGTTTCACTCAGTGACCCTCCCCTTGTCCCATCCTCCAACAATCAAGGAAGACTCAGCCCTTTCTCTGATCTTTCCTATCCCCCAGGGGTCACAGAACTAACTTCAAGCTGGTGTGCACAGTGTCTGAGCAGCTACCAGCCCAAAAGCTGGAGTCACCATGGCGGCGGGAGTTGCAGCCTGGCTGCCTTTTGCCCGGGCTGCAGCCATTGGGTGGATGCCAGTGGCCAATTGCCCCATGCCCCTCGCTCCAGCAGACAAGAACAAGCGGCAAGACGAGCTGATCGTCCTCAACGTGAGCGGAAGACGGTTCCAGACCTGGAGGACCACTCTGGAGCGCTACCCCGACACCCTGCTGGGTAGCACAGAGAAAGAGTTCTTCTTCAATGAGGACACCAAGGAGTACTTCTTTGACCGCGACCCGGAAGTGTTCCGCTGCGTGCTCAACTTCTACCGCACCGGGAAACTGCACTACCCGCGCTACGAGTGTATCTCTGCCTACGACGATGAGCTGGCCTTCTATGGCATCCTCCCCGAGATCATTGGAGACTGCTGCTACGAGGAGTACAAAGACCGCAAGCGGGAGAACGCGGAGCGGCTCATGGACGACAATGACTCTGAGAATAATCAGGAGTCCATGCCCTCGCTCAGCTTCCGCCAGACCATGTGGCGGGCATTCGAGAACCCACACACCAGCACCCTGGCCCTGGTCTTCTACTACGTGACTGGTTTCTTCATTGCCGTCTCAGTCATCACCAACGTGGTGGAGACGGTGCCGTGCGGCACGGTGCCAGGGAGCAAGGAGCTGCCATGTGGAGAACGCTACTCCGTAGCCTTCTTCTGCCTGGACACTGCCTGCGTCATGATCTTCACAGTGGAGTACCTCCTCCGGCTTTTTGCGGCGCCCAGTCGATACCGTTTCATTCGCAGTGTGATGAGCATCATCGACGTGGTGGCCATCATGCCCTATTACATCGGCCTGGTCATGACCAACAACGAGGATGTATCTGGGGCCTTCGTCACGCTCCGGGTCTTCCGTGTCTTCAGGATCTTCAAGTTCTCCCGACACTCCCAGGGCCTACGGATCCTGGGCTATACCCTGAAGAGCTGTGCCTCGGAACTGGGCTTTCTCCTCTTCTCCCTCACCATGGCCATAATCATCTTTGCCACTGTGATGTTTTATGCCGAGAAGGGCTCCTCTGCCAGCAAATTCACAAGCATCCCTGCATCTTTCTGGTACACCATCGTCACCATGACTACACTGGGGTAAGTCGGTGTCACTGGCCTGGCTAGGGTGAAGTTGGATTGGTCTGATCACAAAGCTTTAGGTGGTGTATCACGATTGAGGGGAGGAGGTTTGGAGACAAAAGGCCTTCATTCAACTCTTGGAAGCCAAGGGAGTGGAACAGTCAGAAAAGAAACGAGTGATTTGTTTGTGGGTGGTGACTTGCTCTGAATTGATTCTCTTGGGGCAGGGGTGAGGCATGTGTTTTATGAAACATGGGAAATGAAGTCGCTGTGTCTTTCCTCAAGCAGTGTGCTGTGTGTGATGGCAGGGTGGAGTTGTCTCGAAGAACCATGCAGGGAAGGAAGACAGAGCAGGCGGGTGGTGGGGCAGAAGGCTGGGAGAAGTTGGGTGAATGGTGCGCAATCTGCACATGCAGAGCCCTTCCTGCATCTCTCCTTGGTAGCGTAGTTGCAAGCTGCTTTCTCTTCTTTCCGCTGCCACAGACACTCATGGGTTCGGTCGCTCTTATTAGAATTTCTCCCCATGACCCTGATTTGGGGATTTATTTGCAGAGCAAGGCACCACTTTCTTTTTTTTTTTTTTTTTTTTTTCTCACTAACAGAGGAGCAGGCTTGTTTTATCAACTGGAGTCAGAGGGGGAATGACCCAGCCTACTTGTGTGCCTGTGAAACAGTCTCGATGGGTCACGTGGCCAGACAGCACTATCTTCAGAGGGAGAGACAAGTGCTCGGTGCAGTGTGATCTCGAGCGACATTTCCCTTCCAGATCTCTGAGCCCTCCACTCCACTGAGGTCACAAAAAATACATTTATGGTGCTGGTGTGTGAAGCTTTCCATTAGACAAAGGGGTCCCAGGAAGGAGATTAAAGCCTTCATCCTAACAGGATTAGAGAAAAATAAAGGCAGCTTTATGGAGACATAGATTTCAGAGGGGTTCTGCCTCAGCCTCGGAGACTAATAAAAAAATCCCTCCACAATTCATACGCTGGCTCTAGATTTGCTTAGAAAAGGAAGCATTATATTGCTGATGGAGAATTCATGAAGCTTTTTATTTGGTCTTTGACAATTCAGTTGGTGGCATCCTGGTAATTCAATTTTTTTCCCCTAGCTGAAACCCTGTTGTGGTGGCATAGGTTTATTCCATAGTGCTGTGTGTGCTCATTGGGACCAGCTGAGCAGGTGATTGGACCTTCTAAAGTGATTGCATTTGTCGTCCTGCCACAGGAGAGGAGCAGGGAGGAGCCAGGGATGTCACCGTCCATTTGTGAATGCCATGTTTGATCCAGGCATTCATTCCCTTTACCTCTGTCTGTCGAAAGAAAACTATACAGCCATTCCTCCCAACACCACACACACACACACACACACACACACACACACACACACACACATACACACACACACCCCACACTCACACCATACATCATGCATACACAGGTGAACACACGCCCACATATGTGCTCATCAAATGACTAGCTGCCCACCAGAATGAATGTCTAACTCAGACTGCGCCTTTCTTGGATCAACTGGCAGATGTAAACTTTGGGCACCATGAGATGTTCAGGATAAAGTGACCTAGGTACTTGGCTTCATGTTTGTCTCTTCTAGCAGACCCTAGCCATCCTTCACCTTCCTAAAGAAACCCAGGTATCTCATCCCAACCCTCAAGCATGATCCTGATGGGGGATCCGTGACTCCCCAGTTGCCTCTTGATGGGACTCGTGACCCCAAAGGGAGGAACTTGTATTGCATTGCGATACATACCAGGCAGATTGATGGGTGTCAGAATTAAAATGGGATCAGTAGGAGCGCCACTGGCCTTCTGCCCATTACTTTTTACTAATAGTATAATAGCATCTGGGTGTCTACTGCGTGTCAGCGGTGTGCCGAGCTCTTCGCATATATTATCTTTAAGTCCTCTCAGCAGCCTTGCAAGGTAGGAGAAGTTCTGTACTCTTTAAAGATACAGAAGGTTGGGGGCTGGAGAGATGGCTCAGTGGTTAAGAGCATTGCCTGCTCCTCCAAAGGTCCTGAGTTCAATTCCCAGCAACCACATGATGGCTCACAACCATCTGTGATGAGATCTGGTTCCCTCTTCTGGCATACAAACATACATGGAAGGAATGTTGTATACATAATAAATAAATAAATCTTTACAAAAAAAAGATACAGAAAGTGAGGCTCAGACGGATTCAATAAATTTCCCAGAGTCACAGGCGATTCTCAAATACCGCTATACACCTTCAACGTCCTTTCTCCTTGTCCCACGTCCCACTGCCCCCACTCCATCGTGGCCTCCAGTAGAAGCCAGACCTGGGGCTTATTGCTTTTTTAGATGACCTTCGAATGTAATATTCCCTTCTAGTCACGTCAAGAAAGCATCCGCTTGCAGGCACTATCCTGGGCACGCAGAGACTTTACCCATCACACATTTCCTTCTAGACAGACCAGAAGACTGCGTCAGAGATCAATGGCTGTTTTCATAGCTAAACTTGGAGTTTTACTGCTAGTTTTACTGTGGGGTAATGGTTGATTTCCTTCAGTGTTCAGCATCAGGGGGTGGGGTAGGCAGTGTTGGCCTCTCGTTTATTTTCTCAGAGGTAAAGCAGGGTGCGGGAAGACTGCAGGAGAAGGCACGTGAGGAGGAAAAGACTCCGCCCACACTGGGCACAGGCGTGGCTCCCTTGCAGGCCCTGAACCTCCTCACTCCACCCCCAGTGATGAACAGGCTTAGCTCTCGGTCCCAATACATCGAAATGTCTAGCTTCCGAGAGGCGACTAAACGGGCCAGAAAGGGAGCCTTTAGTCTTCTCTCTCTTCTGTGCAGACAAGTTACAAGACAGCAGTCTCGTTTCCTTGCTTCCGCTCTGACCGTACCTCCGTGCTAGATCAAGCTACTTTGACTTTGACCTGAGCTGGCAGTTGGCACCATTACCTGGCTCGTTTGTTTAGCTCTACATAGCAGGTGCTTGGCAAAATGCATTTTAATGGAGGGGTCAGCGTAAATGGGGCACCTTCCTCATTTACTTGGCCTGATATTGTTCTCAGTCTCTTCTAGATGTATCTGTCCTTTCTTGAGGGTAAATTGAAGGTTTGAGCCTGCAACCCTGCAGCAACTCCAGCCCTGGATGCTGTGTCTCAGCTCTGCTGCTCCGGGAGAGAGGAGAGCAGACTTGACTGATGTGTTGTCCACTGAGATGCTACAGGACCACATGGAGCTTCTTGCCCTTACTAGGGGACTTTCTGGCTCAACGCTGGAAAGTTTCCCCTCTCTCCTGGCTGGCTTCCTTCCAAACCACATTCACTGGCTAGTTTTAGTCCTGATCGACCATTGAAGGAAGTTCTTTTTTTTTTCCCTCTATGTTGAATTTGAGCTCCATGTGACCAAGAAGGATGAAGGACCAGCTCTGCAGTGGTCCAGTTGCTTCCAGGAGCTCCCAGCATATACCCACCATGCCTGTGGCTCCCCTTGCCCTTCGCCTCCCTAAGCTCCCATCTCTAATCAACGGTACTATCTTCATCTCCTTCTCAAAGCAGTACCAGCCAACATGCTGAGCACCGATACAAGCAAAAGTATCTGCTCTGCCAGGCTCCGGTTGCCATCTCTGCCTGCTTCCCACTACCTCTCTCAGGTATCAGTAGACGTCCCCCAGGGAAGGATCTCCTGAAGCCAATTATCACCATTTATTTAATATTTCAAAATACTTTACGCACACAAGAACAAATGACAGCCCAAATTATCACCCAGGCTTGAAGATGTCTTTCCTTGGCAGGCTCCTGTGCCGGTAGGAAAGACCCCTGAGCTGTGCCCAGGTTTCCCTTCTGCTCCCTTGACAGTTGAGATCCCAAATGCACCATTCAAGGATTAATTTCCGTGTTCATAATTGATGCTATAAATAAAACAAATCCCCAATTATCTCAGTTAATAGAGGAAAGGGATAACGTGGAACTCCCAATATTAAATAAGACCAGCATAACTAGTTTGGGAATGTATTATATGAGGTGAGTTATGTCAAAGCAAATTTCCCTTCTTAATTTCGCTTGGCTTTGCTTAGCACTGTGGCTGACCTGGAGCAAGTCCTGAGTAGGTCCTTGAGGCAGCTCAGGTTAGGATGTGGGGAAAAAGAGAAGCTGGGAGCCTTTGGGTGTGCATTCTCAAAAGCTGGGGGTGGTGCTGACTTCAGGACATCTGGAGTGGACTGCTCTTGGACTTCTTAAAGAGGGGAATTGGGCCTGGGAAAGGTGGGGGAAGGTATGCAGCAGCCTGCTCCTGACTTACATAATTGTCATCGGCAACCTGTCTGTCACCCCGTGCTCTGAGATGAGAGCATTTCTGACAGTGTCCAAAAATCACTTTAACAAAAGCAGAATCGATTTTTTTTTTTTTTTTTTTTTACTTCTTCCAAGTGTGTAGCAGTCTCCAGGTGATTTGTATTTCCCTTTAAAACCTTATCCTGGAGGGCAGCTGTCTGAGGTCCCAGGAGGCAGGAAGACTCTGGAAGTCAGGGATGGAGAGAGAACACTGCGGGTTGGGGTTCTGGGTCAGGCTCTCCAGTGCCAGAAATGGAGCTTGTCTAAGATGTGTTTTCATGAACTCTTCCATTTTCAGTGTTCTGTCTGTACTTCCACAGGGATCATCATACCTCGGTCTAAATAGTGTGTGGGGTGGAGCCCTGACCCCAGGACTGCTCACAGAACATTCTGAGAATGAGTGACCTTTGGGTTGTTTGTTTTTGTTTGTTGGCATTTCTTAACTGATAGTTCCCTGGTGCTGAAATTCCCAAGAGAGGATACAAACTTACATCTCAACAAGGAGTCTTTGGTTCTTTCCATGTCTGTGGATGCTTCCTGTGCATTGCCAACTCTGAGAATACACAACAAGCGCTATGAGTGCATTCCATCCCAGTGTGAATATGCAAGATAAATCAAACAAGGCGCATCTCTCTTCTTCAGGACAATCTTCCAAAAGTAAAGTTCCACTGTTTTCTCTAAGAAGTCTTCCTAGCTATTGAATATCTGGGGTTCCTCTTGCCTCCTGTGACAGTCCCAGTGTCCTACCCTCTGCCACCATCTCCTGGCATCCTACCCTGTCACCACCTCCCCTCACAGCCCTGGTGTCCTACCCTGTCACCACCACCTCCCATCACAACCATGGTGTCCTACCCTGTCACCACCACCTCTCACCACAGCCCTGGTGTCCTACCCTGTCACCACCTCCTCCCCTCACAGCCCTGGTGTCCTACCCTGTCACCACCTCCTCCCATCACAACCATGGTGTCCTACCCTGTCTTGACTTTGTTTCTGCATTTCCCCCCTAGATTGTGAAGGCTTGAAGTGCATATCTTCAAAGATCACAGGGCGTGATAGTGTAGTGAGCATCCATCCCGATCGTTTGACTAAACAGATTTGTGCTTTGGCTTCCCCAGCTTCAACTTCCCCATTCACAAACCACTTCTGGCCATGTGAGAACCAAACACAGGCCTCTCCAGATATCACCCATGCTGTCAAGTCAGGCAGGATGTTTGTGGGCAGAGCAGACAGAGAACAAACACTGAATGAAACTTCAGCTTTGGGAGGGCTGAGACTCCTTGCAAAGAGTGTTTGCCGTGAGCCCTTAAATAGTATTAGGCTACTTAACCATGGTCACCTTGAGACACCGCAGGGCTAGGGAGGAACATAAAGGGAACCCTAGGTAAGTTCCTACCCAACACTGTTCCCTTCATGTCTCTGTTTATTCCCCCAAATACTTATTAAGTTCTAGGCACTAGAATTCAACAGTAAAGAAACAATTCTGTGCAGCTTGCATTCTAATGGGAAGGGCAATACAGTAAGTAGATAAACAAACAAACACACACTATTAGGATCCACAGAAGAATAAAACATGGCAGGACACGTAGGGAGAGCTGGGTGGACTTACTCTCCAGCAGCCAGATCCCTGGGAAACTCATCAACATCAGAAAGAGGGATAGTGCAGGCTGGCGGCAGGGTGGAAAACTGGATGGAGCTCACTCTTTCTCCTGCCCAGGCCATAGTGCGAAGTGAGCAGAGGCTTAAAATGCTTGAGGGACTTCCTGTTCAGAGCCATGGTGGTATGGTGGTCACACGAAGCATGCTTGAAGGATTCTCCCATTAACTTTCTGATCTCCTGCCCCCCTCCCTGCAGAAGCTCTGTTAGGAATTTCCTTGCTATCCCAGGAATAGCATATTAACGACCCTTCTACCTGACGACTTTTGCATGTATTGTTCCTTCTGACTGGAACGCTCTTCTCTATATTGTCCATATCCCTTCAGGTCTCTGCTCAGCATCTGTGAGGCCTTCTTGATCCCTTAACATAAAATAGCATGGGAAGAATCCAGGCCGTGGATGGTGGTGGCATCATGGGTGAATGCAGCAGAGATCAGGGACTGAAAGATACTTGTCTATTTAGAGGCGGAGGGCAGGAAGATTAGCTCACTGGCTGCCGTGCAACCATGGAGGCTTGAGTTCAGAGCCCCAGAACCTGCGTAAAAACTAGGCACAGTGGCACACGTATGCCCCAGCACGGGGCGGGAGGGGAGTGTGAAGACAGGTAGGTTCCTGTAAACTCATTGGACAGTCAACAGAGTTGGGTTGAGGCACTTGAGGTAAGAAACTCCATCTTAAAAAGTAAAGATGGAGGGAGATCGAGGAAAGGTCCTGAAGTTGACCGCTGTTTTCTACTCTCTCTTACACACACACACACACACACACACACACACACACACACGTGTGTGTGTGTATCTACTTATAGGCACTAACAAGTAGACTGCCCCCCCCCCCACAAGCACACTTTAAAAGTAGAAACATCAGGAAGTTTCTCAGGAAGTATTCAATAGCCGTTTTCCCACTAAACCAGCTGAAAAGTTACAGCAGATTAAGCCATGAAGATCTTCCATACCCTTGGGGGAAGCATTTGGCAAGAAGAGGCTTGTAGGGAGATTCAAAGCCCGGGGCAGCTAAGACATCAGCTGGGAACCAGTAAGCCTAGAGCGCCAACTTGGAGTCGCAACATCAGAAAGAGGGATAGTGCAGGCTGGCGGCAGGGTGGAAAACTGGATGGAGCTCACCCTTTCTCCTGCCCAGGCCATAGTGCGAAGTGTGTGATCAGCTAGCCTGTGCTTACACCATCATGAGGGGCCAGCCTTGGCTCTGACACGGAGGCCTCTCTGAGACTGAACTGCAGAAAAGGTTGACTCACAGGGATGAAGCTTGAGTCACTCAGGTGCCTCATACGGTGGGGGGTGGGGTGGAGAGATCTTACCCGGCCTTTGCTTTCTGAGCTGGCAATTCAGATCACCAGTTTTTGGAAAAGAGTTTCCACGCTGGTGTTCATTTCACAGCCTCCCTTCCAGGATGTCTGGAAATCAATCCCAACCTCTCTCTGCTCGGCTTTGTTTGTGCTTCTTTCTTTAAACACACCAGTAAACACTAACATGATTCTTCCCAAGGAACCACAATTATTCTGCCTTGAAATACTGTAAACAAAAAGCAGAGGGCCCTCCTCCTCCCTCCTCAGCCAGGGGAGAGCCCCTCATCGGCGGCCTGAATGTGTTCAGTTCTCACACCCAGGAAGGAATGCTTGTCCTGGGGTGTGCACGGCTCCAGACCACACCCCACAAGGGCTGGGAGTTCTGAGTCAAGGACTCAAGTAGAGTAACCTTCCACCATCTTTGGGCATATGAGCCTGCATACAACTAGCCATTTCTAGGACCCTAACACTGGAATACCTGTTCACAAAGATTCTTCTTTCGGTGATGTTCAAGTCCCAGTTTTTCTTCCGGGAAGTAGCAGTCCCCCAGAGATCTCCTTTGGAAAGAGTGCGTACTGTTGACCTCAGACTAGCTTCTAGAAAAGATTCGCTTTGAGAAAGGAGTTCCTCCTATGTTTGGGGGTATCTGTTCTACTGACTCCATGTTTGGTTTCCTGTTTGTCCATCCTGTTTCCTTCAGAGCATACCAGTACAAATGGCAGGCGTGTGGGAAGGTGGGACAGCATGGGAAGAGAGCCCAGCCTTGGCAGACCATGACTGGGCACAAGAAGATTGCACTTAACTCATGTAATCATATTCTGGGTGCCAGGACTTGAATGAGTGTCATTAAACTGAATCAGAAAAATCGTTTTAATATAAGTGCCACCTCACACGCAAGCTAGTTGATGGAGAGATGGATGAGGCCGGGGACGCCTCCTTTGTAATGTGATGCTGTAAAACCCATCACCTTCATCACTTCCCACCCAACCAACGCATCATAATGCCCGTGAGTGGCAGAACAGCTTGAATTTAATATACAGAAAGTCCAATCAAACAATGAATGGATGGAACTATATAAAGAAACCATTTTCTGGGAGGCTGGCTCCATTCTCTGGGATTCAGCTCTCTGACACATGAAATGTGCATCAATTTTCACCAACTAATGCAGCTGCCGAAATCGCCACATGCGATATTTGTTTGCTTCAGAAGTGGCAAAGGGGACCTTTCCCTCCTACGTTAACTGGCTATCGATGCAAAATTGCAAATCTCATTTTCTTGGATTTGCATCCAGTGGCTCCCAGTGGCACAGCAAGGTGCCTTGCAATGGCAGTAAAAGTAGAAGGAGGGTACTGCCTCCATCCAAGAACCTTATCCTCAGTAGCACCTCAGCATCTTTGAACGATTGGACAGTCACCAGAGTGAACATCGTAAGAGGCTAGGTAGGAGTCTATCCGTTTAGCAGTAATTGTAGAGAAAGGGACATTTCTTTGAGGCATGTTGCCACATTTTGAATGTCTGTGACATTGCTGTGATGGCCAAAGTTGTTTGGACAAATGTTTTATTCTCCATTGGGTTCCTCCTCCCACCATGCGCTTTGTCTTCCACTCCTCTCTCCCAACCAGTTATTGAGCGATTACAAACAGAAATATCAATAGATCAGTCAAACAGAAGAAATGAAAACTGGCTGCTCAACAATCATACAATACTGTCAAAGGCTGCTAGAAAATAATTTTTTCCCTTCTGGCATGAGATCCTTTTCAAAGCTCTTTTTCCAATGACGTGAATGGCAGAGAGCAAACCATAATGATAGGCTTATGGCCTCTAAGCAGCATCACGAGTTTACTTTCACTTCTCTCTAGACATGTGTACATTGGCAGTGGGAGAATCATAGAAGAGTTAAACTAACCAGTATCAAAACCATACATATCATAAATCTCATTTGATTCAGTAAGCATTATTGAATACCCAGTATTTGCAGGGTAAAGTATCAGGAAATGTTGGAGATATAAAAATAAACAAGAGAGCTCAGAGGTAGTGTTCGCTTAGTATGTGTGCAAGGTCCATGGTTCAGTTCCCAGTACTGCTAAAATGAATGGAATAGGAGAGAGGGAGGAAGAAGGAAGGGAGGGAGGAAAGGAGAGAGGAAGGGCGGGAGAGAGGGAAGGAAGGAAAGGAAGGGAAGAGGAGAGGAGAGAGATCTTGAGAAGTCTGTGATATTGCAGGGGATGTGAGTGTGTTCACAAGAGTGTACAGGGAAGAAAGTCCTGCTCTGAAAAGACCTGGTGTGTATTGGAGAATAAATATTTAATATTTGCTGAGGAATGAATGATTGGCCTCACAGAAGAGGTGACAGTTTTAGCCAGACCAACAACGGCAAGTAGGATTTTAATAAGTGCGAATGGGAGACCCAAGTAAACCATGAAAGGGCATGATGTACGGGAAGCTTAACTACTGTTTGTTGGTGTTTAGGATAGACAAACAGGAAAATGGCTTACAATAGGTAGGAACAAAAGGTTTGTTAGAGACTCAGAGGACCCAAAATAGGAGGGCAAGGAGCTCATTTGGTAGGCATTAGGAGCCACACAAGATGTTCTGGGCGCATTGATAAAATAGTGCTGGTTCCTGGATGAGTGTTAGAGGACATCTTAGATGCAAGACGGCCATCCATGGAGTGATCAAGTGTGAGATAAAGGAGGCCTGACCCGCGACAGCTACAGCAGAAATAGAGGACTCAGATGATGGAAGCACAGCCAGGAGCGGTCTGAAGGATCTCTGGACCTAAGACTGGCTAAAAACAAACACGAAGCTGCAGACACTAGAGAAGGAACAGGTTGGTGAGAGCTTGCGAGGGAAGGACCATGGCCTTGGTTTTGGATCTGTGTTGCTTGCTAATAAGTCTCGATGGTCTCTGGACAGAAATGGCTCTAGGGAGAACAAAGGCTGAGAGTAGTTTTTCAAATCCTTGGTTGAAGTGAGAAAACTGGAAGAGACGATTGAAGGGGAAATGAAGGCTGAGCCAAGGAAGGAACCTTGAGGAATTCTTCTTTTCCTGTGTCTTACTTGGGTGCTCAGCCCCATCAGGTACATTGTCACCATTTGTAAATAACTTTGCTAAAGATTCTGTCTAGTCTGTCTTCCTGGCCTAAGAAAGTTCGCTTCGATGCCGTGTTCCTGCTGTAACTAAAAGGAAGACTGGTCCTCTGAGTAAAACAAGGTTTTATTTTTTAGGTCCTACAATGGAAAGTAAGTAACAGCACCCACCAGGGAAATGTTTGTTTATGGGTTTTGCAATAGGAAATAAATATGTCTGCCCTTATGTTGCCATGTGGATAGGAGATAGGATTGAAATGGTCACGGAGAGACCAAGACCATCTCCGCCGGGCTCAGGGTGATGCTAATGTAGAGTGGTCCAGCTTTCTTGGTCGCAGTGTCAGACTCGGCAACCAAGTTTCAAGAATTTGAGGCATTTCTTCTCCTACTTGATTTATTCTTCCCCTTGGGAGAAAATGTTACCTGCACCTACTGTGTCACTAGAGCTATCCTCTGACATGACCGTAGTTTGGGCCTTTGGAAAGCGACTGGGGAACACGATGCTTTGATTATTCAGTAAACATCCCTCATAGCAAAAAAGACACAACTCAAGTCGTATTAGGAACTTCAAAGAGAGAGGAGAAGTAGGGCTCAAACCCCTGTGAGCTGGGTGTTTGGTCACATGAGAAGGCCATGACAGTGTGCCCAAGCTCCCACACTGCAGTCACACTAAGGGTTTTTGGTGCCATTTGAGTTCACTGGGCTTCTAATGACCTACGGTCCAGTAACAGATATCTGTGCTCACAGAGCTGTACTCCAGGCAAGGGACATGAGTGAGAGGAAGGGGACAGTGAAGGTAGCATGTTAATGAGGACTCTGTAGAGGCTATGGCGTTGGAAAACACTGGTGTAAGATGAAATATGTTGCTTTGACCATTTATATAACAGCTATAGTGAGACTGCCATGCATTCTACCCGGAAGTGAGGAAGAATTTGTGGACAGAACAGAAAAATCCTTAGAATTGGCATCCTAGTAGGAACTAATAATAAACAAATAAATGTTTAAAATAAGAATGAAATATTGAAGTAAAAGCTATAAAGACACTGAACCTCATAGAAGAAAAAGTGGAAAGTACACTTGAAAGCATTGGCATAGGAGACCACTTTCTAAATATAACCCTAGTAGCAACAATTAATAAATGGGACCTCCTGAAACTGAGAAGCTTCTGTAAAGCAGAGGACACGATCAAAAAGACAAAAAGACAGACTACAGAATGTGAAAAGGTCTTCACCAACCCCACATCAGACAGAGGTCTGATCTCCAAAATATACAAAGAACTCAAGAAATTGGTCATCAAAAAAAAAAAAAAAATCCAATAAAAAATGGGGCACAGGCCCAAACAGAGAACTCTCAACAGAGGAATCTAAAATGACTGAAAGACACTTAAGGAAATGTTCAACATCATTAGTCATCAAAGACATGCAAATCAAAACAACTCTGAGATTCCATCTTACACCTGTAAGAATGGCCAACATCAAAAACACTGATGACAGCTTATGCTGGAGAGGATGTAGGGTAAAGGGAACACTCCTCCATTGTTGGTGGGAGTGCAAACTGGTACAGCCCCTTTGGATATCTGTATGGTGATTTCTCAGAAAATTAGATAACAACCTTCCTTAAGACCCAGCAATACCACTTTTGGGTATATATCCAAAGGATGCTCAATCATACCACAAGGACATGTGCTCAACTATGTTCCTAGCAGCATTATTTGTCATAAGCCAGAACCTGGAAACAACCTGAATGCCCCTTGATCGAAGAATGGATAAGGAAAAAGTGATACATTTACACAATGGAGTACTACACCGCAGAAAAAAAATCTTGAAATTTGAGGGCCAATGGATCGATCTAGGAAAAAAACCATCCTCAGTGAGGTAAAGACTCAGAAAGACATATATAATATATACTCACTCATAAGTGGCTTTTAGACATAAAGCAAAGAAAAACCAGCCTACAATTCACAAACCCAGAGAACCTACAACAAAGATAACCCTAAGAGAGACATACATGGATCTAATCTATATGGGAAGTAGAAAAAGACAAGATCTCCTGAGTAAATTGGGAGCATGGGGATCATGGGAGAGGATAGAAGAGGAGGGGGAAGGAAGGGAGGGGAGTGGAGAAAAATACATAGCTCAATAAAAACAATTTAAAAGGTTATAAAGAAAAGGATAAAGCTGGGAAGGAAGAGAGAGGGGAGGCCTGCTGTGCAGGGAAGCCTGAGAGGTCTCAGAACAGAGAGGCAAAGGGGACAGCAGCTGCTCCTGGTTTCCTGGGTGAAGGCCCCCACTTGGGTCCTCCAGTTGGTCAGGAGTCCAGCAGTTGGTTAGGACTCGGAGAGTGGCGGTGTCCAGGGTGCAGCGATGACTGAAGAGCTGTGATTGAGCCTCTTTAGGGCCGTAATTCAACAGCGCAGAAGTGACTGTTAGCCATCTGTGCTGAAGACTGAATGAGTCGAAACAGGTTCACCCTGACGGTGAGGGATGACTCTCATTACCCTTAACAACAGTAGCTGATGATGCTCAGCTTCAACAATGGCCTAGGCCTAAGCTCAGTGTAGGCTGTTTAGAAGCATCTAAACCCTCCCATTTGCCTGAGGAAAGAGGTTTCACGATTGCACCTGGCTTGTAGTTAAGTCTTGAGGACAGCCGAGCTGAAGAGTTCAGGATTCGTGTACAAAAGATGAGAGGGAGGATGAGCACAGAGTGTAGCAAAGGAAATGTTCAAGGTCAGGGGGAGCATGCCAATGGCCCTAGGTATGTGGGAGTTAGGCTTGCCAGGGCTCATGGAGACACAGACACTGGTGGCAAATGGGTGGCAAAGGAAGGAAGACAGCGAAGACAGAGGTGGGAGCTTTCAAAATATTGCAAACTCTCTCTTCCCCCAAAACAAATATGAGAGGAATGTCCATACTACGCAAATATCTTTGATAATAACTTTGTCAAGATCTCAGACTATTTCCTTCCCTGGAGAATTTCTGGTCCCAGGTTGCCTTGTTGTTTGACACCTCTGACTGTTCCAGAGGCCTTCTAGCTGGGCCCTCCCAGTCCACTAAAGGCGTCTTAGCTCTGCCTAATTCTGAGTTGCGGGACACTGGCCCATTAGGTAAGACACTGTGCTCTTAACTGGCCCTAGGTCTAGGTTTTCCACACCCCTTAGAAACTGGCCCTTTGTAGTGATCCGTGGCTACTTTTACTTCCAGAAAGATGGGGCTGGGGAGTAGAGGAGCCCCCTGGGGGATGTAACCCCTGAGGTGTCACAGCCAACGCTGGACCCTCCTTGAGGAAGCCTTGTGCCTGGTGCGGATGGATCTCCCTTTAGGATAGCCTTGTTCCCACTCGGCTGTTGTCTTCAGCAGTGTGGCTGTTCCCATAGCTACATGCCTCTTCTGTGCCATTCCTCCACAGAAAGATGAGAAAGGTCAATATACAGTATGTGAGCCTAGGGTGTTTCTGTGTTATCTTCCTTCTCAGCCCCCCTCTCTTCTTCCCGCAAAAACTGCTAGGAGTTCCCCGAGATTTCTGACCCAGAGGAAAAAACCCCCGTGCTTGTTTTCTGAGCTGTAGCTCTCTTGGTTTTACCTCCAGCCCCGTCTCCCCCTTCAACAGAAATTTGTTTCAAGCGAGCAAAGGCCGTGGTGTCAGTTAATAAAATATTCTCCTGCAGCTGGACTGGCACGTTCAGAGCTTGGGCAGAGTTTAAAGAGAGATTAAGAAGCTAAATGCCCACTCCTCTTTCCCCACCCCTACACCGTTCCTGACTTCCGAATATCTCCATGTAAGGGCAACTTCTCATCTGAGGAGGAGAGGCTGCAGAGTCCACACTCAACCTGAGCTGGCTTGTGTGGATTGGCCAAGTCCTGTGGCTGGGGTGGGGCTCTAAGGGACTGTGGAAAGGGCCCCAGATTAGAAACCAGGGGAGGTGGGTATAGGACTAGCTTTGGGGAGTTGTGTGACTTTGGGAAGGTTAGCTCTCCTCTCCGGTCAGTAGTGTCTTCCTCTGAACGGTGAGAGGTTTGCACTGGGTGAGTTCTCAGTTTCTAGCCAGCTACTAGAAAGCCCTGAGCCTTTTCTGCATCCAAGGAAAAAGGCTCGTTAGCCGGGTAGCCTGGGTTCTCCACAGCTGGAAGCACTGGCCTTTAAAGGGTCAGATGCTTGGCAACCTTCCCATTTCCATTTCTTTTTCTCTAAAAAGGCAGAAGTTAAGAGTCCTTGACCAAAATGCCCATAAGCAATGCAAGTCCACAGGGAGGCCTGGCAGGCCTTGCTTGGAGATCCCCATGCTAGGAAGGCATCAGGAACTTGGTGCTAAGCAGGTAGGTTACAGTCAAGGCCGATGACTATTGAGGCCCCAGGGCAGAGGACCTACTGGGGAAAAAAAGCAAGGAGTTGCAAATCCAGCTCCATGGGATGACCCATATGACCAAGTGAGTGGCAGCATCAAATATCAACCCCGGGAGCAAGGGTAGGCATTCAAGCCTATGAATATTAAACTCAGAGAGTCTAGCTCACTATCTCCCTTCAGCACTGAACTCACCCACCCCAGCAGATGGCATCAGGTCTGCCTACATGGTTCTGGGCATGGGAAGCTGCCCCTGTTTGCTGTAACCCATTTCTTTGGCGGGAGAGTCAGCGATTACAGGCTTTTTTTTATATAGAACCGCTTCTCCTCCTTTAATCCAGAAGGACAAGGGCTTTGGGGAGCCAGAAAATAGTTCTGGAAGGCAGGGATAATTCTGATCGCAGAAGTCACTTGGAGACTCAAGAGATCTGTCCTGGGACAGACTTAGTGTGACTGGGTCCCCCTGGGGAGTGTGTGGAGGCTTCTAGGGTGAACCATCACCTGGGATCCTTGCTAGACATGTGGGATAAGCAATCAAGAACCTGTGTGCTATGGCTGGCTGACTTCTGAGGGTGACTAGATGAACCCCACTTCCACAGTCTTCCACTACTCACTCTATAGACACCTCTATCGCTTCCATGCCCTACCCTCATCACCAACTTATTTTTTGCATACTAATATCCTGATGATCTGTGAATGGCCCTTCCTTTTCCTGCTTCCTTTATTTCATTACAAGAGCTTCCCACAGGAGCTCGGGGGAATCTATAGGATGCTATATGCATCTATATATAGTGTAAGCAGCATGACTTGAACCTTAGTTTAAGTAGTTTGAATGAAACCAGCCATTAAATGATCACAGAGGACTGGGGAGACAGCAATCTTGTAGTCTCCCTTGGGGCTGTAAGCATCCCATTGACTTTCTTTTCAGTACAGAGAGATGATGAAAGCCAAATTGGCCAAGGTGGTGACAGTGAATGAGAGGCTCTGGTCCTGCACCCCAGTTGCCTTTTTGGATGGGAGCAGGTTCTCTGTGCTGCTTTGGAGCCTATCCTGGAACTAGCAATTGTAGACCAGGCTGGCCTCGAACTCACAGACATCCATCTGCCTCTGCCTCCCGAGTGCTGAGATTAAAGGCGTGCGCCGCCGCCACCACCACCCTGCACTCCAACTCTAAGCAGAGCTCCCAGCATGTGTAAGGAGCTCAGTGGATGGCCACTGGCTCATTGTAGCCTCATTGTGACCACGTGATCAGCAATAGTCTGATAAACACACTGAGCATAGAACTTTAAGCTGAGCAAGATCAGACAGTGAACCCAGGTGCAGGGGCTGTGCATTTTAGAGTGTGAAGCTGAGGAGGAGCTGCGCATCCAGATAGGGTGATACCAAGGGATCTTGAGATCACTCCACTCTGAGGAATCATAAAGAGATAGAGAGAGCCCATGAATCTGGCCGGAAAGGTGGTTTTGTAGAGCTGAAAAGGAAAGGTAATCCAGGCAGAAAGTGAAAACTGGAGGGGAGAGAGAAATGGGTACCATGTTTACAGGTGTGTGTGTGTGTGTGTGTGTGTGTGTGTGTGTGTGTGTGCACGAGCATGTACACGAGAAGGCCTCCCAGCTATGAGGGTGCCAGGTTAAGGTAGAGAAAATTCTCAGGTAATCTGGGCTATCATCCAAAGTGAGCATTGTTTTTTTTTTATTTTATTTATTTATTTATTTATTTATTTTTTGCCATCAGGAGTCCCTCTGTTCTTGGGACTGCTGAGAGGTGACCCTTTTCCTGTTCTTCACCCAGGGCTTCATCCTCTGGTTCTTAGATGAAATGAACCCCCATATACCTCCTTTTGTCACAGCATGGCTCTGTGCCTGGAGAATCCAGAGAAGATTGTTTGGTGGCAAGAGAGATTGACTGTTCCTTGAATTTTCAGTCCTGTTTATGAAAACCCCGAGTGCCAGGCTTGGTGGGCTGGGGCAACAGCCTCCAACTGCTGCTGGAGCCCCAGTGTGCTCTGGCGACAAATACTTCTGCCATGTGGCTGTGCATTCTGAGCTTACACAGTGATAAACAGCTGTCAGGTCTGGTCACCAGGCACAGAAGATGACCAAGACGACCTAGAGAAAACGTCACGAGGGCCAAGGAAGGAGGTGAAGTGCAAAGCAAGGAAACAGCTAGCCCCCAATACTCCAGTATTACAGGAGTCCTTTCTCCTGATGGAGCCTGCCTTGGTTAGAAGATGCCCCTCCTTCCCTAATTTCCAAAGAGCCATTGTCAGTCCTGGCTCCATCCTTATCCCTGCATCTCCCTCTTAGAAACAGCAAGCATTTTGAAAATATCACTTTAATTCTGCTTAAAAACCCACCCACCCCCAATTTGTGTCACCTTCTCAAATCAACTTTAGTGGAATTTTCCCCATAGAACCGTGTTTCCCAGTATGGTTACCTGGCTTTGCCTTCAACCTTGCTCTTAACCTGAGGCCACCCGGGACTCTTGAGGCAGGAAGGCACTGTCAAGGGCTCTGTTTCCACCCCTCTTGGCTTCCTTGGAAGCTGAGGAGTCCCATGTCTCCCCCATACCTGTATCTCTATCCTTACTGTGTGTTGTGGCCCACAAGTCGGGTGTTGCTTCCATATACTGAGATTTGTCTGTCTGAGGGATCATTTAACCCACCTGCTCTCAGGGTCCCAACTGGGAGATCCACAGTGAAAGTCTGCTTTGGCGCAGCCCTGTGTGCAAAGCAGGAAGGTCCCGGAGCCTAATCCTGTGACCCAAGAGGATTCTTGGCCCCTCTCCCCTCCCCGCTGGGCCCTGGCTAGTAGCCCAGGCATCTCTACTGGTGTGTAAGTGTTCATTTCTCTCCTGAGCAGCAATAGAGTTATAACCAGAGGCAGTTTAAAGACACCGACTGTGGGTAGCATTAGGAATATCCAGGATAGGGTCACATTCTCTCTCTTTTTCCTGTGAGCACTGAGATGGTGATTCTAGGAGGATAACAAGCTTATTTCGAGAGCAGCCAAGGCTACGCATCGGTAGTAAATCTTTCAAAGAAGAATAAACCATATGTGTGTGATGCTTCCACAGTGGGCGAGCAAAGCCACCCGCCTGGGCTCATCTCAGCCCCGGAAAGCTGCCTAGAAGATAATTGCGATGATTACTGTTGGTTATTACCATGACAGGGTCTAGCATGCCCTAGATGACAAATCTCTGAGCACATCTAGGAGGGAGTTTCTAAATTGGGTTGAAACTGCACTAAATATGGTTGGTTCCCTCCTATAGAGGTGGTGGTGTACCATATCCTATGGAGGTGGTGGCGTGACACATCCTATGGAGGTGGTGGTGGTATACCAGATTGTATAGAAGGAGAAAGAAAGCTTAACACCAGCGTTCATTTTTTTCTGCTTCTTGACTGCAGATGCAATGTGACCAGCCATATCATGCTCATGCTTCCCTGCCATGATAGACTCTTTAACTGTGAGCCAAAATAATCCTATCCTCCATTTAGTTTCTTCCTGTCAGGGATTTGGACATAGCAGAGAAAAAAATAGCAGATATAATCATTCACAACTTTTGTTTGTGGAGCTCCCGTCTCTGTCAGAGCAGCTCCCCTGATCTCCAGCTTCCATCTTCCATCTTCCATGACAGCACCGTTTCTGTGCCTCTTCAACCCTACCGGAGCTGGTGATGTGACGGTCAGCGTGCTTCCTCTGCATGTGAAGTCCCCAGCAGTTGGCAATAGTAGGGCTGTTTGTTGGAGTAGTAATAGGAAAACCCCTATATGGCAGACCTCGCAGAGCCCACTATTAACTCACTGTCATGAAGCCCCATCAAGAGGCGTTGCTGTCTCTGCCTTATGGCTGAGAAGACTGGGACACAGAGAGATTAAGTGACTTCTCCGAGGTCACACAAGTTCTCAGTGGTGAAGCAAGGTTGGAAACTCGGGCTTTCTGCCTTTGTGGCCCTGGAACCGCTACACCAGACTGTACTCCCATGGTCACAGTCCCGTAAAGGGGAGCAGGGCTTCTTTTCTGGCACCTTCATCAGCTGTGTTGTGAGAACCTGAATCAGCTAGCTCTTACCTCGCAGGTCATCACCCTTAGTATGCAGTGACTTAAACTTTAAACACTGATTGCTTCTCATGATTCCATGATTTGAGTGGATAGCATAGTCCATCTGCTCTCCCCCCAGGGCCATCTGTGGTGTCCTAAGGATGGTCCAGCATGGGCTTACTCACAGTTCTGGCAACAGATGAGTGAGCACCTGGGGCATCTGGGATGGATGGCTTAGCTCTGGCCCCGTATCACCCAGAAGAGCTGAGCAGGGTATAGAGCCCTCCATTGATGGCTGTGGCAAAGTTCCCCATCACAGCACCAAAGGTCTAACTCTTGGTGCACAAGTTCTTTTCAAGCTTCTACTCTATTGATTTCGCTAATGTGTAGTGGCCAAGTCTCCATTCAAAGGACAGAGAAATCAATCACACCTTTTGACAGAAGGAGGTGTGATGTCACATCACACAGGAGTGAGGAATGTTGGTGGCCGGTTTTGTGACCTGTCACAGCTGATAAAGGCTTCCCATGAACCTCATGGATTGAATTTCATAGTGGGAAACAGCAGGGAGGAATGACAGGATGGGGGGTTTACATGGGAAAAGGCCACGTGTTTACACATAAATGTGGTCTTTCCATCCCTAAGTGTGAATATATATCACCTACGCTGTGACTCCTTTGGTTGGGACTGGGAATACAGTGAATGTCCAGAGAATGGATTCTCCTCTATGCCCTAAGCCAGAGGGTGTGGAGCCATGGATTTACCTGGTACTGATTTTATGATTGTACCTCAACCATACCTTATGTTTCTAGCTGGCCTAGCTTCTCACAAGGGGCCTTAGTTACTGACAAGGGCAGATTGGTAAGACATGTCTGAGGGCCACCATGGCTCTGCTCTGTCACCTTTTTACTGTGTGACCAGGCAGAAATCAATGTGGGAACCTCATTTTTTTTCCTCTGAAAAATGAAGATTGTCATGGGGGTTAAAATAATGATGTTTATTAAGTGCCTAATATGGAGACCGGCAGTAGTGTATGCTCGACATCAGCCATCCCTGGGGCTTGGGTGAGCTCTGCTTCCCTTGTCCATGGGTGACAATGGCCAGATGAACAGAGTTGTCACTGGTAAATAACTCTTGGCTCACCCAGAATGCCAGATGGCATACCTGCAACTCAGGCCAAGGAAACACACACAGGGCAAAAGCTATGAGGAGAAGAGAAATGGTGCTAAAGCCACCCAAAGGCTCTACGGGCATCATTCTCACAGCCTGGTGAGATCTGGTTGGGTCCTGTCATACACGTGAGGAAGGTGAGGGGTAGCCGTCAGAAAGCACCCCAATCAGACTAGACCCCAGAACAATCCACTTCATGGAGGATGACCTACAGGTGCCTTCCTTAACAACCTCTTTCCCCACATCCATCCTCTCTCAGGTTCCCAGCCTATTCCTATACCACATGCACATCTTCAGCACAGGGAGAAGGAGAGATTTAGACAGTAGGAAGGGAGGCAGAAAGGGAAGGCGTTTAGTAAATGCTGGCAGCTGCCAGGGATGTGATGGGACTCACAGAAGAGCCTGTGCCCCTTCACTAAACAGAGGCCACTTAGCTTTCAGACACCAGGGAACCAAAGAAAGGACCAGCTTATCAGACCAGTCTCCATCCTTCCCTTGAGTAGAGCTGCCTAGAATAAGCAAGAAAACAATAATTTTTCAGGGATGAATTGGGCAGGGAACTGGACATACCCAACAAAGACCAGGAAGCATTATGCCAACTAGGTCTGTTGAGGGTGACGGGGCTTCTCAGAGCACAATAGCCTTGCTGGCGCCAATGCTTGCTTTGTGAGGACGGCCGAAGACACACACTGCATTTCTGATGAGCACAGGTGGACAGGCCCTCTCTAGACAGCCAGAATCCTGGCCTTCAGCCCCTGGTGGCTGACCAGGAAGAAGTAAAGGAGGCCAGGCTATAGCCCAGGTTCCTGAATAGAGAGATCTTTGCCCCTGAACTGTACCGCCCAAACTCTTTCCAAGGCGTGAGGTTAGCAAGGGTGCCCCTAACCAGGTCCACCGCCTACTGTTTAGTCTAGGAGAGGAGAAGGGGTAAGGCTGCCCTTGAAAAGAGGGGGCTTCCCTGGAGAAGGAAGCTGGCATTTGAATGGGGTTCCCCCATCACTTGCTAACCTCACTCTGCCAAGGCCCCAGGCTCCCCTTGGGCTTCTAATTAAGAACTAGAAAGAGGAGTGCTGAGGAAAGTGATCTGGAAACAGTCTGTTCTGTTCTCTCTCCATCCCTGGGGACTCACACTCATTACCATCATAATAGGAGGGTGGGGGTTGGGAGAATGAGTCTCTAAAATCAAAGCAATGTCTAGAGCTCATCAGACTTCGCCCCTCACAGCCTGGATCCCCATGTTCTCCACCTCACCACTGTCCCAGACTTCCGATGGCCCAAGTGTTCTGCTACTTGAAGAGGGCTTCACAGGCCATGCTCCTAGTGATCCTTGACTTGAGGCTGTTATGGGGAGAGAGGTAGAGGGCACTCGACCTTATCTGGTCTTTTACTTATATAGTGCCTCTATCCTAGGATGAACTCTGTGTCTGGAGGGTGACTAAAGGCTATGACATATCCTCAGGGTTGCTCAGTGGGGCTTTATTCTGCACTCTAAGATCAGCTCTCTTAATGAGAAAGGATCATCAGCTCTAGACTATATTCTCTGGCCTTGAAATTTCAAGCCCCAAGTATTTAGCCAGGCCCTGGAGGGCTTATCCGGGGTCTTCTGTAAAGCCAGCTCAGGCAGACACAAAGTGTCTGGCTATGGAGTGCTTGAAGTAGAAAAAGGAGAAATTACTAGGGCTTTGAGATCATTTGTGAAGCTTCTATACCTCAGGCGTCTGAGGAAGGTCTTGTGTCTTCAATCTACTGTGTATATACCGTGTGTCTCTCTGCACCCAGTATGGACAGCCCAATGTGTCTGTTGGTACAGTTGCTAGTCTCTTAAGTTCCATCTCCCTCCCAGAAGTAGGCAGGAAGAGAATGCCACGTCTGATCTCTGCTGGCTTTTGGAAGCAGGAGCCAATGAGCCCTGCCAGTTTCTTCAGCTGAGATCATAGGAACCTTTGGGAGCTTCCCACTCCTGGGACTCCTGAGAGAGGCCCTTGCCTATCTGAGAGTGGGAAGTGATGGGGAGTGAGAGGCCTGGGGCAACAGGGAGCAGCAAGACCCCAGTTAATGAGCAGGGGAGCTTTGGCCTCAGGGTACCCAGTGTGGAGCATTTAAACAACAGAAGAAACGACTGCCTGCTTCGCTGTTTGTAGTCTTTATTCATCCTTGGAAGGAAATATCCATCTTTGAGTAATTACAGCAAGAATGCTGAGGATTTTATGTAGAGTTTAGAGGGAGCTGATAGGTATGGAGAAGTGCTTCTGGGAGGTATGGGCCACTCTGTCCACTCAAATGCACACTCAGTTACCACAGCTTGAACACTACTGGACATGGTCTCTCTCTCTCTCTCTCTCTCTCTCTCTCTCTCTCTCTCTCTCTCTCTCTCTGTGTGTGTGTGTGTGTGTGTTTTCCCTCTCCTGTGTGCATCTGTCATTGAGTGATAAAACAGAACACGATGAGTGTCATTCTAAAGCAATCACAAGCAAGATCCGCAATGGCAGAGCTGGAGAACACGGCATATGGCCTCCGGCAGCCTCTGTGTAAAAACTAATTGGGAGGTTTTGTTTCCCTACTGCTACCCCAGAAAACCAGATCAGCTTCATACTGAGGGAAAGAAGACCACCAGATCCCGACACACCCACTGGGCGGGTGTTGAGGACTCCTGGGCTGTAGGACCCTGTTGTCAACCAGGATGGGTGCCAGGTGCAGGGTCTTACCAGCTACAGAGGGGTGAAAGATGGGGAGCAATAGGCATACCCCTGAAGAAACAAAGCTAGGCAGCTCAAGTCAAGCATTTGGGGGTCTTTGGGGATCACAGAGAATGGAGGCTAAATGTGATGTGCTTTTATTTCATCCGTTTTGATTCTACTTAATGTCTCCATTTCCTCCCTCTGGCTCCAGACACTTCCTCCCCCCTCCCTAGTTCTCTGGCAGTTCTTCTGCTCTTTTCATATATCAAAGAGCTAAGGGAAGCTCTCAGGTCTCCTCAGGGCTCAGTCTGTTGATGGCCAACTTTTCCTCCTCTTGCTGGGGAATGGCCCCGTTTCTGAGAGCCTGTAAATGGGACCAGAGTGATATCTTAGTTTAACTTTATCTCAGGGCTTCACGAGGACTGGGAACGTTTCCTGAGCAGATCAGGGTGGGCACAGCTGGTCAGGAAGGCTGCCCTTTATACACTAAGTTAGGATCTTTACTATGTTACAGGCGTCCTCAGCCCATTTCACTCCACCACCCCCATGCCTGCAGTGTGTGGGTATGTGGACATGCATGCCTGTATCTTTCTATGCATACATGCTCGTGGTCTGGGGACAGCATATCTTCAGGTTGCCAAGCCAATGGCCAGAGTCCATAGAGGATAAGGTTCCTTTACTGTATCTTCTGGAAGGATACTTTGATTTGCAAGACAGTGGAGAATTGAAGTCTTCTTTGCTGGGAGCTCCCCAAGTCTGATCTCAACTGTGAGAACTCTCTTCTGCCCTTTTCTCTACTCCAACATGTCCTAAGAGAGGCTTGCAAACTCCTATTGGGAAGAGACAGAGAGTAAATCATTTTAGGCTCTGTGGGTTCGGTATTCTTTTCCAACTACTTGGGCTTTGCTGTGGTGGGTACAAAAGCAGCCACAGACGCCAGGAGAAGGAACAAGCATGGGTATTTTCAGAGGGAGCAGATTTGGCCATGGTTTGCCCTCTAGAGAGGAGAGCTAGTACCTGGCATCGTGCTGCTGTGTGGTGACAGAGGTGGTATCATGTGAAGCCCGGAAGCTCCAGAGAAGATCCCAGCAGGCTACCATACAACTGCTTCATCACAACCCTAGGATGGAGCGGACAAACCAGAGCCAAGAGAATCATCTGGGCTAGGCAGCACCTTGTGTGTGTTTGGTGGCTATTAGTAGAGATGGCATTGCACGGAATTGGGAAGTAGCCTCGAGGCAAGAACCATGTTGCCTTCTGGGGAGCAACTGCATGGTGTCTAGTAGAGGAAAAGGGAGGTATTCCACCCGGTGCTTTTAAAAGCTGAGTTTGTAACTGTGCTGCACAGAGGAGTCATAACGCATTTTGCTGTGGTTGCTTCCTCTTATCCATTATGGCAACCACGGGCCTTAAGGGCCCCAGGTCCCTCCTGTCCTATCCAGTTATAATATGGCTAAACTATATTGGTTATACTTCTGTTAAGGATGAGAAAGAGGAGAAGACAACCCTAGTTGTGAGTTAGTTTCCTCTCTAGAGGCTTGTAAGCATGAGCTTCACCTATTTGGGCCTCAGTTTCCCTATAGCAAGGTGCCTGAGCACAGTAGAGAGAGGCAGGGATGATTTCAGAGAAAGGGGAAGACTGATCCTGGGATGGGTTAGCTGGAAGGAATATGCTGACCTCAAGCCTGGTCTTGGGCTAGACCTGCCCTTGAAACCAGGAATGCTGCATGGCAGGAGGAGAAAAGTGGGACTCGTGAGCTCAGGCCAGGTTGGAAAAGCTCCCAGAGGGTGCTGAGCTCACAGCCCAGACCCTCCAATCAATAGGGCACGGCTATTTATAGCAACAGCCTGAGAGAAACTTAATTATGATCAAAAGGAGCTATTTAATACCGTGCTTGCCGAAGACGCAACCTCTTGTCAGAGGAAATTAATCAGCACCAGCCGCTGCCGTGGGCTCCTGCCCCCTCAGGTTCCGAACTCGGGAGGCGCCTGACAGAGCACTGATGACGTCGTCCATACTCCAGCAAAGTCATCTCACATCCGTGGTCCCCCCAGGACTCCAGACATCTGGGGATGATGGAGACAAAGTGAGGGCGGGGGGGGGGGAATTCTTCCTTCATTCAAGGCCTGCCTCTTTCCTAATTATTCCCAGATATGCACCCTCTTTCCCCCCATTCTCTTCTCTCCTTTCCCGTGGGATTAGGGACCTGCCCTACAAGTTTGGTGCCCTGGCTCAGCTCTGTGAGACACTTCCTGGCTAGGTAGGTTTACACTACAGTCTCCTCATCTGCAGGTCAGAGATAATAATAGCAACTCTCCCTTTGGGTGGTGATGAGTTATCACAGTCGCCGTGTGAACTGTATGTGAACATACTAAACATTTTAAACCACCAGAAAACTCTGGCTGATATTCTCACCACATTACTTCAACTGTCTGGGTGTCTGCTACCTCTGCCGCCTCAGCCAGATCATGAGCCTCGAAGAGGGAGGGATTGGGGGCCCATCTCAATGCCTACTGAACTGTTGGTCATGTAGAGGGTATTTAAGATGTGTTGGCTGTTCAGTTCATTTCATCCAAAGTAAAGGTCATCCCTATCGTATCGATTCAACTCATTAATTTATTATAGGAACTGTTTTTGAATCCTCAAAACCTTTGCACTAGACATTAAAGATATTAAAACCATTAAGTACAGATGAGCCTTGTATTCAAAGCTGCATGGCACTCACTGAGCCCAACATGTGTGTAAATGGATCATTATAGGACAATAATAGGACTGTGGCCAACCTCTAGCAGAAACACAGGGGTCACAGGAAGCCTCTTGGTGTAGCCGCCCCAGGATAGACTTGAACAATTATAAGTGATAGTGGGGAACATGGAGGCAGAAGAAAAAGTGTGTGCAAAGAAAGGCCTAGATTAATGAAGGCTGGTGCATAAATTATTGGTGATCATTTTGTATAGACCCTTAGAACAGCACCAAGGTCAGCATGAGACAACTCTGGCTGGGCTGTCATCAAAGGCACACTTGGGGGTACAAAGCAGTGAGAGAGAAGGGGGACCCCTGTCACTGTCACTCTGCATAAGTGCTTGGCTCCAAGAACGTGAACTAATATCCTCCCTAGAGACACTAAAGGAATTTCCCCAAATGACAGACTTGGATTTTGGAAACCCAGTGGAGAGAGGCAGCATTCTGATCAGAGAATTCTGCAGCAGCCAGGGGTCTGTTTGCAGTAGGCATGGACAGCAAAACTAGATCTCACTTTGGAATAACTGACCTGTGAGAAACCACACAGAAACAACTAGAACACAGCCTGGAGCAGGAACCCAAGTTTGACACACAGGCTGAACTAAACAGGCATGATGACCCAGGGCATCAGAGAGCATCTTCGTTTTTATCTCCCATGGGCCTCAAGCCAAGTTTGCTGCCCTGGAGGAAATCTGGGCCAATCTCATGGCTCTTCTGGACACGTATAGGCAGCCCAGGCAATCTCAGCTCTGTGCATCAAGCTCCGAAACCACAGCTTTAACCACCACTAAATGGGACCTACTGCCCGTTCCCCAGTTCTGCTTGGGGTGGGCCAAAAATGCCTCCCCCTTTTCTTCCCCCAAGTGTTGGTTCAGGTCCCACAGGGAAGCAGCTGGAAGCTAGGTCCTTAAGGGGGGCAATTTGCAAAGGACTAGAACCTAAAAAAGAGAACTACATGAATGAGCCACCTGAGGGAGCTGCCATCTCTGGGAGAGAGACAGAGAAACCCACGGTGACCCACTGGGTCCCAGGCAGAGAGAATGCTTCTGTCTCTTTGTCCATGGTACCTCGTTGGAGGGCAAAGGAACCCCTATGTGCTATGGGCATGGCAGAAAGTGATGGTGGAGAGGGGAGCTGGAGGGCCAGAAGATTCCCCACTGCAGCTCTTTGCCTCTCTCACTTGCATGACTTCCCCATGAGCCACCACCCAGCCCTGAAACTTGCTCCTTCCCCAGGACACACATTCAGGA
This sequence comes from Alexandromys fortis, assembly GCF_014885135.2. NCBI lineage: Eukaryota > Metazoa > Chordata > Mammalia > Rodentia > Cricetidae > Alexandromys > Alexandromys fortis. Next base: position 6,562,703 of record NW_026067977.1, read on the forward strand.
ATTCTTTGGAGATCCTTGTCCACACTTTTACCTTGAGGCTTTGTCATCTTTTCCACGTGAGTGTTCAGCCTCCGTCTCTGCCCTAAGCCTTGGGGTTTCCTTCCAGACATGCGCCTCTGAGATGGGACCCCACTTGGTTCCATAGGCAGCACTCCCTCTGCCTGGAAACATGGAGTATTTGCGTGCCCCTTTCCCCTGCTGACTTAGTGGCCTGTGAGCACAGCTTTCCCGTCTGTATCTGGGCACGAGGAAGGTCCCACCAGCTTTCCATTTCTCCCCGTGCAATCCCAGAGGCTTCTTCAGCCCCCAATTCTTGCCTTAATTGGCAGTCACGGTAACTCCTTCCAACTAACTTCTTTCAACCTCCAGCAACCTTTTTGTTCATTGGTCCCTCAGTGGACTGGAGTGAGCAGACAGCTCAGATCATCTGAAGCTGAAGAAGGTGGCTTGTAGTTCTTGATGCACGGCCTTGTCTGAAACCCAGGTTTTAAAATCCTGGCATAAATTTGTGGTGCTGAGTAACTTTAAAATTTTTTCATTTTCTCTATTACTCCGGGAAGTAGCATGTGTGTGTGTCATAGCACACGTGTGAAGGTCAGATGACAGCTCTGAGAAGTCACCTCTCTGCTCCTACTGTGGGTTCCTCAAATCAAACTCAGGCTTTCAAGTTTGTGCGGTGAACGTCTTCACCGCTGAGCTGTCTCAATGGCCTGGAGCAGCTCATTAGCCCCTCAGAGCCTCATCTGGCATCTCCTCGGCTTTTGCAAAGATTTAGCGAATTTGTTCATTGAAAACATTTAGAATAATGATGAGAATATATTGCGGTAAATGTCCAGCAAAATGCAGTTGATAGCACTATTGTGTTCTTTTTCATCTGATTGAGAAAAGCTTGTGGGGAGGGTCGCCTGCAAAGTGAAGATGCAAAAAAGGAAAGAAGAGTCCCCACACCCACCCTGTCTCTCTGGCTTTCAAAACTCAGTGTGGGTAGCTAGGCTGTGCTGGTCCCTTTGTCAAGAGAAGGCAGAAGTTTCTGGGTTTCTCATACTTAGGATTGCACACCCTCAGGGAAGGAGCAGTCTTGCCCCTTTATATGGAGTGGGAGGAACCAAGAGGGCACACCCTCCTTTTCCAGTAGCCTCTTCCCCTCATCCAGATGTCAACTCTGTTAGAAGATGAGGGCACCTGAGCCAGATAAGATGGGTCCATATCGGGGTTGCCCTGCTTCCATCTCAAGGGTCCTTTCTACCTTCTCAGACACTGTCCAGGGGTGAGACTGCAGAACCCACCTGTGTGGAAAGAATGGAATGGATGAGAACCCTTTTGAAGACAACTCTCCCAACCCCTACAGCCATGCTCAATACCTCTGCAGGGTCCAGGGACTACAGGGTCTAGGCTGAGAGCAGTTCTTATCTCACTAAGATGCTAGAGCCCAGCAGCAGACTCCAGACCTTTTGCAAGGTGGTTGTGTCCTATCAGTGGGTCAGACCAGTCCCTAGACTAAGATGCAGGTGTGTTTGGCTGATTGCAGCCCCTGCTGAGTGGCGCTTTGTCGGAGATATCCTCCAGAACCCTCCTGGCTCCTGGCTTTTATTCTGCTCCTGGACCTGGCTCCTTGCTGTCTCTCTGGAGGGACTTTGCTCTTGACCAGCATTTCTTTCACTCTCCTTATTGTGCTTCTTTTGCTTGCCCACCTTTGTGGTCCCTGGAGCTTTTCCTGCTGTCCCTTCAGATGCCTTCTCCTAGAGAGGCCTTCCTTTCTACCCATCTAGAGCCATTCAGCCCTAGCCCTGTTCTCCTCTCCACACACGCTGCCACTGCCTCCTTACCCATTCCTTACCTCCTCCCTCCCTTTTTGAGAATGGGGTCTTTGCAAGTGCAAGCGACCTTGTTTTGCTCAACGGGTCTGTCTCCTTCAGCACCATGGCCAGTTCCTGCCACATAAAAGATGCTCAGCAAATGTTTGGTGAATGTTCTGTGTCTCCTTCCTTCTAGGTACCCACACTTGAGGTGTTCAACACAGGTGCTAACTTTGGCTTACCCATCCAACCCCCACATACATATGTCTCCCCACCTGGTGATGTAAGTTCCCAACACTAGGTAAATTCATATGCAGATGTCCGGAGAGGGCAGAGTGAGCTGGCATAGGGGCAGGGTGGTAGAGAGAATGTATATGTGTATATAGTGTAGACTCAGGCCCATCTGACTCTGGTTCACTTTGGGCCATTCACTAGCTGTGACCTTAAGCCTGTGGGTGCAGACAAGAGATGTATGCAAAAGTCCAATGCCTACACACAGTGTGTGCTCACTAAATGCAAGCTGTTCCAGACTATATTAAATTATAGGGATTGCAGAGCATCCATTATAGGGCATCCCAGCCTGAGACTGGAGACTTGCTTTCTGATCCCTGGATCTCTGACATAAGACCTGTCACCTCTTTCTGGCTCCAAAGAATCTAAGAAAGATCCCTTTTCTATGGCCAGTCATCCCCTGCCCTGCTCAATAATTAACTTATTCAACTCTCTAAAAGTGCCTGCTGGGTCCAAAGTGCCCAGAGTTGGTTTGGGGGGAAAGCCAGGTAAGATGCATGTCCTCAGAGTTTGCCACCCAGCCAGAGACACGGCTACCCAGAGTAGAGAATAAGACAGCAGTACAAGTGGAGGCAGTGTTTTCAAGCAGTGGTTTTCAGCCATTAGTGGGTCATGGAATTAACCTAATGGGCCACGACAAGAATTTTTAGAGCAGAATAGAAATATCATAGGATGTGTTTTACCCAAGAAAAAAAGTGATTTCTTATACAGATATTATTTCCGATAGATCGATAGATAGATAGATAGATAGATAGATAGATAGATAGATAGATAGATATGGATGGATATACAGTGTGTATGATATAAAGCATATTTCTTATTTTGAGTCACAATACAAGTAGACAAGGTGCCTGGTGACAGCCATTCTTGAGAATCACACAAAGCTTCCCCGAAGGAAGGGCCTCTACATAAGGCCTGGGATATTAATACCTAGATTGAAAGAGGGAAGGGAAGCCTCTTCTAGGTGGAGGATATTACCCAGAAATGTCAGAGCAGGGAAAGAGTGAACAAGCACAAAAACAACAAAAAAGAAGAAGACTATAGTTTTAATTGTCCCACAGTTCAGACAGATGTATTCATTCTTACCCACATACCTGGTTTTGGGGGCATGTGTCCTCCTGCGCTGTCCTTTTCCTTGTCCCGTCTGCATCTGTTTGCTCCCTGGAACAGCCGCAGACCCTTGCCTCCATGCTCCTCCCCCTTGTGACTGCCCCCTAGTACCACTGTCGCTGTTCCTTGTGTCCCAAGTAGCTACTGAGCTGTATACTCCTGGCTTCATCTCCACTGATCATGTCTACTCTGCATGTCCTGGTGGCCATGTAAGGTCAGCAGGACATTCCACTGTATCTCTGCTTTTACAGAAGGAAAAAATTGAGGTTTGGGAATGGTCAGCTCAAACTCAGACTCATCGAGTGAATGGTGAGTGAGAACCATCACCATATTTCCATCGTCCAGGAGGTATATGACCAAAATGACCCTTGAATGTACAATGCACCAACCCTGGAACCAGATCAACCATTCGCCCCTTTGGGATGAGGGTCTGTGAGTTATCAGTGCAACTCCCCTACCAGGCTAGACACCCAGACAGAAACCAAGAGGTACTTGCTGTGGTTTTCTAGCTATGTTGGAATATCAGCTTAGGCTCCATAGAAAGGATCCCAGTGATAGCAAAGTCTCTACTTCTTTCTTCTGTCTTCACTATGTGAGACTGCCCTCTCACCTCTGCTCTTGCTCTTCTTCCTATGTTTGCTTTTCCTTTCCCTTCTCATTGGGTACCCCCCTCATCTCTTCCCCCATTTCCCTTTCCTTCTTCACACTCCCATGGCCCCTCACTGCCTTCCTGTGCTGCACATAGTCAGTTGCTCACTGCTGTGGACAGAAGGAATCAACCAGGTGTGGTCAGGAAACTTTACTCAGGCACCATCTGCAGAGGGGCTGAGCCAGGTCCCCAGAGAGGAGCAGCAGAGCTCCTGACCGAAGAAGGAGGAATGGGATGCATATGTTCCGTGAGTCAGTTTGGCCCTCTAGGGAGACAATCTGGACAGCTGGCATAGAAACTCCCTCTAGGCCTGGGGCAGGGTGGGAAGATGGAAGCAGAAGGGCCCCAGAAGGTTCTGAAGTAGGGAGGAGATAAATGCTGCCCTTAAGTGTGGACAGAGCCCTGAGCGCATCCAGACAAGTCCCCAGGCTTCTGCTTCCCTGTGTACCTCAGGAGGCTGGCTCCCTGCCCTGTGAGTCACAGGCTCAGCGGGGAGTGATCTATTTGCTGCTAAGCACTCAGCTGTGGCTGCTTTTCCAGGAGCTAGAGCCATTTACAGATGGGAACAGCGCTCATCTCTGGCAGGGGAGTCCCAAGCCCAGCACCAGCTCGGTGCCTCGAAATAGAGCTTCCTATAGGGGCCAGGCAGACATGGAGCTCAGCTGAGGCCTTCCACATGATCACAGACAGCAGGTTTTGTTTGTCAGGTGGGTATGGTGAGGGAAGTTGCCCAAAGCACCAGGTGAGTAGATCTTCTTGCTTTGGTCACTTTGTGCTTCAGGGCACACTGCAAGCATCTGTGAGAGGCACAAGTCGTGTCTGAACTGGTTCTTAGAAATCAAACCATCACCTTCTGCCATTCCTTATATCTTCCTGTCTCCTGATTCCCTTTCAGCATGCATAATCATACTGTTCCCACTGAAGAAATATCATTGCACCCCACACAAGGGTCACACAGCAAAACAAAATAACATAACAAATAAAGAAGCAATCCCATAATTATCATCTGAACATAAGATTTTGTGTTCTTTTGATGATTCTTAAGCAGCAGGCCTACTGAGTTATTTGTTAGCACAAGAATATATAAAGCCACTCCCACCTCAGCATCTTCTTGGAGGAAGAAAAGGCCCCATGATGAGTGTCTTACTCCTGTCAGCTCCTCAGATCGGCAGCTGTTCTGCTTCAAAATTACAGGCTCTTCCGTGTCTGAAAAATGCCTGTTAGTCTCCGGTCTCAGGAGTACTAGTGGTGTGATGTAGGAGAAGTCATTTAATCTAAGTCTGAATTTCTTCATTCATAATACAGGAAAAGAACAGAAACAGTTGTCATGGGACCTCAGTGAATGTTCATTGAGATAATGTTTGAAAAAGTATAATATAAACTTCGAAATGCTGTGCAGATGTTTTATTTAATTATTTAACTCACTTCTGAGAAGTCCTTGCCCTAAGTACTTTGAATGCAAGTGGATTAAACTCTCCAATCAAAAGCCATAGAGTGGGCTAGTAGATACTGAAAGCAAAACCCAACTGTGCGCTGCCTACAAGACTCACTTTACCTTAAAGGAACTGAAAGCCATACTCCACACAGCCAGAAACCGAGATAGAGAATGATCCTGATGCTCCCACCGTGACTTGCTTAGCCCAGCTGAGCTTCTGACCCACACTGTCCTTCCTTGCATATTTATTGTGCCATGCTCGTTGGGGGAATGCGTGAGTCTGAGTGAGAACAGAATAGCCGTCTCCTTGACCTGCTCCAGTGCGATCTGTGGGAAAGTGGCACTTGAGGACAAGAAACATCTCTGGCTGGGTATAG
>NW_026067977.1:6576720-6623362 GCF_014885135.2 Alexandromys fortis
TGCGCGTCCCTAGTCACACCATTCTTGAGCTTCAGTTTGTTCCTCTGGGAAGTGGGCCGAATGATGGCTGCCCACCAGCATCAAGAGTTCGGGGAGCCTGCAAGGAAATGCTTTATCAGCTAATTGCAGTGAGGACATGTGGAAGACCCCTGCTTTCCTCAGAGTTTTCCCAGACATTGCCCTGTCTGGGTAACGCGTGGGAGGCACGAGCAGGCAACAGGCTGTAGGCTCTAACTCCTCTCCAGGGAGACAGCAGGTCTTCCGGAAGCACGAAGAAACGCAAGTTCTAGCCTCCCCTTGGCTCCTTGCTTGCCCTTTGTAGGCCTACAACTTTCCCTATAAAATGAGAACATGCCACAAGCCACTGCCTTAGTGTCCCCCACTCTGATGGATAGGAGAGAGGACACCAGTGCCCTGTATTGGTGTCGAGATTATCATCCGTGGCCAGTTCAAACTGTGCAGGGTGCTCACAGTAGCCAGAGCTAGGTGGGAACATGAAAGCTGAAAGGCCTTTGCTCTGTAACTTGTTTTGCTTGCAGGGTCCCCTGGCTGCCTCTGAGCTCACGCTAAAGCATAGATTTTTTTTTTTTAATGTTCCCTTCTAAGGAACAGTTTTCCTTCAGTCAACCTGAAATGTCACCTGCCCTGGACAGACACTCACATCCACACCTGGTACCTCTGCTTTCCTGCTCATAGCTCACTCCTCCAGAAGTACTGACACCTGGGCTTTGCCCACACACTCATGGGCTGTGGTACCAGTTCTTCAATCGGGTGCAAGGTCAGTGGTTAAGTTCCTTTGCCACCATGGGGCCAGAAAGAGGGCAGGAAAGTCCAAGTTCTGTCCCTTCCTACCTAGCTTTGACCAAGCCATTTAATCAGATTCAGCACAGGAGATCAATTTCTTCCTGATTTATAATACAGCCTCCTCCTTCCTTCTGCTACACATGTATCACCTTGCTTCTTAGTTTTGGGTTCTCTGAAAACAGAACCAAGAACAGTATGGGTAGTTCCACACAGCAGGCACAAGACTGACAGGAATAAAGGTGGCAGGCGTGGTAGTTTAGTGAGCCATTCATCTTGCCAGGTAGAGGGGATCAACCCCATGGACACCTCTGAGAAACCATGTTGCATGAACCAAAGCGCACGGAACTTAGAGCATTGGACTCCTGTCTCCGTTTGCTGTCCATAGTGTATGAGGAAGCACTAGACAGGGGAACAAACAAAAAGTATCCCAGGTCCCCACTGGTATGGACCCAGGGTGGATTTCAGCACTGCATCAAGTCTGTACCATGGGGTGTGTAGGGTGGTCTTCATTGTCAGCCACACCATTTGACTCTCTGCTAGATGCGTTTTTCTCTTTTCTTTTTTTTATATATTTGACTTTTATTACTTTATTTTTAGTAGTATTAGTTATCACACATGCTAGGCAAATACCAGGAATTGAACCCACGACCTTGAGGATGCTAGGTAAGCTCTCTACCACTAACCTGCATCCCCAAGCCCTAGATATGTTCCTTATTTATTTACTTCATAGTTTTTTTAATTTATTTATTTATTAAAGATTTCAGTCTCTTCCCCGCCAACCGCCTCCCATTTCCCTCCCCCTTCCCCAATCAAGTCCCCCTCCCTCATCAGCCCAAAGAGCAGTTAGGGTTCCCTGCCCTGTGGGAAGTCCAAGGACCACCCACCTCCATCCAGGTCTAGCAAGGTGAGCATCCAAACTGCCTAGGTTCCCACAAAACCAATATGTGCAGTAGGATCAAAAACCCATTGCCATTGTTCTTGAGGTCTCAGTTTTTACTCATGTCCACTGCATACAGACCTGAGCCTTTCCAGTGCAGGGTTCATCTGTTCACTCTATACTGTTCTTAGAAGAGCACCTGGTACATGACTGAGAGTAACATCTGCTTTTGAATGAATGTGCAGATTCAAAGGAAAAATGCGTATCAAATTCTCAGTACAGAGAAGATATACAAAGGGCCCGAAGAGCACTGTTTCCATTATTCAATTATGTGGACACAGCTCCTGTCCACTTGGGTCCAGGTGGCCAAAGGGCTGTTATTTTTCTCACAGCCCAGACTTCCATGGCAGAGTAAACAGAGCCACAGAAGTCCCCACGAGTGATCTGATGACTTCTGGCAGTAGGTTGAAGCTCCGGGTGTGGAGGGCCTTCCATCCTCATCACCCCTGATAGGCTGAGTGATGAGGCCTCTGTGACCACACCTTGGGGAACCTTTGTCCTTGCTAATTGTGTCAGAGGAAAGCGGCTTCCTAGGTCAGAGGCAATTTCTGCTCTTCTCTTGGAAACTCAAAAGACCGGATTCCAGCCACGAGTGGGGAGGCAGGGTGCCTAGAGGTTGCCTTTCAGGAGTCAAGGCAGTGGGGGTCCCCGGGTCACCTCCCCAGGGCCCAGAGCTGCTGGAGCAGGCCTGCCCCTGGCTGCCTGTCATCTGCTGGGGATTGTGGTGCCATTTGTTCTAATTCTTGTTGGCATTTCATTTCACACACTATTAAGTGAACCTCTCCAGAAGGGATGAAAGAAAAGTTTGCTTTGGCGAGAGAGGGAAAGTAATGTGTGCTCTGGGGTAAAACAAGGCCCTGATTAATTGCTGTGAGGAAAACCCCAGTAGATATGGTGCCAGCCTCCAGACCCCAGGGCTCTGGGCAGGGGATCTGAGCCTGGGCTCTTCCTGGTTCTAGTTCACCTGAGGACCAGCTTAGCCCTACAGGGAGGAGGAAGGAACTGAGGGGAACTCCAGCCTAAAAGGGGGACCCCTACCAGCAGGGAAATCCCCCAAGACTGATGGGAGCCTGAGCAGACACCCCCCAGCAGGGCTGTAGGCTTTCCAGGGCTAGAGCTGGTGAAAGGGAAAAAGAAAATGTTAGGTTTTATGTGAGAGGCTGGATGGCAGCTCTGTGCAGGCCCTGGTCTGCTTTAGTTAACCCTGAAGATGCTGCAGAGTCTGGGCGCCTGCTGCTCTCCCTCCTCCTCTTCCTCATGCCTCCCTGCTTGTTTTTTTTTTTTTTTTTGGGGGGGGTGTCTTCATCGAGTACCTATTGTGTGCCTGCTACCTGGAACCTGGAGCTGAAGATAGTAGTGGCAAAACTATTTCAAACCCTGCTTTTGAGAGGGCCTTGTGCTGAGAAGGGGACCCGAAGTTGGACAGCAGAGATGCCAGGGTGCCGAGGTGGGGTGGGTCCATGAAAGGAAAGTAGGCGAAAGCCTGGCTCTCAACCCCGGGGGTTCTGATGTTACTGATGAGGAGTGTGGTTGCCATTAGCTCTTCTTAGCTCTCAGGTGATCTTAATGGGCTCAAGCTTGCAGGCTTCCTCAGGTGTCTCAGAGGGAATAGAATCATGGCTGGGACTAATTGGGGGCGGAGGTAGGAGGAAGCATGTCTTGCTTGAGATTAAGAACAAGACCTTGCAAGGTGTAGTGGTTCTCTGTACACACCCAGAAGGCCTTGCTCAAATACACAATCTGGCTTGATCCAGTAGGCCCGAGCGAGGCCTGCCGTTCTTCTGACAAGTCCCCAGCCCTGCTAGTTCTGCTGCTCTGGAGACATTGTCTGTGCAGTCATAACCTAGAGAATGATCAGGAATGACCTGCATCCCCACATCGTGTGGCTGGTCCCCTTGTTATCAAGGCACACTGCATCTGTCTATCTGCCTCTCCCGCCTCTCCCCTCATACAGATGTTAGCTATGTCCTTCCTCTAGTTAGGACCCATCGGTGCCTCATGTCACCTGACAGAGGGGCGGAAGTTCTAGCTGGGGCATTTCCCTCTTCATCCCTGCAATTATTGGTGTTGCCCTCTTCCTAAGTGCCCAGTGCCTGCGGTCTTCCCACTATCCCTCTTGCCAGCGGAGTGTGCTAACCCAGAGCCTTGGTACGCACGCTGCTCTTACATTTCTGGTCAGAAGTACACTATTCAAAGCAGTCCACACACTGTGGGAACTTTTCCCACTCCCTGTTACCGTCCATTCATCCCCTTCCCCTGTGCTATCTCCATCTCTCTCATTGCCATCAGATGTGCGCCCCTCCTATTGGTTGTCTAGTCCCCCGTGTGCTGAAAATGCAGGGACTTTTCCTTTTGTTTTTGTTGGATCTTGACTCCCAGCGAGAAACATTATTTGTTAAATGCCTATGTAGGTTCCGTGTTCTCGAGCAAACTAGGCTAGTATCTGGCAGCAGATGGGCATCCAGTACATGTTGAATGAGCGAGTGGACGGACTAATAGATGGAGGAGTGTGTTCCTGATGTAGCTCAGACACTGGCCTCAAGCAGATCTCTTATCTTTACTCAGGGCCGATGTTTTTGTCTATAGCATGCAGGGCTTCATTTGATGACTTCCAAGGTTTGTCCCTCGCTGGAAGTTCAGGATTCTGCTTTTATGAGGTTTTGAGTCAGTACGCCTTGTCTGGTTGCAGTGAATTGTCTTCAGGGAAGAGAGCTGACAGATTAAGAGGATGGGTCAGGTCAGACTAAAGGAGTTTGGACTTCAGCTTCGTTCCAAAGGCAGCAAGGAGCCACTGAAGTTTGCTGAGCAGGAGAGTCGCCTGATCAGTGTGGCACTGCAGAGCCTGACTCAGCAGGGCAGGATGTGAGGTAGGGAGAGGACTCCACCTCTGCCCAGCCCTCCAACTGGCTGCTCTACCTAATTGTTTACAGATCCCCCCGTGGCACGGAGGGTTCCATCTATGCAGCGGGCATCCCTGCATCCTAGCAACGTCAATCACTTTGGGTCAGGCCTCTCTTGCCCTTCGCCAAGGAGTCTGCTGACCCCCGCTGACCCAGTGGATGAAAAAGTGCTGGAGCTGGTTGTCTGTTTCAGGACTGGCATGTATGCAAACCTTCCTGAGGAAGAGAGGGGTTACTGTCTGTTTCCAGGAAGGGAATGTCCTGAGCCTCTGAAAACTCAGACTCAAGTCACCGTGTCCCTGGTGTCCTCAACACTCCCCTCCCCCAACACACCATTTTCTTCCCTCCCAGAAACCTGCTTCTCTCTTGCTCCTCTGTTCAGCACAGGAGAATCCAGAGTACTCCGCCCCTCCCCCATGCAAGCCAGGTCAGCACCTCCCTCTTGACTGTTGCTTGAGTATTGTATCTACTCGCTCCTGCCTTCTAATTTACTCCAATGTCATCCTCCAGGCAACAGTATGCCCCAGCCTTCCAACAGGTCTTCCACCCTCCAGTCTCGCCCCATCCACCCAGCTCCTGAGTCGCTTCAAGAATCACTCATTAGCCATTCACTCACTCAACATCTCCCGAGTGACTCACGTGTACTGGGAGCTGCGCAAGGCACTGGGGAGGTGACGATAAGCAGGAAAGCCCGCGGTGTCTGGTGGAGAAGTCAGTGCTCCCCAGCCCTCCTGACAGCATTAGGATTCCGGGTGGCACCGGAAGCGCTAAGTTATGAGTAGAGGGCAGATGGAGAGCTTTGAGAGCGGTCTCTGACGTCGTCAAAAGAGAATGGGAAAAGGTCTCTGAGTGAATAAGCCATATTGTAAGGTTCGGGGGCTTGCAGCCATCCCTATTCTCTCAGTGAAGCCAAGATGCTAGGGGAGGTGGCCAGGTGCTCCTTTCTTCTCTAGCCTGGCTCCCCACCCTGGCCTCAGCTTCCTCCTGCCTGACCCCATGCCTTGATGACAGCAAGCATCTCCTTGTACACAGCACTGTTGCTTTTGCTGTTGCCTCTACCTAGAATGCCATTCTAGCCTTCCTCTCATGAACTCTACACACATGCTGTCTCTTAAGTCCCAGCCTCCTCTTTCAGGAATCCCACCTGCTCCTCCACACAGCAATGGGGTCACCCCAGTGTGTTCCCTGTTAGCTTCTTCTACCGAATCCTACCTCCTCCCTAGGCACTCTCTGCTTGCCTATACTGACTTATCTCAGAGACTAGGGAAATATATATGTGCTAGGCCAGGTTTGACCAGGACCAGCCTCTTCAGCAGGCTCTGGCCACGGCCTGAAAGATCTCCGAGAGCACCCTGGCCTTAAACACTTTCTTAGCTCTTCACCGAAACCTAAAGCAGTACTGTGGAAAGACACAGAGGGGCAATCTGTGTGTGCCTGTGAGAGAGAATGCGTGTGCGTTTATATGTATGAGTGTGTGTGTGTGTGTGTGTGTCTGTGTGTGTGAGATCGGCAAATCCAGAGGAAGCCCGAAAAGCACAGTTTATCAGGATGATATGTTTCTATGTTTTCTGCATGAATTATACAGAGCAGGTCTGTGCTGTGCATTTTGCTATTTTTATAAGTCAGTCTTGCGGAGTTTATTTTTCTTGAGCTCATTTGTTGGGATAATGACATGTTGTCTGAAAACATGGATAATTGAAAGGTTGTTAGGGATGGGGATTGGGACCACCCTGGAAACGAGTGAGCAGGGATTCCAGTTGGACACTCACACTCTTTGAGCCTCCAGTCCCTCTCCCTCACACCTCCACGGGGCACGCTAGCTCATTACTTGCTGCAAAGAGGCAGTCCCCCTCTGCTGCTAACACCGGACAGGCAAATGCCCCTAGGGATTGAGCACCCTGGCCACACGTGTTCAGCAAAGGATGGAGGCTGCCGCCATACCCATCATTACTACCATTATGGTTGTTGTCATTTTAATTATTTAATATTTCGTTATTATTGTCTTTGAGTGTGTCACCAAAATACCCAAAATTTGCATCTCCCAAGGGAGAAGGACAGGTTTTTCTCTCTCGGAGCAATTACAACCAAATAAGGATAAGGTATTAAAATGATTTCGTTTATGTAGATATCGTTCTGTGTTAATGATTAAAAACAGGCAATTCAATTATTTGGGAGTAAGAGAAGCAAGTGGTTGCACAAATAACCCAAAAGCCAAGAGCGCCGGCAATGAAATCGATTCAGAAAGCTGTCTGCAATCAAACCAGAGAGCATGAGGTGAGTCCGACTGGGCCAATTTAAGGCTTCGTCTGATGAAGTATCAGAAGGACCTTGCAGTGAAGTGTTGAATAAATTAAAGGCCCCAATGGCATGAGCTGTGTTGGTTGCACGTCTATGGAAAGTCTTTCTTGTTAATTTGAGAAGCTACTTAAAAGCATAGGGCTTGAATTTCCCTGCACGCTCGCTCCATGCTTATGCATAGATGGATGGGTTTGGCTGTTAGTCTGGCAACCTCGAGTAATACCCACGCTGCTCCTTTAAGAATCAAGACGAGGGAACAGACAGTAAGCAGTTGACCTGGAGAGATAAACAGATAATAATAAATGCAGCGGAGTCATTGAGCATCAAGCATGTCAAGCTTGAGATCTCTTCAGTAACCCTCTTATCAACAGAAGATATGTTCTAAGGCCAACTGTGGCCCAAGCCAAAGGGACCAATGAACTCTGTATATGCTGTGTTATCTCATGCATACATACTTGTGATAACATTTTAATTTACAAATCAGACATACTAAGAGGCTAATAACAATTATTAATAAAATATAGCAATTGCAACAATATAACAGCATTTATGTGAATATGAGCTCTCTCAAAATATTTGACTGCACGATCGTTACCCTCATGAGATGAAATCATGTCTGTATGATGAGCTGAATTGTGGCAGTCCATTTCCTTTATTAACTTGATTGGATCAGAAATGTCTAGGGCATTAGCGAGGTACCGCTTTCGATGTATTTGTGATAGTATTTTAATGTGGGTGGTACCACCCCCAGGTCCAGGTCCTGAAATGAATGAAAAGGGGGAAAGGAGAAAGCCACCTGAGCACCAGTGTTATCCTTTTGCGACCTGTCAAGATGTGAAAAGCAGCCTCTCGGTCCCGCTGCCATGCTTCCTTCTGAATGATGGAATGTAGCCTCTAACTGTAAGCGCAGATAAACTCCCCCCACACCTTGTGTTGCCTCCTACCATCTGCTTGGTCACAGTAAGGAGTAAAGTAACGAATGTAGAATTTTAAGTGTTCAGCTACTACGTAAAGGCTCCTTGAAAACAAGAACCGCAATATGTTGTCAGCCAATCTGGTAGAATAAGGGACTAACAGGCTGTCTATAATCATATACTGTTCACGGGGATGAATCCTGCCCAGGGTGGGATGGCGTAAGACTCACTAAGCCACTCAGAATGCCGTGTAATTTAAACCTTAGGGCTCATTACATTTGGGCTGTGATTGACCCTGTGCAACAGAAAGCACAGGGTGTGAGACCTCACATCCAGGAAGGCTACCAGAAATGTGTGGACTTGTTTAATAGCTGCAGCAGCCCCATGAACTAATTGTACTGTAACAATCTGAATGTTGTCACACAACTGAGACCAACAGAAGAGCACACTGTTCCAAATGCATCCAACTGGCAGACCACCAAACCAGGGTCCAGGTGCAAATTCTAGAGATTAGACCATCACCCCACTGTCTACATCATTACCGTCGTCATCCACACACACAGAAGTAAACACACATGTATGCATGTGCACACACACACGCATACACACACACTTACACATTTCTTTATCTGACTTTTGAGAACATTCAGAAATTGGGCAGGATGGTGGTCTGATATTATTTACAAATTTGGATTAACTTAGACATTTGGGCATTCACCTGAGCTTCTGAGGTTTTCTTGCCTGGCTGTGGTCCTGGCTGTGGTCAGTCTCATCCTGCTGCAGTAACCCTGATCCCAGTGCCCTGATCCCTTAGCAGGCAAGGACTTTGGAAGAACTTGACAGCTAATTTGCTAAGGCTTCTGACTGCGCTGTACCTTTGACTTTGGTGACCCATCAATCTAGAGAGCAGTTAGCTGAGCTGGGGAAGTAAACTCCTTGGGTGGACTTTACCACTGAAGCTTGTACCCTTGGAGTACAAGCTTGAAGCTCCTTGGGGAGCTGAGTCAGGAAAACAGCCTCCTGTGGCCCTAGCAATACATTCAAATTGTCCTATCCTTCATAGGCCAATTATGGGAAGAGAAACAGGATACTGCGGAGAATGGCTGTGGTTATGGTTCTCGCCAGGATAAAGACAATACTCACCTGCAGGGAAAACAGTCCACTTGAGCTCAGAGCATCAACCATAGCACAGTGCCCAGAGCTCTGGAGCACATGTGGGCACCGGTAAGAGGTCCTTACTCTGTTGTCCTCTGCCTTGGCTTGGGCCACCCCAGGTAGCTGGAAGACATGTCTCCACCCAACCCGACCCCTTGTCCAGCTCACAAGCCCAAGGTAACCTTGACTTTTCCAGAAGCATGGTCTCCCTCCCACTCGGCTTCGGCTCTGATTCTGTCAGTTCTCCGCTGTCCTGGAAGGCTGTTTCCTATCGTGCTAAGTCCCAGGCAGCTTCCCATACACCCAGGGGCATGGAGGCCGAGAAAATAAAAATTCATCTTAGTAGCTGCCTTCAGAGATGTATAATCAAGAGGATAAATCTGCCTCTAAAAACCATAAAACACATTGTAAACATGAGAGAAAAACAGAAAGGAATTTGGTCAATCTACGGGGCTATAGTGACAGAGATAAATGTGAGTTGACTGTGTATTTTAGGGCTGGGTTCCACAGCCCTGGGTGGTCAGGGCAGCTGCCTCTTGTCACACAGGAGGAAGAGCAATATTCCAGTCCTCATGCCCCATTAGTGCCAGTTGCTCTAGGCACCTTCTCTCTCCATGGAGTCACCAGACAAATTGTACTTCTGTGACTTAGTTTCCTAACCTGTGATGCAAGAATGTGCCTACGGATTAAGGTGACAAATGAGATTAAATAAACTCTCTGACATATAGTCAGTACTTCCCAAGTCTCAAGTCTGTTCTCAGTGCAGCAACCTACGCAAGTGTGTGTTTAGGTCTCATTTCCTTGAACACAGGAGAGCTACTGAGAGTGGAGAGGAAGATGAGGTAAGAGATGCCTGGATGATGTACTTGAGTAGATCCAGAGTTAAGCGTTGTGTGTAGTCACACTGGCTTAGTTCTGTTTCTTTGTTGGAAGGGGGTTCCATTAGCGTTGACCCTATCCACGGATAGGGGAGATGGAGGCAGAGGCTAAAAAACAGGGTCAGTGCTTTACAGTTCAAGCACATGGCCAATCTAAGTAGTTATAGCTGGACTCCTCTATATCTTCTTCGGAAAAATAAACAGAAAAGACAAAACGGGAAGAAGGAAGGAAGGAATTTCTAGAGGCCTGAGACTAGGGAATGGAGAGTTATTGCTCTGCTCCTGCCTCCTCCCTGAGGGTCTTCAGGTGGGTAGCAATCCAGGGGAGCACACTTCCAGGTGTGCCATAGCAACCGAGCTGTCTTCCATCCATTGGCCCCTCTAGTAGGCCGAAAACTGCCCTCGTCTCTTGGATGTGACACTTTCCTTGGGGATAGCCCGGGTCTCTCACGCTAGTGTTCGAGGCAAAGTGCAGTCAGGTTCAGCCCAGAAGGTTCCCATTTGGGACTGAGGATTGCTCTGGGTGAAGGGTACAGGCTTTTCCATGCTCTGCTCCCACGACCTGCGCAGGCCCTGAAGCCACATCTAATGGTCCTGGGACCCACATCCGACCTTATTCAAGCCTATACAGAGACACAGTGGCTCCATTAACATATCATATTTCTTCTTTTCTTTAACCCTTATGCAAATCCTGTATGGTAGGGAACTTGGCCTTGAGAAAATTCTCAATGAGATCTTGTGCTGCCACATGGCAAAGTCTGGAGTCTGACCCCTGTATGGTAACTCTAGCTATACCCCGTCATCTCTGGGTTCTTTTGAAATTTTTTGAAAGCTACCTATGGTCAAGCTTTCATGAAAAATTCCCCTTCTCATTAGGGACCTCCTGTAGCACTGGCTTTTGGATGGATGGGTGAACCAGGGAGGCTGGGTTGTTATAAAATAAATCACCATGTAAGCCTTGAGAACTTATAGATACTGTATGTTTTCTTCTACAGAGAAGCAAAATCACACCAAGGCAGCTGTTGGGTCTACACAGACGAGGTCCCTGGGGCAGACTCATGGATATAGAAAGCAGAAAGGTGGCTTTAGGTGCTGGGATAGTGGTGAGGGACAAGGAGCTAGTGCTAGCCTTTGAAGAAGAAGACCTCCTGGATAGCTGATAGCAATTCCATTGTAGGATTGTACTCGATGCTACCAAGATGGGCACTCCTAAACATGGGAATACGGTGAAAACAAAACCCTCAATTCAAATGAAGGAGGAGAAGCAGGTCAGGAGTTAGGTTTTATGGGTGGGGGGATGGTGCCCCTCAATGATGTCCATATATGAACCCCAGCATCTGTGACTATTCCCTCCATGGCCAAGAAGGCTTAGGCTAGGTGGGTGGTCCTGAAGCTGCATAGCAGCTCCGTAAGAAGAGCAGAGTAGCCTGGGTTATCCAGGTGGGCCTTTGCAACCACAGGGTACTTAAAAGTGAAAGAAGGAGCAACAGAGCAAAGAGTCAGAGGGATGTAACCGGAGGAGGGCTCAACTTGCACTTCTGGCTTGATTTGGGAGACAGCAAGCTAAAGACTACAGCCTAGTGGGGCCTGTTCCAGGCCTCTTATCTACAGAGGTGAAGGCTAATGCATGTGTGCTCTTTAAGGCATTAAGCTGGCAGTCTTTTGTAACAGCAGAAATGGGAAATTCCCACAATTCCTGAATAGGGATGTTTGGAATGCAAGGGTTCCTACCCCAAGAGTGAGGCTGCCATGGAAGGATCCCATTCACAAGGAAGATGTATTCTATGAGATGGAAAATGAATAATTGCACCTAGCCATTGAACTCTAAATTAACAATACCCCCAGTAAACTGTTAGCCTGTACGTCAAGCACTACCCCAAGCTCCACTTTCATATTAACTCATAAACATATCATGTGGGAAATGATCACTATCATTTTCTATTTCACAAAGAGGAAAGTGAGGCTCAGATTGTGGTCAAAGCCACAGTCCTACACATAGGGTTGCTAGGATCTGAAGCCAGCCCCCAGAAGCCTTCTCTGGCTTCTACACTAAGGAAATGACAAACTATCCTGTCTGTGTGACCCTTCTTCCCACCTATCTCCCTGAGATAACCAGTGTCTTAGGTTGCCAATTTATCCTTTCTTCCACACACAAGAGCATGGCACACACATTCTTGCTTAGATTCCTGTTTCTTATCTGCAGCTAGGACACCAGGGATACTTTCTTCAGATTTGTGTTTAAATGTAGCATGCTCAGGAGGCAGTGTGCGCAGCTCCACCCTCTTCATCATGTGGGCAGTGAAGGGGGAGGGGAATAGTCCCAGCATGCTAGTACTTTGCTTCAAAACAGCAACTAACATGCCAGGTGTGGTGGCACATGCTTTTAATCTCAGAAGTTGGGAGGTAGATGCAGGCAAACGTCTGTGAGTTTAAGACCAGTCTGGTGAGCATAGTGAGTTTCTGGCCAGCTAGAGCTACAAGGTGAGACCATGTATTAAAGAGTGAAACTTGTTGTAACCGGACCCTTCCGGTCACAGTTGTCTGGGTGAGTTCCAGCAGTGCCCAGCAGGCCTCGAATGTCTTGTCCTGACTATCTTTCTGTCAAGGGAGGGACTAGAATTTCTGTGTCACCGGGAGAGAAACTGAGGTTCAGAACTGCTTTGAAGTCATGTACTCAAAGCTGAGCTTGATAGTTTTGCCTGTAATCCCAGCACTGGGGGGGAAGAGGCAGGAAGATTGAGAGTTCAAGACTGTCCCTCAGCTACAGAGCTAGTTCGAGGCCAGCCTGGGCTACTTGAGACTCTGCTACAATAAACAAATAAAAACACACAAACAAATAAAACTAAAGAAAAGAAAGGAAAAGTTAAATAACCAATTACATGTCACCTTAGCAGAGAGAAGCCTGACCCTGCTTTTTCTGATGTGGGTCTAGCTCTAGGTTTACTGAAAAGGGGGTGGGGGTCGGGCTCAGTCTGATGGAAGCCTGGCAGGTTTTTGATTCATTTTAACTCATTAGCGGGAGAGGCTGTCCAGCCACCAGGTCTTTACCTAGCCCCTTTGAGGAAACACTCCTCAGCCCTAGCTAAGGAGTGCCAGTGTGGTGCCCTGGGAGGTAAGAACCCCTTTGCCTCTGGGGCATCTGGAGCAGCAAGCTGGGGAGCAGAGAGCCATGAGAGCCTTTTCCAAGGTCCCCTTCAGCCTCGGGATTCACAGACTACTCCCGTGGGGAGGCTTTCTGGTTGTTGTCACCTTTGTTTGCAGGTTACTTGGCTACAAGTACAAAGTCCAGGCCCAGTACAACTTACTGCTTTAAACAAAGAGCCCCATCCAGCAAATTGCATTAAATCATTGGGCTTTGTCCGCATCCCGACACCCTTTCTAAATCTGCCTACCTAATTAGCTTCTTCTCAGAACCCCAAATATGATTAAATCTGTATTAAAAATATCTGTGCGGTGTAGGATCAGACACACCTGAGCATTTTCTAAATTTAGCAGAAGGACAATAGGCTCTGGGTGACTTTAATTGGGTGCGTGATTGCTGCGGGAGTACATTTTAATTTGGATTTCCAGTGTGTTTCTCGGTCTCTTGTCTTTAAATTTGTAGCCGAGGAAGGGGGAGCCAAGCAGCCGGGCCGTTCATAAGGATCTTTCCTCAGAGCTGAATGAACAACACACTGTGGCCATCCAGGGGAGGAGGGGACAGCTGCTTATGTGTTCCCTCCCCTCGGCTCATAACTCCTGCCCTCTGCTTTGACAGATACCGAGGCCGAGGCTGGGTAAAAACGGGAAAAGCAGCTAGCGGACCCTTGCAGGGTCTCCTGTCACCTGCTTTCCTTGGGAGTCCCCAGCAGTTCTCTCTGGTTTCAATGCTTGGGAGGAAGCTTTGCTCAGAGGGGTGTGCGGCTGTTGGGACAGGGAGAGAAAAGGAACCAGGAACTTCATCTCCCAAGCTCTGGTGGGTCCCTGGCTGAACCATAAAACGGTGCCATTCTAGAACAACTAGCAGTAACGACATCCCTACAGGAGGCACAAGGCAGGCTTCTGTCACCGGGCTTGGATAACTTCCCTGATTGTACCTGTCACCTTCCATCAGGAGGGAAAAAAAAGACTGTGTGAGTCGCAGGCGGGAACCGTGGTATGGTCAGTCTGTGGTAGGAAGCCTAGAGATATTTTCTGTGGGGTTGAAGAGCAGGGCTTGCCCCACCCAAGGACCAGAGATGGGACCGGATGAGCAAGTCTGGGCACTGGGGGCTGCTGTGAGGATGCATGGTTTCCCTTCAGGGTGCTCAACATCCTGCTGGAATTATTACACCAGGTGCTTGCAACTGATTTTCAATTTGCAAAGCAAAACAAATTTGCATTAATCAGAAAAATCCGCAGGAAAGACTGTTTAGATTGTAATGCAGCTGCCAGAGCCATTTGGATTCCAGGTTTGCAGGAGGCTCTATTAACCCTGATGCCATTGCAGGCTCGTTACCACTCTCTCCAAACAGGCACGTCGGAGGGGCACAGATGTCCTTCCTGGTTCCAGTCTGCGTGGCCTTTTCCTCCAGAATACTGGAAAGCAGGAGGTGGGGCCATAGGAGACGGTTCCGTCATACTGTGACACCACCCCAAGGAAAGGCTGTGTAGGCAGTGATGTGAGGTTTAGGCAGGGCTGTCCCAATGTCCGAGGTCCAAGACACCTAGGGTCATCATCTTTGAGTTAAGCTCCAATCCTCTTCTGGGAACTCAGCTCCCACTGCCGCTTTTCCTCTGGGGCTGGTTGATGTCAGCATATTGCTTGTTTCTGGCTGGTGGAGATCTGTCTTAGCCTGGGCTTATGCAAAGGCAACAGGTGAGGATGGTGGTTCTGAGCCAACTGTAGCCTCTTCTGAAGCCTTGCAGGGGTGTGTTCTGTAGTTAAGTCCTCTGCTTTGGTCAAAATTTATTGCAATGCTTTCTTTCCATCAAGCAGAAGAGCGAGCGCCCTGGGCTGTGCTCTGTGCTCAGCAGGCCTGTGAGAAGGGTTCTTGTATACTTACTTCTGAATGGAGGACCTCCATCCAGTGGAGGCTTCTAGAGACTGGGCTTCACAGAGAGGAGTTGTTTCAGTGCCTGTCTCCTGATGTGCAATGGCTATGCCCTCACACAACAGGTGTTTGGTGGGCACCATTCTAATCCCTTGGTACTAGAGTAATGAGTGCGGTAGAATGAACTCCCTACCCGACTGGAACCCATATGATAGTGGAGGTTGATATTCTAGAGATAGACAGGCAAGAAAAATGTCAAGGGCAAATAGGATTATGTATTGTGCAATTCCCTTTGTGTCCCTGTGGTAAAAAGCAAAGAAAAACAGCTTCAAAAAAGAATGTTTTATTTTTATTTGGGCTCACAACAACAGAGGGTTCTCAAGGTCACTTGGTCACATGGTGATGGGAGCATGTGGTAGGAGTTGGGCATTCTGTACCTTGTGAAAGACAGAAAAGGACCAGGACAAGAGAAATGCTTTAAAAGCAAGGCCTGGGGACTTACTTCCTCCAACCCGGGCCCACCTTTCGCAAGCCTGTTAGCTCCCCACGGTCTAGGCACATTTTGAGTCTATCCGTGAACTAAACCATGGATTCAGTCAGAGTCTTCATGATCTAGAAACATCTTCCCAGACACACCCAGAGGTATGCTTTGTTAGTCTGCTAGGGGATTCTCAGTCAATTGGGTTGACAATGAAGATTAATCATCACCCTAGAGAAGACTGTTGGGGTAGTGTTGTTAAAGGAAGGGCAGGCAGGGGGAAGGTAGCCAAGGCAGGGGGAGTTGTCCTACCACAGAAGAAAAAGCCACTGCCGCAGGCGAACAGTGATCTCATGGAAAAGAAAGACTGAGCAACCCATTTACCAAGGAAGAGAAACCTTCCAGATAGAGAGAGAACAGCCCTGCAAACAGGAGCAAGCCAGGTTCTTCACATCCAGGAGGTGAGGAAAGCAGGACTGGTCCCATGGGGCCTCCGAGGCCACCGTATGCTGCCCCGTGAGTTGCAGCAGCCTTCCTGTCACACCGTCTATGACACTCTCATCCCATGGGCTCTCAGCTCATATCCGTATCTTTGGGGCCTAGCTCAACGCTGGCCTATAGTAAGGATGAGAGACTGCTTGCTGCATGAATGGAGGGAGGGGAAGAGAAGGAAGAAGCTGGGGTTTGTGGTCCATTCGTGTAATCCTGCTCTAAGAAGGTTGATGTGGGAAGACTGTGGCCAGCTTGGGCTACACAGTGAGTTTCAGGCCTGTTTGGACTGTAGAATAAAACTCTGTCTCTAATTAATTCTGCCATTCACAGTTCATCTTGGAGGGTCTACCTCAGGGCTCTCCCTCTCTGTGTACAGAGAAGTCACGAGTGCCCTTTGGCCTCGAAAGGAGTCAGTGACACAAGAGGACACTGGTTAGCAGTCACTTTCCTGACCCCGTTCCTGGTGAATAGTGGCCGTCGTCAAAAGAGGGAGGTGTGTGCACTTGGAGATTTCTAAAAAGTGCATGATAAAATGATGGGCTGTGTTCATGACTTTTCCCATTGTTGCAACTACATACTTGACAAAGGCGACTTCAGGAGTAGTGGATTTATTCTGGCTGTGGATACAGCGCATTGTGGCAGAAAAGGCAGGGCAGTAGGAGCAGGAGGCGGCTTAGTCTGTAGTAAGGAAACAGAGACGGGAATGCTGGCACTCAACTCCCTCCTTTTTATTCAGCCCAAGACCTTAGCCCCGTCCTTCCCCATTTAGGGTGAGATTCTGACTTCAATTAACCCAATCTAGAAACGCCCTCACAAGCCTGCCTTGGTGTTAGTGTCCCGGGTGGTTCTGTATCAGCCGGTATAGCATCCATAGCAGAGCCCAGGTTTCAACTGAGAACTGTACGAGGATAGGCTTCTGCGGTTCAGCCGAGCCTTGTGTTTGCATGCAGATCTCTGGAGAGCCACCTACATGGAAGGGCCCCTTGGCAGGTCAAGTTCAATACCCAGATGGCAGTGGGGCAAGGAGTCCTAAGTTAGATCCAGGATGAATCCCAACCCAAACTGAAATGCCCTTGCTCCTCCATGTTGCTAAGTCTAATGGCAGGCAAGCAAAGGAGGTCCCTTCCATTTCCTGATACCCAGCACCAGAACCAGAGACAGAGGGCCTGTGACTTCTTCCAGAAACTCTCATTTCACCCTGGCTCTTTTCCCTACAGTGACCAGCGCTGGCCATGCCCAAAGCTTTAAACGAGGTAGCAAAGCTCTGGAGAAGTTTTGATTTTGGGGCTAGGCACTCTTTGAGTATTTGTATTTTTCTGCTTAGCCCAGAAAAGGATGTATAAGGCTGTTCTAGCCAGCAGGTGGTATCAAGAAAGATCACCCTGAAACCTGGCCTAAGGGAGCAGGCTCTGGGGCCAGGTACACTGGGTCTTGGATCATGTCCTGACGTGGCCGGTGGTGTCACTTTGGGCGTGTCCTTTCACCACTCTGAACCTTCAGTCCTTGCCTGGGAAATGGAGAGGTGATGATAATTTCTCTGGCTCCCTCTTAGAAGTATAGTGAAGAGTAAGTGGGAAAAAAATCAAGATAAGGCACTTAGCGTGATGATCGACCCATGCTAAGTGCTTCCTAAGTGATTCCTGCCTTTGAGGGAAGATAACAGAAGGAATGAAGAGAAATGCATGTTTAGGAAAGAAAGGACAGCCCAGGGAAGGACCAGAGTCCAGGCATCATCCCAAAGGATGCTTCCTTCGAAAGCAGGTCAGTGGTAAGAAGTAGTGCAAGCCCACTGCTATTGTTGGCCAGGCTGACGATCAAGCCCGGGATGCAGATTGCCTACATCAGCCTGAGTGCTGAGCAGGAGTTCAGGGATGCTGCTTCTGCCTTGGGGCATTCTGGAGGCTTCTCCCAGAATTCTGGAGGGAAAGTCAAACGTCAGGAGATGAGGCTTCCTATGGGACTGTCCCTGCCTGACTGGCAAGTCTGGGGCAACCTGTGTCCCCATTGAAACCTCACACTTGCCCCCTGGAGATTGGGAAGAGTGGCCTAGATAGCCTCCCTGGCTCCTGCTCCCCACACCAGGACTCACCTTATACCCTCCCATCAGGCCCAAGGCTCCTAAGCCTTTGAATTTGAACCCTAAACCTGCCAGAGCCTGACTGAGTGACCGTGTGTGATAACTAACCACTGTATCTCATAGGCCTCATCTTTACTGATAAGGTGGCCATAAAGCTCAAATAATACGTGTACATAATACCATGCAGAACACAAGCTCAATCAATTGTGGGGATTACTGCTGCTGCCGCTCGTGGTACTGCGCCCATAAACCTCCAAAGAGTGAGAGCAGTGTGACCCACCCCAATGTCTCAGCTGAGGGAGCTGTTTTGCTAAAGAACATAGTGAGGAATCACCTACTAATCATCTGGTACAGAACTTAAATAAGTTTGCCAGAGTTACCCCAGTACATCCTTAATGGAATGCGTAATCGTTTCAGAGATGCACAGTAATTAGGCATAAATGGTAAGCTAGGCATGTAAATGAAAATAATTAGTATATGTAATAATTAGGAAAAGAAGGCATTTTTGAGATCAGTGGAGAGGAAGGGAGATGCTAAGACTGGGAAATGAGATAGAGAGGGTAGGGGGAAAGAAGGCTAGCGTGCCTCCGGAAGCCCCTCCTTTATTGCACAGGGAAGGGCAGGTCCGTTTTCCAAGTGACCTCATGGCTGGAGCTTACCCCAGCTTACCACGTCCAGAAGCTACTTGGACACACAATTCCTAAAACACTGGGCTGTGATGTGAGAGGGAAGCACCCATGTGCTACCATAGGGAGGCAGTTTTCCCTCTGCGGACAGCCGACTAACGGGGCCTGGCATGTTGTCGTCCTCAGCACATCTGTGTGGAGTGACTGTACAGGATGGGTGGGAGAGCCTCGGGGGACGGAGAAGAGAAGAAGCTGGTGGAGGCACCTTCGGGAGGATGGAGAACAAGGAGGCTAACAAAGGAGGTTCTGGAGCCAGGCTCCTGGTCTGGCTGCCAGCTGATTAGCAGCTCATGCCTCGGCTTTCTGCCCCGTGAACTGGAAATTACCAGGTTTGGATGGGGACTCAAAGAGCTAATATAGTTGACGTGCATAAAGTGCTCAGCCCGGGGCCAGGCACTCAGTCAGCGCTAAATAAGCCTCTCATTAGCCCTTCATGTAACCTCTTCTGTAAACTTGTGGTACCTTTTGAAACCTAATCATGTTTCTCCAAAGCCGCCCAGTGGAGGAGCGGGCAGATGGGGAGAATGGCAGAGAGCACGGTGGGAGTCCAGGGCAGAGAGGGGAGCCTGGAGTTCTGATGCTTCCCATTCCTACCTTCCTTCTCCCGTGTTTACTTTGCACCTCCCGTGTTAAGCTGTTCTAGGAGCTGGGGATTTAGCAGTGGCCGACATAAGCCAGCTCCTGCCTTCTTGGAATGTGTGGCATAGTTGGGGGACAAGGTTAATAAGACATTCTGCCAGCTGCTGGCAAGTGCTATGGGGAGAAAAGAAATGAGTGCCTAGGCCTGGGGAGGGAGAGCCATACTGGCCGATCACAGACTGCACATCTGTGCAGATGTGTGGGTGCTTCAAGGCTGTTCTCTGACAGTGTTCTAAGCCACAGGCCCGTAGAATCTGCCGTCTCCTCGCTGCCCACTGGGCTTGCTCAGGGAATGTGTTAGGCTTCAGATGTTCCCATTGCTTCCCAGGTGGGAAGACAGTGTGAGATGGCCTGCCAGGGCCACCTAACCAGGGACCTGGTATCGGATCATGAGAAAGGCCCCTGCTACATGCTTGTAGAATGATCATCACTGATGTCCTGTGGATGTTTATCAGTCAAAGATGCTGCACTGAGCGTATTATTATTGTGTTTTTGCCTCTTTTAAATTAATCTTTAGTGTAAACTATGGGTCTCATTATGACGTTTTCACAAACACCGTCACTGTATTCTGCACGTATTTCCCCACTACTCAGGCCCTTCCCTCCTCCCCCCTCACTGCCCCCTTCCTCTTCCTCAACAATTCCCCTTCTGCTGCTCCCTTGTCACATGCCCATACCAAATCCATATTCGCATGAGATGCATTATCCCCCACCATGGCCCTCTCTTGTTCCCTTTACTTCCTTTTGGACTCCTTCCTCCCCCTCCAGAGTCCTCCTACTTTCATTAAACACACGCACATACACGCACAAATCCGTACACACATGCTCATGCACACACACACACGTATACATACAAATCCATATACATTTTTAAATCCAGATTCTGTCTATGAGGGAAAACAGTATTTCTATTTATCTTTATGAGACTGTTTTATTTCCCTTTAGGTGGTGATCTCTAGTATCATCCATTTTTCCTGTAAGTGACATTATTTTATCTTTATAGCCGAATGTTGTGAAATAGAGCACATTTTCTTTACCCGTTCATCTGCTGAACAGCATCTAGGTTGGTCCCCTGGTCTTTGCTATTGTGAATAGTAAATTGGAACCCTTGTACAATGCTGGTAGGAATATAACTAAGTGCATACACTGTGGAAATCACCATAGACGATCTTCAAGAAACTAAAAAGGGGGGCATATGATCTAGCAATACCATTCCTGGGTCCACACCCACAGAGATAATTGCATATTTTAACCCTTTTAATATTTTTTATTTGGTTTTGGTTTTTTAGAGTTAGAGTCTTATCACACTGTAGCCCAGGCTATCCTGAAATTCTCTATGTAGCCCAGGCTGGCCTCAAACTTGTAGCAGTCCTTTATGCTAAGATTGCAGACCTGAGCCAGCCTCCAGTGTGCCCCTTTAGACAGATGTTCTTATCCTACTTGCAAAGCATCATCCTGCTACGTGAAACTGAGGCCCCCTGGAGGGCCCTGAAGGTCATACAGTTAGAGCCAAGTTTGCCGCCCTTTGACCCCAGCGCCTTTCCTGTTAGTCACTAGAGATTTTGCCTGCCTATGGCATTAAATAAAGAATTCCAGAGAATGCAATGTGTTTAGAGGCACCAGGTTACATTCCAATTCCTAGGGCTTAGACTCTGACCTAGGGCCTACTACTGGGTTACCCTGAACCAGCCCCATCACCTTGCACTGCCCATAATGCAATGGTAAAAGGGCTGTGAGGTTCAGATGAACTAAAGCGTCCAGCTAGTAGCGGAGTGTGTGATATAGTGTGAGCTGCAAGTCAGCCTCTGCCCCTTCCATTCAACAACCAGAGCACAAGCCAGCTGCCTGGGTCAAAGGTGACCTCCTCCCCTAGAGGAACTAGTCGGTCTCGGACACTAGGCAAGAGACCTTGGCTTGCTGTAAGTCCTGATCGGCATGTCTCGTGGAAACTCACACCCGGGAGTGCCCACACAAGGGGCTGTTCCTGCAGCAACAAAAGCATAAAGAGCTAGCAAGGGGACTGCAGCAGGTTTGCCCCTTTCTTGTCTTGCCTGGATCCCTGTCATTCATCTGAGCACAGAGGTCAAAGGGGCATTTGAGGAGAGGATGAAGCATCTGCCACCCTCTGAATCTGGGTGGTCATGGGTGGTCCGTGAGAAAGAGATAAAATTGCCTTCACCTGGCTTGGCTCCATGGACCTGTCTCTCAGAAGTGTTCCCTGGCAGAGTGGTGACACATGCAGGGAGGACAGGGCTGTCAGGAAGGAGGATGCTCTTGTCCCTCTCAGGGTCATAGCCAGAAGCAGAATGTGTTCCCCTCCAGGGAAATTAAAGAACCAAGTGCAAAGGAGCCTGAGCCTGGAGGATAGGTCAGGATGTGATTTCTTAAGTGTTCTGTGCCCTGAAAGAGCTCAGAGTGACAACAGCCAGACCTTGGCTCTTCCCAGACCAAAGCCATCCAGAGCCACCTTTGTTCTGGCTCTGAAGTCTGACAAAGTCCTGGTTGGAGTGAATTTCCTAAGCCCTGAGCCCCTTGACCATTCTGTTGAGGTGGCTCTGTCCTACCTTGTCCTTGGGTAGCACTGAGACATCCCCCCCCCCACAGACTTCTAACCTGTGGTTTGGTTTCCTATGCCCACGTGGACAACCATGAAAGAAAACTTCAGGACCTTGAGCACAAAGGAAGAAATCCTCTTGGGCAATCTGATGAAGCTGCCTCTGCTACCTGAGTCTGCAGACATGTTTTCCAGAAACATCCATGTTCCTTAAGCACAGCACTAGCGTACACTGCTGAAACTATTTTATTTATGTATCTAGGATATTTCCTTCCAGACTGTGGACTCCCTGGAAGAAGGTGTTCGCTGTAGCTTCCTCTCAGATGCAACCTTCCTCTCTGTGCCTGGAACACAGGTACTTGGTGAGCCTTTGCCAGGTGGGTATGACCAGGGACAGAGAGAAGGATGGAAGTGCGGAAGTGCTGTGCCCAGCCCTCAGTAGCCAGTGCCCACACAGGCCATCTGCTCGCAACTGATCATGGACCAAGAACAGCCTGATGCAGATTGCACTGGTGAGCCTTGCCCCAGGGCACATTAAGGAGGTCAGCTCAGGAATTCTGCCGGTCATTGGGTCATTGTCCTCTGACTGTCAGACATCCCACACCTTCACAAAGAAAAAAAAAAAGGCTTGTGACTCCAGGAGGCTGGTCAAGTAAGGGGGCTGTCAATTGCTGCCCAGGATAGAGGCCCCGAGGACCTTCTCTATTGAGGTATGCAAAATAAGGCCATAGGCCTGGATGGCTCTAATATGCAGACACGTGTGGCCTCCCTAGCTGATGGCATAGAAATAAATCACCAAGATGTTACCTTGGATGGTAGAATGGCAGAAGTTGGGACTTGGGAAATGGGAGTGAGAAGATCACATGTGAACCTGGGTGGGATTCCTGTCTGAGCATCATGGTAGGCAGGGTGCATAGCAAGCTCCTAAGTCCTGGACCTCCCAATGGACACTGCCCAAAGCAAGCAGGATAAGCAGATGTGATTACCATGAAGCAGGACACAGAATGGAGACTGTGGCCACCTGTAGTAGGTCTTGGACTTCTAGTCTTGGGCAATAATGAGAAGCCAGGAGAGCCCTCTGGCAGGTATCACTGGCATTAATGCAGGCTGTAGGCTAGTCGGCCCTGTGAACAGTTTCCACTCCATTCTGCACACTGATCTCAAGACAAGGCAGGACTGTGGAGGCAGAAAAAAATGGAAGAATGTCATATGCCTCATGAGATGATTGAGCTGAAAGAACCCCTAGGGATCATAAGCCCCAGCCCCTTTCTTTTTCCAGTGTAGAACCTGCCGTTGCAAGATCAGACATTTGCCCATGGTTACACAGTTAAGAGAGCCGGGCAGGATCACGTCTCATGCCTAGAATACCAGGGTTCAGTGGAGCCTACAGCGATGATCAGCCCTGAGTATATGAGCCTGGGCTATCCCCAAACATCAGCCTTAAGGGCTGGGCTGTCGGGCCAGCAGAGGACTCCAGGGATGTAAACATCGATTCTCACAGCTACCATACAAAGCAGGAACTCATCGGTAGATGAAGAGTCATGGTGCAGAGAGGTTAAGGAACTTGTCTAAAGCCATCCAGCCACCAGTTACTAGACACAGAACTCCAACCCGGATCTGTCCTCAGAGCCCAGCAAGGTTTCAGCATGCTTCCTGTAAGCCAATCACTGTTCCGAGCTCCTGCATGTGTTAATGTATCTCTCTCAACATGAGACAAATGCTATCATGTGTAAAAGAAACACGTTAGGCACAGGGAGCTTGGGTATCTTTCCCAAGGTTCTAAATTGACTGTAGAGCAGAGGGCAGATTTAAACCTCGAGTCTCGGAACAGGAGAACTCACTGTTAATTCTAGAGTACACTTGGCGAGCAGTTGTTGGATGGGTGCATGAATGGATGCATGGATGGAGGCTGAGATGGATGCAGGGATGGATGGAGAGATGGACAATGTCATCAGTGCTGCCAGTGCACAGTGGTCTGCTGGGTGGCTGAGTCCCTCCATCCCTGACACCAGCATGTGGCCTTTCCTCGTGCACAAACCGAATCTGCTAGCTGTGTCAGACCTGGCTGGACTCTCAATTTACTCTGGGATTCTAGGCAACCCATCTCCATGCCTCCCTCCCGTCCTTCCTCCTGCTGCTGTACCCCTCCCCCCTCCCTGCTCATGAATTAGAGATGCCAAAGGAGGTCGTGATTCACAATGGAGACACTTCCTTAATGCTGGTCTTGGACGAATCAGGGCTGCCTGGGAGCGTTTCTGGGCTTTAAGGCAACAAATGGTTGGAGCCCGTGAAACCTCAGAGTGAGTTTCCGGGTGCCTGAGAACCCGCAGCGGAGGCAGGAACTGAGGGTTTTTTTTTTTTTTTACTATTGTTGTGCATGTGCTGTTGAATAGGCACCGCATCGCGTCACTTGCCCCGCCACCCTGATATCATAGCATAAGACTTCACAGATGTTGGCAGGAACTCAGTGCCTTAGGTTAGCCCACCATCTCCCAACAGTTCGAGGAGGGTAGGGCCAAAATACCTTTCAGTTCCAAGACAAGGAGGGAAAGTTAGCTATAAAAAGAATCAGGGGCCTACCAAAGGCCAACGGGAAACACAGCTGATAGTATCAGAGAGGGAACACTCCACTGGAAAAGCGGGGACCTGTCCTTGAGTTACTCCACTATGAACTAAATAGTAACCTAGGGCTAGTTGCTCCCCAATTCTGGGCCTTAGTCAAGCAAGAAGTTGAGACCTAGATGATTTCTGACTTAAGATGCAGCAAAGGAAAGTAGAATTCAGAGACCTGAACTCGAATCCCAGCCTTGCCTTAAACAGTCAGCTTGGGCCTGAACAGCATTCTATCCGGTCCAAGTTCAAACTGAGAAAGCAGAGGACGCTACTCTGAATATTTGGGTTTTGTTGTTATTTGATTGGTTAATGGTTTGAGAAAGAGGTCGCACACTGTAGCTCTGGCGAGCCTTGAACTCACAGTGGTCTTCCTACCTCTACCTCCCAAGTGCTGAGATTGCAAGGGTGTGCCACATTCTAAACGAGAAGGAAAGGAAACTTAATCCAGAGAGTTGGCAACTGAATTGGGCACAGGAAGAATAACAGGAGGTTAAAAGGAAGCCATGGCTCCCAGGACAAAGCTGCATCAGGGCCC
This sequence comes from Alexandromys fortis, assembly GCF_014885135.2. Classification (NCBI taxonomy): domain Eukaryota; kingdom Metazoa; phylum Chordata; class Mammalia; order Rodentia; family Cricetidae; genus Alexandromys; species Alexandromys fortis. Next base: position 6,601,692 of record NW_026067977.1, read on the forward strand.
CACTTTCCTCCAGAGCCTGCATCTTGAAGCATAGGGGGTCCCTCTAAAGCAGACACATAGAGGGAGTGAGACCCCTGGCCTCTTCCTTCCAAAATTGTACAGTGTCTCCCACGCTGGCTCTAGCTGGACGCCAGCTGATGCAGCAGAGGGGCCACTGAAGGCTCACCCTATCTACCTGCTTCCTCCCCTGTGGAATGGGGAATCGCCCCATCTTCCTGCTATGAGCATTACAAACACAGACATGAAGTCCTGCTGTGATGTTACCCATGGAGCAATGGTCACTGCTCAGTTAGGCTTTGGTGGTTCTGTGGCCGTGTGGGAAATGTTTCTGCTAGGAGCACAGGTCTGTGCTCGCACAACCAAGGAAGAGAGCAAGAGTGGAGAAGGCCCTTCCACTGCTCCACAGCCAACACACGACACTAAGCAGTAGATGCCGTACTCAGCCCCGGGGACAGGGGTGAAGACGGTTAAGACGGTGACAGACAATAGACTGGATGATAATTTTTGCAGTAGAATATTTTTTTAAAAACAATTACAAAATAATTTGTAAAATTGAAAGTGTGTACAAAGAGACCCAGCTGACCGACTGTTTCATTGTATTTCCTTCTCCTCCTCCCCCTCTTGCAGTAGGTGTTTCCTGTGGTCCCAGATTTCCTACCCATTCCCCTGACTCTGGCTTAGGGAGCTCTGAGCACCCAGGGTGACTTCGCCCCGAATGTTTTCACACCTTCTTCCAGTCACGAGCATTCCATCCATCCCTCTGTTCTCTGCCTCCCTAGCCTACTCTGTGCCCTGCATGGCCTCCTTGGTGCTCCCTCCTGACCTGCTGACCTTAGCCAATGGGAGCAAGGCAAGAGAGAGGCTAGGTCTTTGTGCCCCTCTGCCCCTTGCCTCTGGGAATGGCTGTGATGAATGCCCCAGCCAGGCCACTCCTTTTCCCGTTCCCTTTCCACTTCCACAGGCCTGTGAATGGTCACTATCCCAGCACTCCTCTCCCCTGCAGGCCTCCACACCTCATCCCGGTCCCTCTATCCAGGCTTCAACTCTATAAATAGCCCTCTCAACACAGCACCTGATGGAGGGTGCTGTAGCTGGGTAGAGAGAGTCCAGGACCCGTATGCCACGTTGTGGGAGAAGCGGAATCTAGCTATGCTTCTCAGCTAGGACGGCCTCACTTGCATGGTGACTATAAGCTGCCTTCCTCAGTTAGTTTGCTGCGCTCATGGTAAGAATAACTTAATATGTTTGTAGAGATAAGAACACCTCCTTTGTGGGCTCATTACAGAGGCTGAATAGCAAACAAATGAGCCAACTCGTAAGAGTCACTTAGCAAAGTGGCTGGGATGTTCATCATCTTGCTTCAGGTCAGGAACCCGTGTGCCCAGGAATTCCTGCGCAGGGTGTGCTACCCAACATGGAGTTAGTTACACAGTCAGCTTCCTACTAGGTGCGGGAGATGGGGCTAAACAGTTAAGATAGGGTGGACATTTATTTGGGCCCCCTTCCTCTAGGGACTTAAAGCACAGTTGAGCCAAAATAAAGGGGATTATGGTTAGTGTCTTATTCTAGTTGAAAGAAGAACCAGCATGCCGAGGTAGCCCTGCTCTAATCATGAAAGAAGAAACCGGTTGCTTGGTGATACGAGACGCAGCTCCTGGGGAGTTGGACGTGGCTAGACTCGGTTGGACAGTCAGGTTTTGATTATTGCATGGGGGAGGACATGCCGGGTGGGACAAGGAAGGAAGTAGAAATGGCTGCAGTGGCTTTAGTACCCAGGTTTGACTAACCCTGGGGATGGGCACGAGACCACAGCTGCCCCTCCAACTCCTGCCCGGGCTGGGGTGTTCTGCAGCGAGAGCTGGTTTCGGGAACTGGGGAGGGAAGAGGAGGCAGCACTCCACCAGAGAGGCTCCAGCCTGCCAAGCAAGCTGGTACTGGAATTATTTGCACTCCATATGCCAATTTGCTTTGTCATTGCCTGGCTATTTTTAGAAGCCTCTGGCGTATCTAGGAAACCAGAATCTGTTGACTGTGTTTCTTCGGGGCGAGGAGTGTGATTATTTCTCAGAGATGCCGGAGGAACGTGCGAGGTCGAGCTGTGGGGAGGCAACCTCTTCCCCTTGGGTCAGGGCTGCTGTCCCGTCCTCCCCAGGGGCTCATTTCTGACCTGTCTGCTGTGAGTCCATGGTCTGAGTGAACACGGGCAGGGGTTGGGAGCCTTCATTTGACCGATAGTCCGAGAGTTCAGGCAGGTTCCCCTCTTATATCCCCCTCCCTGCATCCCAGGACATCAGGTAGATTTTGCTCCAGGAGCCTCAGGGCTATCCTTGGCTCATTTTTCCCCCAGGAAAAAGTAGAGAGCAGAGAGAGGGGTCATGACTGGTGGGGTCAGGTGTTTTAAGGTCCACGGCCTCTTACTCAGGGAATTAAAATAAACACCCAGATTAGTGAAAGTAACAAGAGAACTTTATGTAAAGCTAAGCAATAAAAAAGATCAGGGTGCACTGCAAGGCAGCAGCAGCCATGTGAGTGAAGATACTCAGGGCCTCTGATGGTTGTTTGTGGATTCCCTTTATGGTGGTCAAGAGGAGGAGGAGTCTGATGACAACGAGAGCAATGCTGTTTTGATTTTAGAAGGTCATACCATCATTCTTCTACTAGGCATGACCATTCCCATAAGGAATCTGATTTTAATCATACACTGCCCAATTATGCATAGGCATGAGATAGTAAATCAGGGGTTCTTCCTAAAGGTCACTTGAGGACACAGTTTTGCCTTATAATACCTATATCCCAAACAGATTCAGACTGGATTGGCCCTCTTATCCTGGGGGTGGGGTGTCTTGTGAATATGTTTGGAAAGAAACTGTCCCAAGTTCGGTGGTCATTAAGAAGAGAGATGTGCTCTGTTAATCAGAAGGGGTATACCAATAGCCTGGCATAGATGGCACTGGAGGGGTGTATGTGCATAGCCCATGCAGGTAAAGGTAGAGTGTCAAGTGCTTCATTAGATGAGGTGTACATCGCTGAATTCAAGAAGATCCCTAGGTTACTACACTATTCCTGTGCTTGCTTTGGGTTTTAGATAATTTTGAGTGCAAAAACTTATCTAGGGAAGAACGTGAAAGTTCATGTTCCTTCCATCCTATAGAGGCTCTCCCCATTCATACCCTCAGAGTTGTCTCAGAGGCAAGGAAGCATTTCCTCTCAGCCCTCCCTTTAGCCACAACAGGCTGACATAACATGATCTCTGTTCTGTCCCCATTTGAATCAGAAGCAGAACCATCTGCTGAATAGGTATCAGGTGCCAGGAGCTATCCTAGGCCCTTGCAGCCCAGTCCTCATAATGCAATCTCTATAGTTTTCCCTGAGGGCAGGGGCTTGCACGGATGAGCAGGAAGTCTGCCAATAGAGACAGTGTGTTTCTTCTACATTGCTAGCCCAGTGCTTTCCATTTCCTTTTCTTGCCTTATTACGTTGGCTGCGACGGTTTCAGCACAGCGTGGAGTACGGTGGTGAACAGACGTGGCGAAAGCAGATGCTCCTCATCTTCACCTCTAAGTGTGACGCTAGATGGAGAGTTTCGCAGAGCCTGTTTTCTAGTTGATAAAATTTGCTAATGTGTATTGTAGTTTTTGGTCATAAATGAGTATAGGATTTTGCTGAAAGCTTTTGCCACACCTACTGAAATGAGCATATTTGGGCTTCTTTTTTATCCACTAACAAAATGAACTACACCGAGGAATTTATATGGAATTGGTATTATTTCATCTCTAAATAACTGGTAGAGTTGTTTAATGAAATAATTTGTACCTGAATTTGTACCTGAAGGATGTAAATTAGACATATGATTTATTTAATAAAGATATAGGGTCTTCTACTTATTTATTTTATTTTATTTTTGGTTTGGATTGGTTTTATGAGATAGGGTTTCCCTGTTTAGCTCTGCCTGTCCTGGAATTTGCTTTATAAACCAGGCTGGCCTCGAACTCACAGAGATCTGCCTGCGTCTACCTCCCAAGTTCTGGGATTAAAGGTGTGCACCACCACTGTCTGGCTTATCTGTTCCTCTATGAATGAGTTTTGGTAGTGCTACATGTAATGTCTTTCAAGAAATTTCATCTTCATTTTCAGATTTGCTGATATGAAGTTATTTTTTTACAATACCCAGCTTTTGTTTTGTTTTAGGATTTATTTTCACTTGTGCATGTTGGTGTGTATGTCATGCGTATGCAGGTGGGAAGGTGTCAAATCCACTGGAGCTGGAGTCACAGGTGGCTGTGATCTGTTCTATATAGGTGCGAGAACCAAATTCAAGTCCTCTTGAAGAGCAGCAAGTGCTCTTCATGCTTGAGTCATCTCTCCAGCCCCATTTTTAATTAACATCTATTTATTTATTTGTGTGTGTGTGTGTGTGTGTGTGTTTCCATGTGGAGGGGGCACATGTGCTACAGTGCCTGCATAGAGTTCAGAAAACAACTTGTAGGAGCCAGTTTCTCCTCCCACTCTGTGGGACTTAGGATTCCAATCAACTGCATCTTTACCCCCTGAACCATCTCACTGGGCTGCATGGACCCTTGTCAAGGATGCAGAAGCTATAGTGAAATATAGCAGGACTTCCTGTTCATCTTTATAAGGAAAACTTTTTGGTCATATTTGTCTTTGCATTTCTGTTTTCTGTTTCCCTGTCTTTATTATTTCTTTTCTGCTGGTACTTTGGTTTTAGTTATCTTTTCCTAGTTTCTTAAGGTAGAGGCTTAAATCATTGATTTTAAGTCCTTTTTCATAGCACAATTATCTCCTGTCTTGAATTAATCCCTAACTGCTGCTTTAGCTGTTGTAGAGGAGTAAAATCTCATGCCCTGTGTTCATTTTTCCCAGTTCCAATTTTTTTCATTTTTCTTTTGATTTTTTTTTTGATTCATGAGAAGTGCGTTATTTATTCTGCTAATATCTGACTACTTTCCAGCTAGCTCTCTAAATCTTATTTCTTGCTGATGTTTTTATGGTTGAAGGAAAGACTTTGTAGTTTTTATTCCATTTTTAGAACTTGACTGGTCTTATAGCCTACTCTGTGGCCTGTCTAGGGCAATGATTTCACACACATGCACTGGTGGATTGTGCAGTTTAGGGGTAGAGTCCTAACCTAACTTCAGATGGTGGATGGGATTGTTCGAATCTTCCACAATCCTGCTGATTTACACTCTTCTTTCTCTGTCTTTGGCTGAGAAGAGACTGTCTAACTCTAGTGATGGTGTGTTCATTTCTCCTCCATTTCTATCAGTTTAGGCTTCATGTGATTTGAAGTCATATTATAGGTGCATATGCAGTTAGTATTGTTACATTCTCTTGATGGAGTGACCTGGTTTTTAAATCATAACAATATTCCTCTATACCTCTGATAATAGTTCTTGTTCTAACATCTGTCTGATATAGGATCTCTAGTTTTGTTTTGATCGATGTTCTTGTATCTTTTCCTGTCCATTGAACTTATTGATATCTTTGTTTCAAGTATTTTTCTTTCTTTTTTGTTAAGCTTTTTAAAAATTGCTTTTATTGAGCTATATATTTATCTCCGCTCCCCTCCCTTCCTCTCCCTTCCCCTTCTACCCTCTCCCAATGTCCCCATGGATCTAATTTACTCAGGAGATCTTGTCCTTTTCTACTTTCCATGTAGATTAGAGCCATGTATGTTTCTCTTAGGGTCCTCTTTGTTGTCTAGATTCTCTGAGATTGTGAATTATAGGCTGGTTTTTCTTTGCTTTATGTATAAAAGCACATTATGACTGAGTACATATGATAATTGTCTTTCTGGTTCTGGGTTACCTCACTCTATATGATGTTATCTAGATCGATCCATTTGCCACAAATTTCAAGATTTTTTTCCGCTGTGTAGTACTCCATTGTGTAAATGTAACACATTTTCCTTATCCAGGGGCATTCAGGTTGTTTCCAGGTTCTGGCTATGACAAACAATGCTGCTATGAACATAGTTGAGTGCATGTCCTTGTGGTGCGATTGAGCATCCTTTGGGTATATACCTAAAAAAGGTATTGCTGGGTATTTTATGTTTGTTTTGTTTTTCGAGACAGGGTTTCTCTGTGGCTTTCGAGCCTGTCTTGCAACTAGCTCTTGTAGACCAGGCTGGCATCGAACTCACAGAGATCTGCCTGCCTCTGCCTCCCGAGTGCTGGGATTAAAGGCATGCACCACCACCACCAGGTCTATTGCTGGGTATTGACGTAGGTTGTTTTCTAATTTTCTGAGAAATCGCCCTACTGATATCCAAAGGGATTTTACCAGTTTGCACTCCCACCAGCAATGAAGGAGTGTTCCCTTTATCCCATATCCTCTCCAGCATAAGCTGTCATCAGTGTTTTTGATCTTGGCCATTCTTACAGGTGTAAGATGGAATCTCAAAGTTGTTTTGATTTGCATTTCTCTGATGACTAAGGATATTGAACATTTCCTTAAGTGTCTTTCAGCCATTTTAGATTCATCTGTTTAGGTCTGCGCCCCATTTTTTATTGGATTATTTGTTTTTTGTTTTGTTTTGTTTTGTTTTGTTTTTGATGTCAAGTTTCTTGAGTTCTTTGTATATTTTGGAGATCAGCCCTCTGTTCGATGTGGGGTTGGGGAAGATCCTTTCCCATTCTGTAGGCTGCCATTTTGTCTTATTGACCATGCCTTTGCTTTATAGAAGCTTCTCAATATCAGGAGGTCCCATTTATTATTTCTCTCAGTGTCTGTGGTACTGGGGTTATATTTAGGAAGTAGACTCCTGTGCCAATTTGTCAAGTGTACTTCCCACTTTCTCTTCTGTGAGGTTCAGTGTGATTGGTTTTATGTTAAGGTCTTTAATGCATTTGGACTTGAGTTTTGTGCATGGTGATAGATATGGATCTATTTTCATTCTTCTATATGTTGAAATCCAGTTATGCCAGCACATTTGTTGAATATGCTTTCTTTTTTCTATTTTATATTTTTTTGCTTCTTTGTCAAAAATCAGGTATTTGTAGGTGTGTGTGTTGATATCTGGGTCTTTGATTTGGTTCCATTGGTCCTCCTGTCTGTTTTTATGTCAATATCAGGCAGTTTTCAGTACTATGGCTCTGTAGTAGAGTTTGAAGTCAGGGATTGTGATGCTTCCAGAAGTTCCTTTATGGTACAGGATTGTTTTGGCTGTCTTGGATTTTTTTTGCTTTTCCATATGTTGAGTATTATTCTTTTGAGATCTGTGAAGAATTTTGCTGGGCATTTCATTGAATCTGTAGGTTGCTTTTGGTAAGATTACCATTTTTACTATGTTAATTCTACCTACCCAAGAGTATAAAAGATCTTTCCATTTTCCGGTGTCTTCTTCAATTTCTTTCTTCAAAGATTTAAAGTTCTTGTCATACAAGTCTTCCACTTGTTTGGTTAGAGTTACTCCGAGATATTTTATGCTATTTGTGTCTATTGTAAAGAGTGATGTTTCTCTGATTTCTTTTTCAGCCCATTTATCATCTGTGTAAAAAAGGGCTACAGATTTTTTTTTAGTTCCTCTTGTATCCTGTTACATTACTGAATGTGTTTATGAGTTGTAAAATTTTTGGGATCACTTATGTAAACTATCACATTATCAGCAAATAGTGAGAATTTGACCTCTTCTTTTTTAATTTGTATCCCCTTGATCTCCATTTGTTGTTTCATTGCTCTAGCTAGAACCTCAAGGACTGCATTTAATAGAGAGTGGACAACCTTGTCTTACTCCTGATTTCAGTGGGATCACTTTGAGTTTCTCTCCATTTAGCTGTTGGCTTTCTGTATATTGCCTTTATTATGTTTAGCTATGTTTCTTGTATCCCTGTCAAGCATTTTTCTTATAGATAGCATGCAGTTGGGTCTTGCTTTTTATCATCCAATATGATAATCTCCTCTGAATTTTTAATTGAAATTTTAGACCATTTATATTTAATAAAATATTGACTTAGATTAGTTTAACTCTAATGTCTTGCTATTTACTTTCTATTTGTTTTATATTATTTAGTTCTTGATTTCCTTTTTACATATTGGATATTCTATTTAATCACATTGTTGGTATATTAGCTGTGTCTTTTCACTTTGTTTTTAAGTTCTGTTCTGTGATTTCCAATATACTTAACAACATACCAGCATCTATCTTCATATATTAAAATATTTTGTGTGAATTATAAAGGATCTTACAACTACATATTCTGTTTTGTACCTTTTTTATTTTGTGATATAGTCATGTTTATACTGTCTCATAAATCTTACGATACAATAAAAACTTTCCTCTCTAAATAGACAACATTTCAAAGAAAATTATAAAACAAATGAAAATGTATTTCGATTTATTCACATATCTTTTATTCCCAGTGATTTCCATTCCATTGAAAAGATGCAAATTTCTAACTTGTATCATTTTCTTTTTCCCTGGAGAACTTCCTTTAGTTTCTTAATGGCAAATCTAGTGGTGACAAATTACCTCAGCTTTAATATAAAGGGGTATTTGTTTTTCTTCTGAATTTACTTTTCCCGGATATAGAATTCTAGGTTGCCAGGTCTTCCCATTAGTCTTTAAAGATATAATTGTCTTCTGTCTTGCATACTTTATGGTAATGAAGTCTTCCACCTTGCCTTTGTTCCTTTATATACTCCATGTATTTATAATGCCCCTTTCCCACTGACCAATTTCAAGAATTTTCTCTTTATTACTATTTTTTGGTGCTCTGATTATAATATGCCTTAGTGTGATTTGCTTTTTCTTTGCCTTGAATAATCAGTAAATTTCCTGAATGAGTGGATTTGTAGATTTTTCTGATTCTAATCATTTCTTCATTTTTTTCCTTTGTTTCCTTTCTGCCTAGGATTCCACTTGCATGCATATTAGATTATTTGTTATTTTCCTAGGTTACTGATGCGATCTATGTTTCTTTTTATTCTTCTACTCTTTGCTTTCTTTTGGATTTTTTTAAAATTTCTGTTTCTTCACACTTGCTAATTCTTCTGGTGTGTCTGATCTGCTGTCTCATTTTTACAGTTTTTCTTTCCAGCTACTATATTTTTGATTCCTATATATTCATTGGGTTTTTTTTTCTTTTTGATGTGTATGTATATATGTGGTATGTATCTGTGTGTGTGCACATGTGCATGTGGGCGCACACGCATGTGTGTAAACATGAAGATCAGTGTTGATGTCAGGTGTCCTCCTCAACCACTCTCCAGCTTATTCTTTGCGACAAGGTCTCTCACTAAACCTGTAGCTAGACCAGCTGGCCAGTGAGTGCCAGAAAGATTCACTCTACTCCCCAGCACTGAAGTTATGGTCGCGTATCACTTGTCCAGCTTCTGAGTGTATCCTGGGGATCTGAACACAGGTCTCCATGCTTTCATGGCAAGCACTTAACCAACTGAGCCATCTTCCCTACCACCTAGGGGCATTTCTATCTTCCATTTTTATTTCCATCATGTGCATGTTTTTCTCTAATTCTTGAGCACTCAGGCTATGTCTGTTATAGACATTTTAAGATTCTCCAGTGCCATCATCTCTGTCATACCTGAGTCATTTTTAGTGGATTGATTTTTTTCTTCAGATTACTGGTCAGTTTTTTTTCTTTTATTCTTCTTTCTTTATTTATTTTTTTACACACTTGTTTGTGTGATGTTTTGCTTTGATTTGTTTTTTTATGGCAGGATCTCATTCTGTCATGCTAGCTGGCCTCAAACCCACTATGTAATACAGGCTAACCTCTAATTATCCCCAGGCCTCAGCCTCCCAGTTGTTGACATGATGGATACACGCCACCATGCCTGTAGTTTTTTTTCATTATATGCTAGAATGTGAATTTGATTTGTTGGATGTTGGTCTCCTTCCTTATTACCTTAAAGGACATCATTATTATATTTTGGAGCACACATAACTAAGATCAGTTTGACACTTGTAAAACCTAACTAGGGAGTCTAGTGTCTTCCCTGTTTGAGGCTACTTTGGTTCTATTCCATATGGTGGCCATTCTGTGTTGTTTTCTGTTGCTGTGAGAAACACTATAGCCAAAGACAACCTGGGGAAGAAGGGGTTTATTTCATCTTACAGTGGGTGGAAATCAAGGCTGGAACTCAAAGCAGAAGTTTGAAGCAGAGCCCATGGAGAGATGCTGCTCACTGACCTGCTTTCAATTGCAAGCTCAACTACTTGTCTTATACAGCCCAGAAATGATAGCACGCACAGTGGGATCAGGGACGTGTCCCACAAGGATCCCACAGTCTGATAGAGGTAATTCTTTAGTCAAATGTCCCTCATCCGAGGTGTGTCAAGTTGACAACCAAAATTAGCTATCTCAAGTGTAACTTTCTGAGTGTTATTTGATGCTTTGAAAACTGACCATGAAGCTCACCCATTCTGGCTCTGGGGTCATGAACTTCCCAGCCGCGGTTCAGCTGGAGATTGTCCTGCTTCTTCAGTGGGTCTTTCTCCAGCTTGGCGGAGTTTCACTCCATGTGTGTTCCAAAGATGTATGCTAAGAGAACACTTTCAGATCTCCAGAGCACATGTTGGCATTCCTCTTTGAGTATTCCGGCATTCTCGTCTTCTTGAACTCCAAAAATCCTGAGCTGTGTTTGTTTGGGTTCTCTTTCTTTGTGCTGAGCCTAGAAATTGGGTAATGGCAGGAAAATGGGGGAAATTGCTCTTCATTGTTTGAAAATGTCTCTCTCGTCTACTCCATATGATAGTTGTTTAAAGACGAGAAGGTAAACTCAGCCCTCATCATGGAATTGCGGTAGCATGTACTTTCGTTTCTCCTTATTGTAGGATTGAAGAAACCAAGGCCCAGAGAGCTGAAGTAATTTTTCCAAAATGACACTCTTCATAAATGGCAGAGTTCTTATTTGAGCCCTGGTCAGCCATCTTCACTAAATTGTCACCTCCTCAAGGTCAAGGACTTTGCTTGTCTTGGCACAGGGAAGTGGTACGCAGGAACTGTTGAATGGGTAAATAAATGATTGACCTAAGACTGAAGGAAACCCTTCCCAGGAAGGAGAGAAGATGCAGCCTTTCTTACCCAATACCCAGGTCGTGGTTAGGTTTACATGGTCCGATCAGAATGCCTGGGCTGATTAACAAGCCCCGGAGGCTCGGAGCTGCAGCAAATATTTCTCAACGTCCTCCTCCATCCACCTTGTAGACACCCCTGTGTGTAAGCAGCAGCTGCTGCTGCTTTCGAATACCAAATCTGCTGTCTGGCTCCCACATTGAAACATATCATTTTAATCATGTTCTTTCAAGCCAGGAAGCCAATTTGCATTACAAAAGTCAAATTCCTTTCCCTGGTGGCAGCCATGCAAAAGGCCTGGCTTCCTGTTCACTCTTGCCCCAGTTGGAAGTTCTAGACATGCTTGAGCTTACGTTGGTCCAAGCCAGCGCCTCCTTACAGAGCACACGGGCTCCCCACCCTCCCTGCTTCCTACCCTGCATTCTTCAGGATGAAGGAGGAAAGGAAGCCAGAATCCTTTCCCAATGTTCTTATTCTGAACCACAGATCTATTTCAGATGATGCCAGAGCAATTGATTGAAAATTATACGCCCATTTGCCCATCTGCATAATTTTGCATATTTATTTAATGGTCAAGTAAACTCATTTGGAGTCCCTCATTGCTTCTCTTTCCCTCCTACTATTGACTTATCTCCTAGGTCTGGCTCAGCTCTTGTGGTCTCTGTTCTTACAAGGGAAACAGGCACCTCCCAGGAGGCCTCTAGAAGCAACCCTGGTCCAACATCCCAGAGTTCAGCTCTTTGTCCTGTGACCCGAAGTTGTACGGGTCAGCTGAGATCTGAGCCAGACTAAATGATTGAAAAAAAGTGGACGGTGAGGCTGGGCCTGCTTCTCAGGAAGATTTCAAGTAGACAGGTTGTCCGGCCACCCTGCAGACAAGTGTGTCCCTGGGGACGAAGCTGCTGTCACAGTGGGTAATTGGATTCCTGCTCCCCAGCAGGACAGGCACTGGTAACCTTTAGGATTAATTACTCCAGTCGACCTCAGCCGCCTGATCTGGCTGGCTGTCTTCCCTGTTCTTGATCAGAATGCCCCAGGGGCTCAGCGGTGAGCCCGAGAGATGCTAGGGTGAAGTCTGCTTGAAGATGATGCTGTGCCTAGCTCTGAAGCACATTTCGCCCACTGGCCTTCCTGAGGCAATTAAAGGGACTATTACACAGTAAGGTAGAATGAAGTCAGCAGCTATCCTAAGAAGGAATGTCAAGCTGCCACCCCCAGCTCCCCAATCCAACCCCCATGTGCTCAGAGGAGGGGCCAGGGGCTATGTTTCTTAGGTAGGTGGCTGAGTTTGGGAGTCTCTTGCAATGAAAACCGATAGCTGGCTCCCAGGCCACCAGGAGTTCATGCCCGCTGTGTTCATTCCCCAGAGCATAGATTTGAAATAGGGAGCTGTGGAGCCAGTGCCAGAGTAGCGAGCCAAGAGCACTGAGATCCGAGGCCAGGTATAACAGTGGTGGCTGAAATCCGTCAAGTGTTTATTAGGAGCAGGCACCTAGCCTGCCATTACCTCATTCCAGCCTCCCAACAAGCCTGTAAAGGGCATGCTGCGACAACCCGCATGTCCTAAAGGAGAAAACAAAAACAAACTGAGCACCGTTGCCAGTCAAGACCCGAAAGCCGCTCATACAGGGTATTCAAAGCACAGCGTGTCTGTCACCAGGCCTCCTGACTCTGGGAGATCCTGCAATGAGACTTTTCCATTGGTAGCCACCAGTGCAGGAAAAAAGCAGGGACCGTGGTGGTGCTGGGTTCTGTAACCTTTGGCACAGAAAACAACTCGCGCCTCTCAAGCGTTCTGAATCCTGAGACAGTCCAAGCACTAAGGGACCTGTGCACTCCAACTGACCACTTTCTCTGTCTCCCTCCTCAAGCAGATCAATAATCTGTCAGTCAGCAAATTCATGTTGACACCAAGTGTCCCTCTGTCTTCGTCCCTCAGTTTAACTGGGAGGGGCGCCAACATTTTGCCCATCACCAGGGCCCTCCTACACCACCCTCTTTTCCATCCGGCCTCCACAGTTGGCAGTGAGCGGTGTATCACGAAAAGACTTTCCTGGAAAGCCTGATTGGCCACTCATTTGTTTCCGCTGCCACCTCCCCAACCCCCAGATGGCAATGGGCGTTTCCATGACAACGTAATGGGAAGCAATCACACCTATTGTGGGGCAGGACTGTTGACTTGCATGAAAGAGCATGTGTGGGGCTGAGCAGAAGAGAGAAACATAGACCTTCTTGTGCCCAGGAAGAAAGGATGTTAATTCTGAATTGAGAAGCTGCCTTTGGGATTCTAAACGCCACCCATGGCGATGGAAACCTCATCCCTGGCCAGCTCACAGTTTTCTCCTACGGTCAGAGAAAAAGAGAGCGTGCACACACAAGGGGCAGAGGAAGAAGAAAAAAGGCACAGGACCTGGAGTTTACACTTATTTTAACCCAAAACTTACTTGGTCAAGAAGCTCCCTGTTGCTTAGGGATTTTCTAAAAACTGTTACTTTATTCTTATATCTTCTCCCATCCGTTTATCTACGTGTGTCTGTCCCCAACATCAGGATGGCTAGTAGACCTGATGGGGAGGGCTCCCCATAGAATGTACTAGAAGAGAGTTCTGATTTCTCTCTCCCTCATGTCTATGTGTGGTGTGTGCATGCGTTATGAATATGTCCACACCTGTACATGTGAACTCCAATCAATGTTGAGTGTCTTCCTCTATCCATCTCTTAGTTTCAGACACAAGGGTCTCTCACTAACGTGGAGCTTGATTAGATTGGCTGGCCAGCAAGCTCCAGGAATCCACCTGCTATGTCCTCCCACCCCCAGTATTAGAGTTACAGATGTATGCCACTGTGCCTGATTTTCATGGGTACCAGGGATCTCCCCAACCCTGCTTTCTTTATTTTTGAAGAGGGAAAAAAATGAATGAAATGAAACCAAAGAATGACTCAAAAGAAGTAAATTGAGCCGGGCGGTGGTGGCGCACGCCTTTAATCCCAGCACTCGGAGGCAGAGGCAGGCGAGGCAGAGGCAGGCGGATCTCTGTGAGTTCAAGACCAGCCTGGTCTACAGAGCTAGTTCCAGGACAGGCTCCAAAGCCACAGAGAAACCCTGTCTCGAAAAACCAAAAAAAAAAAAAAAAGTAAATTGAGTTATATTGGAAGGTATCCCTGGCTCCCAAGGATAGAACTCAGGTGGGTGAGTGGAGGAAGCAGGGAAGAGAGAAGAAAGCAGGATGGGGTGGGACTCTGTCCACACCTCACTTGCAATTACAGCTCTGTCCCCACCGTTCCCACCATTAAGAATAACAGCGCCAAGCCCAGTGAAATGGTAAAGCAGGTAAAATCACTTAGCTCCAAGCTTGACAACTTAAGTAGTCCCATCCCCAGAACTCACACAGTAAAGGGAAGAGCTGACCCCCATAAATTCTCCTCTCACTCTCACAGGTACACCACGGCACATGTGCACGCCACTCCACCATACGCGATTCCGCCATTCACACACTAAATAAACCATATTAGAGACAAACGCGAGAAGGCAGCAGCGGCAGACAGACAGACCCCCAGACTCTGCTGCCACACAGTAGCCTGCAAGTGTCCAAGAGGGCACTTCACCCAATTTCTGTTTGCCTCCATCTTTGCTAGGGGAGAACTGAGAAGTAGGCTTGCTCAGACTAGTGTTGACTGTGAGTCTTATTGTGTCCCATGAGCCCCCTCCCCCCGCTAAGCCTTGATTTACCCGCCAATGAAATGGGAAACATATTTACCCCAAAAGCAGTTTCTTTGAGAACAAAATTCACTAACATTTAGTGGGAAGGTCTTGCTTGCCTCAGACATATAATAGATGTTAGATGTCAATCAGATAGCTCTCAAACGCCCGTGCTTTTGTCCCTGCGTGTCTTTAAAATACCTCTGACAAGCAATCCTTCATATCCTCTTCTCGGATTATTAAATATTTGCAGAATGCTGAACTGTGGGCTGGGTGTTGTGGGGAGGCAGCAGTGCAGAAAGGATGTCCTGCCTCAAGATGCATCCTGGGTCACCTAGAAAAGCACCGTGCAAGCAACAACTCTGTCCATGCTGTGAAATGCAGGAGCCCTGTTCTGCACACAGCTGGTCCAGAGAAACTGCTTTCCATGTATTAGTTGAAGAAATTCAAGATAGTAATGCACAAAGACACAAGTATATTCTGGAGACATGACAGGGGCGGGAAGAGCTTAGCTTTGAGCTTTTGAATGGTAGACAGAACACCAGCAAGCTGGTTGCCTTCTGCAGGCTTCTGCTTCCTCTCAGGATCCACAGATATCTTTCCTCCTGGTCTACTGGCTTGCTGTTAAGGCCCTGGAGTGGGTCAGGAATGCAGATATCGACCGGTGGTATTTGCGTGCCTCTGGCTCAAGTGGCTGAGGTCAAAATGTCAGTTAGAGCTGTAACCATCTAAAGGCTTGACTCGTGCGGTTCTTAAGTAACGTCAGTCCTTCACCATGTGGCCTGCTTCTTGACAGGGGGCTGGCAGGTGATTTCAGAGCAACTGATCTGAGAGAGACAGAGACAGAGAGACAGAGAGAGACACAGAGAGAGAGACACAGAGAGACACAGAGACACACACACACACAGAGAGAGAGAGAGAGAGAGAGAGAGAGAGAGAGAGAGCAGCCCCCATCCCTAGTATGGATGCCATAGTCTTCTTATAACCACCAAAGTGAGGTGCCAACATTTCTGCCAAATTCACCTAGTGAGAAGCCAACAAGACCAGTCCCCATACAGAGACAGTGCCTTAGATGTAAATACCCAGAGGCCACAGGGCACCTGGTGATGAGGCTTTGCCCCTGCCCCATCATTTTCCCGTGTCTAGAAAAAGCATTGGCTTCTCATTCCTCTAAAGACAACCGCTAGGACTCTCCGCCCGCAGCTCTGTGGCCAGCTGTCTTCTTGTTCGTTCATGGATCTTTATTGCGCACTTGTGCCCCATGAAGTACCGCAGGTAGCTGGATAAATAATTGCATTTGGGGAACAGGAGCCCAGAATGAGAGGACACAGGGCAAGAGGCCAGAGATGTTACCCGCTGAGTGAATTCTCAGGCTGAGGACAAAGAAATGTCAGTCAGCAGCGAGCGTGGATGTTCTAGCTAGCGGGGAGAGGGAAAGCAAGACGTCGGAAGAAAGAAAGAATGGGAGACAGTTCCAAAGCTGATGGAAGTGGCGTGGCAGTTACCCTAGCAGGAAGAGGGTGCCGCACAGGTGAATGGGACTCAGGAAAAAATTTAACCCTCAACACAATTTGGACTGAGGCTGAGGGCACCTCTCTAAGGTTTAGGGGGAAGCCAGGTTTGAAGATCTGCAGAGCCTGGAGAAAGAAGCAGGTCAGGACCAGCACACCAGTACATACAGGGTTAGTGTGATAGGCTTAGTTTTTAATTTTACAGTAATCTGCTAGGCGCACACACCACAGGCGAATGTCCAAGTGCCAGCAATTGATACTACAGCAAAGGACAGGAGAGGCAAGGGGATGGAAACCCTCCTTTGGCAAGGTCAAGACCACAGCTTCTTTTTCATTGCTGTTGCTTTGGGGTTTGGTTTTTCACTTGTTTGTTTCAAGACAGGGTTTCTCTGTGTAGCCCCTGACTGTCCTGGAACTCACTCTATAGACCAGGCTGGCCTTGAACTCAGAGATCCGCCTGCATCTACCTCCTGAGCACTGTGATTAAAGGTGTAAACCACCAACACCAGACCACAGTCCTTAAGCTTTGACCCACATTGTCTTTTTACCCAAGAAATTTGTATTTAACCCCAAGTATACAAATATATAAAATAGACAGGCAAATCAAACACTTAAAGATAATAAATCATGAATTTACTTTAAAATAATTCATAGGTAAAATGCATAATATATATGTAATTTTAACACTTACTAAAGGCAAAAACAAATTGCCACACTAGTGAAACATATGTGTCTATTTTTATATAAGGTATGAACGTTTAGTATCAGACTGAAGGGCATAGGGAGTCGTCCATGGTTTTAGGGATTGGTAGATATCTTTATTTTGTTTTTTAAATGTGTGTTTATCTTTTTGTTGGTTCGTGCACTTGACTTCAGTACCCTCAGTAGGTCAGAAGAGGGTGTCAGATCCCATGGAGCTGAGGTTACAGACAGCTGCGACCTCCTGGCACTGGGGCAGGGAATCAGATACACTGCGAGACCAGTATGAACTCTTAAACGCTTGGCCATCTCCAACCCTGGATGTGTTGACCTTATAATTATCAGCACTGACAATATGTTTACATAAATATGCAATACAAAATAGCAGAAGTATCTTTAGCACTTGTTACAGAAATTGTTGGGCAGTCTATCCTAATCTCAAGCCAAAAGTGAGCTTTATGAAACTAAAGTCAGCAGCTCAAACAAGTTTTAAAATGTTTAAATGTATTATTATTGGTACACGTCAAAGGAAAATTTTAGAACCTTTAAATTTATCATTTTTGGGGTGTGTGTGTGTAGTGTGTACGCAGGCGTTCATACCACACTCGCTGTATGTGTGGAAGTCAGAAGACAACTTTGTGGGACCATGTCTCTCTATCCATCTTTACAAGGATTCTAGGAATTGAACTCAAGTCACCAGTCTTGCCTGACAAGCACCTCTACTGGCTGAGCTATCTTGCTGGCCCATTAAACAGCAATCTTTAAAATCAAACAGTCTAACACATTATAATCCAAAAACATAATAATTCCAAACTTACACTCTTAGGAATGACAATAAAAAAACATCAAAAGTTTTTATTTTCTGTAAGTAAACCATTACCCTTCTATAAAAGCATAAAACTATGTGTGTGCAGTAAAACCAACATGAGTCATACATGCTGTAGTCTGAAATCTGAGCTGAGGTTCTTTTACACCATGTTGCATGGGTTGGCAGTATGTACATTGTGTTCAGAACCCAGACTGCAGTGAAGCCACACAATGCCACATTGGCAGGCGATGCCAGACCTATCTCAGATCTGTTACAAATTTGATTCAGAAATAATTTGGGGGCATTGCTTGTTCAGAAACTTTTTACTGTTACCAGTTTTTCACACATTGAGTCATGAGACTCTCCTATGGATTCACATGCCAGTTTAAGAGTCTGGTGTTTGGACAATTGGTGCATTATTATTCATTATTATTATCATCACCATCGTGTGTGTGTGTGTGTGTGTCTGTGTGTGTGTGTCTGTGTGTGTGTGTGTGCACAGGAGTGTTTAGATGTGGCAGCATGTAGATAGAGGCTCTAGATCAATCTCCAGTAAGGTTACAGTGTGTTGTGGTTTTTTTCCCCGAGACAGGGTTCCTCGCTAGCCTGGAGCTCACCAAGACATCT
Source organism: Alexandromys fortis (assembly GCF_014885135.2). NCBI lineage: Eukaryota > Metazoa > Chordata > Mammalia > Rodentia > Cricetidae > Alexandromys > Alexandromys fortis. Next base: position 6,620,090 of record NW_026067977.1, read on the forward strand.
AAGCTGACCAGCCAGAGAGCCCCAGAGATCAGCCTGTCCCTGCCTGGCTTTTGCAAGTGGGTTCTGGGGATGGGACTCAGTCTCTCTACTTACAAGGCCCACACTTAACTGATAGAGCCATCTCCTCAGCCCCCAAGTTCTGATTTGAATGGGCTCCAGAACGCAAGCCAGGTCTTGCCAGGCAAGATGCACCATCCCCTAGAAGGAAAATGTACTCATAGTCACAGATGCTGATTCCACAAGCTGGGAGTCAGAAGGTTTGATGGAGATGCTCTGTTTCCACACTGACCTTAAACAGGGAGTTCGCCTCCACGTTCATACTCTTGATAGTTCTTCTTCAGACGTAAGGGTCTAGGGAAGGTTAATGAGCGCGCTCCCCCCAGCCCTTGATTACTACTTGAGTGCCTGGCTCTGCGGCTCCTCCTGAGCTTACATCCCAAGAACACAGAGCAATAAAGAGGACCGGGCTTTGAAATACACATCCCCCACCACCACCACTTCTGCACCTGGGTGGTGATTGCTGACAACTCATTCCTGCTGTTAGAGCTGAGGGTCTCAACTGCAAACACTGCACTTGAGAATTACCCTAGGATAGCCCCCCCACACACACACACACACACACTGCTGTCTCTCCTTAGACGGGTCTTTCCCAAGTTGACCTCAACTTGCAGTCCTGTTTCCTCAGCCCCCTGAATGCTGGGATTGCAGGCATGTGATACCATGCCCAGCTACCCGGAAACCTTTGAAAGTCAGCAGCTGAGGCTCCCTCCCAAAGGATGATTTGATTCTGTTTCTCAGAGAGCCAGGTGGGGGCTGGATAGGGCTCAGCCTCATTGTTTCTTTGAACAAACCAAGGGACCCAGAGTCCTGCTGAGAGGACCTGTGTCTCTCCAGAACAATGGCAGTTGTTCAGGAGTTGCCCAAGGAAGGCTGTCTAACACAGTCACCTGATAGAGCCATCATCTCTGACTCACTCTGGGTCAGAGTGAAGCCCGGGGACCTGCACCTAAGACTCCCTAGCTGGCCGGATGCTACAGGTTTGTGTTCGTTGCCCAGCGGGGGAGCTAGAAAACCCAACACCCTTCTGTCACTGGGGTCCTTTGGGAAAGCAATGGACCCCTCTGCTCTCGTTATTTCAGTTAGAATCATAGCGGTCACTCACAGGTGATGGCTGAGGCATTGGTACAAACGGTTTCTTTGTTTTGCTCACTGCCTGAGTGTTCTGGGTGTGTATCTCCCATCAATGCATTCTGCTCTGGTCTCTTCGGTGGGGTACAGTATACAGGGCACAGCCCTGTGTAGTCACAGATGCCCCATCAAAGGGTGTGCGTGGAGATAATGAAGACCTGGGCCTGCTCTGGAGTGTGCCTCAGAAATCCACTCAAAGAACAGAACCACGCAGTTTCTAAATCAGTCATTTGGGCTGGTTCAGCATGAAAGGCTCTGATGAGCGGGGACTGATTCATCCCTTCTTGGTGTTCTGAAGAACCCTGAGAATGCCGTGGACTTCCGGTGTGAATAACATAGCTTCCCCCATAGTTGCCAGCAAGGCCACCCCTGAAGTCACACTGTTGAATGACTTGGTGTGGCTGTGGTAGAGACACAGGACCCCTGTTTGTCTAGCTGGGAGCCTGTGAAGTTGGTAGCGCAATGTGTCCTGAGTCAGCCTCACACAGCCAAGCCTCTGTCTTCTCCCTCGCTCGGCTTTTGCAAGGTCGCCATGGTGACTTCCTGTCCTCAGCATGTCAGGGTCTATCAGAGCCAATTGGCAGCGGCAGGTGCGGATAAGGGTCTCTAAGCAGGAGTGGCTGTCGTGCAGCCTGCCACCGCCAAACACAGCATTGATTCTCGCCCGTGCCAGTGCCCATGAGGACAAGGGAGGCTGGGGGAGGAGGGAGCCCTTTCTATATTTAGCTCCCGCACTGGGTTCGTCCCAGTGGACGCTTAGAAAGAGGCTGACTTCCAGCGTGAGAAGGTTTAACATCCCTGAATTAGGCACAGACTACAGAGTGCTGCGGTTTGCCCATTGAGAGGGTTAAAAGAGGTGTATATGAAGAAAGCAAGGGCATGAGAACAACCAGAGGAACTGCCCCTAAAAGCTCCTCCCCCACCTCAGAATCCACACTGCTGGACTTGGAAGAAGGCTCTGGGGGGAGGAGGGGCAGCAGAGAGGGCTCAGGGCCTGAGCATGGAGAAACCCAGAAGGGGCTGCTTAGGGGTGAGTTTGGTTCCTGAAGCACTGCCCCCAGTGGAGGCAGAGCTGGGGGCAATTGAGCATTTGCCCTCGGGTCCTAGTAATGACCCTCAGGGAGATCCCAACTTCGGGAGAGCAGGGCAGACTTGAGTGGTTGGAAATTGAGGTTAATGGCCAACCAGCCTGAAAGTTGTGCTCTGAATGCCCCACTTCACACCCTCCAAAGACACATGAAAAGGGTTTAGCACACCAGAGTCAGTAAATTGTTTATTTGCCTGAATTCACCAGGTAATTGCATGTCCCTCTGCTTGCTTCTGCTGTCTGCACTGGGCTTTCTAGAGAGATAAGCAAAGGCGAAATGAGGGTTCTGGTCTCCTGAGGCTCTTAAGCTCTCGGTAACAGAGCAAGGGAAGCAAAGGGATGGGCCAAGACAGAGGCTCATGCAAATGAGAGTGATGGGAACTGGAGGAGGGATGGAAAGAGGAGGAGCTTCCAATGGGTCTGAGGGCCGCACAGTTCCTCCTGCCTGTCTAGGCATGTAGTGTCTCCAGCAGGCCTGGCATTCTGCTGGGGTATCGACAATGTCAGGTGAAGGGTTCTGAGCACGTAAGACTTGTCCATAGTGGCAAGTGACCTGTACTTTCAAGAACAAGCAGTTCCGTGTGTGTGTGTGTGTGTGTGTGTGAGAGAGAGAGAGAGAGAGAGAGAGAGAGAGAGAGAGAGAGAGAGAATGTGTTAACTGTATATCCATAGGTTTCAATGTATGCAAATATGTAGTTAGTATTATTCTTTTAAAGCGGGTGTGTGTGTGTGGAGACAAACACGGGACAGACAAAACACGCACGAAAGGAGGAGACACAGACACGCGGCTCCCACGTGGGTGCGCTTTAATGGGGGGGCACAATAAGGGACAGGTGTGCAAGACACAAGAGGGTGAAGGGCAAGAGAGAGCGAGGCTTCGTGGAAGCTCGCTTTTTTTTTTTAAATATAATGTTTTATTGAAAAAAAATATTTCCGCCTCCTCCCCGCCTCCCATTTCCCTCCCCGTCTCCCTTTTCCCCCCTCCTCCCTCTCCTCTC
>NW_026067977.1:6623613-6745858 GCF_014885135.2 Alexandromys fortis
TTTTTCAGTCGCAGTCCAGCTGGCCTTGGTGAGCTCACAATAGATCAGCCCCACTGTCTCCGTGGGTGGGTGCACCCCTCGTGGTCCTGACTTCTTTGCTCATATTTTCCCTCCTTCTGCTCCTCCTTGGGACATTGGGAGCTCAGTCCAGTGCTCCAGTGTGGGTCTCTGTCTCTATCTCCATCCATCTCCAGATGAAGGTTCTATGGTGATATGCAAGATATTCATCAGTATGGCTATAGGATAGGGTCATTTCAGGTTCTCTGTCCTCAGCTGCCCCAGGAACTAACTGGGGACATCGCCCTGGGCACCTGGGAGCACCAAATCTCTTGCCAACCATAAGATGGCTCCCTTAATTAAGATGTGTGGGAAGCTCGCTTTTTAACGAGAACGCAAGGGTGTCTGGGAGAAATGTCCTGCGCCTGAGCGTGCAGGTGTCCGTAATCCAGGAGGAATCTGGGAGCTGTAGTTTCCAAAAGGAACAACAGTTAGTGATACTTATTGAATGTCCACTGTTCCATCACTCCACTGTGTTGAAGATTGGCAGGGAAATATATGAAGGTAGCAGTCATATTATTTACTAAACATCTGTACCATATTAGACGCATGACTTTCAGCACATCTAATTGACACCGCACAACAAGCTCAAGGTGTACGCTGTTATCTCTACTTGACCACTGGAAAAACTAAGGGTCAGACAGGTTAAACTTGCCCAAGGGCACAGAAGACAGAGAGGAGGTAGTGCCATTCAGATTTGAATATAAAAGATACCCTGGCTCCAAAGCGCCAAACCACTGACTGCCATGCCAGAGAGCTGTGAGCACACAGGACAGGCACATTCTCACACTGCTGTGCCCACCAAACCATGAGCAGGTGGGAGTGGGAGTGGAATCTACTGGTCTCTACCCAGGAAGGCGCTGTCAAAGGCAGCATCCTGCCAAGAGCTGAGAGGGAGATGCTGGAGCCCTGTCTTACCCACACTTCCTGTCTTCCTTCTCATCCATGCTTTCCTTTATCCCAGGACAGCTCCTCTTCCTCCAAACTGCTCCCCATTACCACAGCCTCCTTTCCCTGAGAACCGCTGGTTTCAAGTATCCTGTTAAATCCCTTGCCCCTCACCTGCTCCTTCATCCACCCCTCCAGCCCCTGAATGCTACATTCTTGAATTTCAGTATACAGCGCTCCATATATTATCTCCCCAAAGACCAGGGCCCAGGTTGAGATTGGCTTCCTCACCTTATCAGTTTGAGCCCTGGCCTATCTTGGGGTGCTGGCCAGACTCTGAGAGCAGGTTCCCACTGCCCCTCCATTCTCCTATGGCCCCTGCACGAGACTGGGCTAAGGGAGAGGCTGTATCTTGCTCCTGTGCTTTAGTCCAAGCACACTGGCCAGGCTGGGATCCGCTGTCTTATTTGGCTTTGTTGCTGTCTGATAGAGTAGTTTCTGGTTCCTCCACTGTTCCTGATAAAAAATAAAGCTGTACCTTCATTGAGATCTCCCAAAGCTTGTGTGGGAGTGCAAGTCAATAAACTCAGCACAGGAGGTTGCAGAGGAGGATCAGGAGTTCACAACCACCCTTGGCTGCATAGAGAGTGAAGGCAGTCTGAGCTCAGGCCATGACTCAAAAGGCCAATTCAAACCAAAAACACATGCTAAGTTCCCTTCTTATCAGATCTGAACGGATATCCAGATGCTTCCAGATTATTTAAGGCTCTGGAGTGTATGGGGGACCATGGGAATGCTGCTTTCAGAGACTGGCCATGAGGACTCATATAACATGTCAGGTTCTCCAGTCTTGAGTCGGGTGAAGACTAAGACTTTGGGACTCCGTGTCTTTCCCTTCTTCCATCCTTTTCTCGGATATTTTGAAGACGAGTCTCCTGGCTCAGCACAGAGGTAGTATCCTAAACTTGATGCTCTGCTCTCATCTTGGAGCAGCAGCTCGACAAATTCACTGAATTTATCTTGGGGTCCCTATTGCCCAGTTAGGGACCTTCTGCATGTAGCAAGGACACTAGGAATATTGCTGAAGGAATAAATGAAATGCCTTGGTCTCAGAATGCAGGCCTGGTTTTCTGTTACAGATGGAAACTTATGCTAATAAGTGTTGATCTTGCCTCAAACTACAAATCAAGCCTTTCGGAAGGGCAGCTGATCTCGCCGCATGTTGCATAGAATATCATCAATTCTGGGCACACAAGACTTGCTCAATAGAAGCTTGTTAAAAATAAATGGAATAGAATACAACATATCACCCTTTGGACTCTGGGGGCAACTGCCTAGATACTTAGGGGCAAGTGGCCATTTAGCGCTAAGCACCTGACTTTCTATTGGCTCTGGGAACCGATCTGGCTGAGCCATGGGATTTTGCTCCTGGATAATAGCTAACAGTAACTGCTTTATACTGGATGTCTAATATGTGACATTGCTGTGACAAATGCCTTACTTCCCTCATCTAATTTAATCCCAATAACAATCCTCTACGTTCTCTTACTCATCCAGCCAGCCGGTATTTCCTGAGCATTCAGTGTTTGCCAGGCACTGGGCATTTGGTGGTCTACGAGATAAACAGTTTTGTTCTCCCTGTTGTACAGATGAGAAAATAGACTCGGGGACTCAGTAACTTGCCTGCAAACTTGTAAGAGGCAAGACTGCACCTATGGTCAGGCAGAAGGGCAGATGCCAGTAGTCCCAGCTGCTCACATAGCTGAGGCAGGAAGAAGAGTGCTGACTCCCGGGAGAGCAAGGCAGCCTGGGCAACCTAGGAAGATTTCAGTAGAAAATAAGATGGAAGAGGGGACATCTACATGGTTTTCTCCTCCACATGATCTGTATCGTTTGTAAGTTTGTGGCCGTTTTGGGAGACGGAGATTGCAGTTTGGCTCCTCTAGGCTCTAGCAGGACTTTGTGTTATAGGTGTTTGGCAGGGAACCACACCTGTCACCAATCCCTGAAGTGATTTCCCTGCCTTCTGGAAGGTGATACAGGCTACGCTGCTATACCCTGTCCGGGGCACAGCATCACGGGTGTGCCTCCAAGACAGAAAAGAAAAAGCTGTTTTCTGCCAAACACTACCCAATAAAGTGAAAGATAGGAGGGAAGACTTGGCAAGTCTGCAGAGAGGGGCATAGCACCCTCCGAGTGCTATACCACTAGCACCCTCCAAGATCTCTTCAGAGCATAACACGGATGCTGCGGTCCTTCCCCAAGAGCTCACATGGAAACTTCAGACTGCTGCCTTGGAGCATCACCCTCCCCTGCCAGCCATGGGGAAACCATACCCAAGTGCCATGGCATGTACACACACACACACACACACACACACACACACACACACACACACACACATTTCACTATGTATCTGGGAAATTCAAAGCAACTTTCCGGGTCTGACTCCTAAGGGAGTCTGGGAGGCAGCTTGTGGGATTCAATCTCCTCTTTTGTGTTAGATCCATTGTAGTTGGCCTCACCTCGCAAGCATGAACTCATAGAACTTGTGTCTGCATTGTGGTCAGTGTGAATGGTGTTTGGCCTTTCTGCAGACACATTCTTGTTGTCACCTAGAATGGGATGCATAATACCAGGGATGCCCCACCTCCCCAACCCAGCCCAAGCTCCAGGCTGAGAAGCGGAACACGGAGCCGGTTCCAGGCTCTTCAAGCAGAAGGATGAGAAGCAGAGGGTGGATGGGGCTACTCTGCTAGAGGGTACTGTGGACTGAGCGTCAGTCCTTTTCTGTTCCTCACACTGAACCACCCACGGGATCAGGATTCTAGCCGCATTTCGTAGTAGAGGCACTCTAGACTCGGGAGACTGTTGTGGCAACAGTGACAAATGGGCAACTGGGCGAATGAGCCAGGAGACTGCATGAACTTTAACAGTGATCCCCATGCTCATGATGATAAAGCAGCTCTGGGGCTAGTTGTGGGCTAGAGGTTCTTTAGGGGGTGAGAACAGAGCCACAGTCACTAAGGATGGGAGGCCTGGCGGAGATTGGACAGCACTCTCTCCTACCACAGCTGTGAAAGGGATGGGCCTGGATAATGTCACCCTGTCCTTTGCTCTCATATGACAGTCAGCCTCACTGTTGACAGGGAAAAGACCATTTGAGAGGGTGCTGATCCCTCACAAAGCTTCGTCCATAATGAGGGAGACAAAGGGGCTGCCACGTTAGGCTGGTTATGTAACTGAGAGCTGAAGCCGCCATGATTGTAGGAGTGTCCCTACCCAGACTCCTGCTACCCAACTTGCTGCTGAACTCCATGACCTCAGCCTTTTCCAAGAGAGTGCCTAGGGTCTCCTCTTTCTTTTCCCTCATTGTGCTCCCCTGTCCATCTCCCTTTGGACCTCAGCTCCTACCTAGCAAGACCTTTACTTTGTCATTTGTTAAACAGCAACAAGAACCCAGACTTAGCTGGGCGGTGGTGGCGCACACCTTTAATACCAGCACTCGGGAGGCAGAGGCAAGCAGATCTCTGGGAGTTCGAGGCCAGCCTGGTCTACAAGAGCTAGTTCTGGGACCGGCACCAAACCAAAGCTACAGAGAAACCCTGTCTCGATCCCCCTCCCCCCCCAAAATAACCCAGACTTACTGCCACGGTGCTGACCCACTGGTGTTTTCACGACCTCATGCTTACATCTTATGCCAACCCCAGGACCTGAAAACAATAGATCCATCCTGGCCCTCAGGAAGCCCTCAAGGTAGACAGCCCTGTGCCTCCAGTGGTAATCTTGGGCATCACTGTCCCGAGATGACTGGAGCAGCCACAGGTGTCACGTGTGCCAGGATCTCAGAGGTGTAGCCTTGGAGGTATGAAGAGCAGCTTGGGATCAGTTGCCCCCCGCAGGAAGTTCCCAGAGGGCCTCTACAACAGCTGGCTAGACAGCAGTCCTGGGAGGGCACCTCCAACCAACAGCTGGCTGAACTTTGCAAATTCAGTTTTGTTTCCCACTCTGCTCTGATAAAGACAAGGGAAGACTAAGATGATGAGTTGGAAGGAATAGAGGCCTTCACTCTCTAAGTCCCCCATTCATCGTCACCACCTCAGGGAGGGTCATTGTGGTCCCTACTTGACAGACAAGGCCAATGAGAGGATCCGTAGCTTGCCGAAGCTAGGATACAAACCCGGCAGTCCAGTTTCGCCCGGTGTTCTTATAAAAAAGCTCTGAGTTACTTTTCTTGTTGCTGACAAGAAGTGGCTAATGAAGAAGCATTTGTTTTGGCTCAGGGCTCAAGAGATGTGGTCCGTCATGACAGAAAGGCAAGCACTGAGTGGGAACCCACTAGATCATACCTTAGTCAACCCCAAAGCAGAGGAAGTGGAGTCCCAGTGCTCAGCTGGCTTCCCACTTTTCTCTTTCTTGCCAGTTGGGCCCTAGCCCGTGGGATGATAGTGACACTCACATTCAGGGCAGTCCTTCAATGAATCCTTTCAGAAACATCCTCAACAATACTCCCGAAGTCAGGCCTCACTAATGGCCTGGCTGTTTCTTAATGCAGTCAAGTTAGTGATCAAAACTGATGATCACAAGTATCTGTATATTGAGGAGGCTAGATAGCAAGACAGGTTGTATTTGAAGATGGAAGACCTCTGACATCCCAACCTATTTGGTGATCTAAGGCATTTTTTTTTAAATAAAAGGTATATCCTCCTTTACAGTGAGAAAATATTTAACCAGCCTTCGGATTCCTTATGGAGAGAGGGTACTGGGTGTATTTCTCTGTGCACAGATCGTCTAGTCTCTTCCTGTATCTCAGTTGTGATATGCTGGTATAGAGTTGAGGCAGTAGTAGCAGCTTCTTAAGCCCAGAACTTGAACCACTTATATGTGTTGGTGGATTTGGTCCTAGTTATAAACCATAAGGAAAACATTAATAGTATCAATAATACTATGTTAATAGTATAGATGGTATTTTGAGGCACAGAGAGGTTAAGTGACATCTGAAGTTTTATAGATCATAAATGAAGGGCCAGCATTAGAATCCAAACGATTCTCACATTCTCACAAGCCACACAATGTAAGCCAATATCTGACAACAGTACTCAGGGAAGATCTCGCCTCCCTTTTTTGGCACAATGCTTCAAAGGTTACAGAGCCTTTAAACATACTTTCTTAAGCTCACTTGAGCCCACCAGCCATCCTCTGAAGCTGAACTCATGATTCTCATTTTAGAGAGGAAATGGATGTAGAAGTTTTAAGTAAAATGCTGTCTTCTAGATAGCTAGTAAATACCAAAGATGGGACTCCAGCCAAGCTGTAAGGTCCAGATGGTGCCATGCTCTCTGTCAGAACCAGGCCCACTCATTCTTTCTGGGCCTCAGAAGGACCATGCCTGCTCTCTTTTCACCTCTTATTTATGCGCCGTGAACTATGCACTATAGCGTTAAGTGAGGGTTTTTCAAACCCAGTTTTATTTTGTATCCATCCACTACATACCTAACTTCTGAGCCCTTTTCCCTGCTGCAGGGCGATCACACCTCCTTCCCTGTGCCAAGGGAGGGACTCAAGCCATGCGCTGAGTGTGTCCCACAGTGAGCAGCCCTCTAGCCATTAAATATCCTCCTCGGGATTTCTGAAAGTGATTTCGCCCGAGAGTGGGGACAGCAGGGTGGCTTCCTGTGCTCTTCCTCCTGGCATTTGACCAAGCTTTCTTTGAAGAAATGCTTTTGCACACCGGATGTGGCGACAGATCCTGGACTCTCCTCACCCCAGGAGCTCTCAGGAGGCATGGTGTGCCAGGCTTTCACGCTGAGCCTGGGAAGGAGCTTGTACCATTCACAGCTTCCGGGCCACCCACTGGGTCCCAGGCTATCCCCAGGGAAGCAAAGGAAGCCGTGGAGAGCAGATGGAGAAGGGGCATCTCAGCAGCCCCCTGACTCAAGCCAAATAACCCACTAAGGTGACTGACTGACGTAGGAAACATGCCAGGGTTGATATCAAGGCCCAAGAGCTAGAATCCAGCTCCCCAGGGAAAGGGAAATGAAAAATAAGACTAAACTGTCCTCCCACACGGCTGTCATTAAAACAGTGCTCGGTATGTCACAGATATTTTTGCTTCGTCTCCAAATAATTTGTTCTTCCAACTTAAATTTTTTTTTTTAATTTAATTTCTATTGCTTCTTCCTCCACCTCCCCATTTGTTCTATGAGGCCAAGGAGACTGTGGTGTGTATTCCATGTCCCGAGGGCCTCCCCTGAGTGTCATAGTCAAAACTTACGCAGTCCCCACCCCCAGACTGCTTTTCCCATGAGGCTGAGTCCTCTGTCCTCCCCTTCCTGCCCTGTCTCCTCGTCCCGCATCTTCCTCCTATTCCTCTCTGTTCCCCTCTCTTCTCTCCATCCTCCTTTATTCCTCTTCCTTTTCCATAACTCCTTCACTTTACCCCTTTCTTCCTTCCTCCCTCTCTTCTGATTTTATTCCTCCCCTCCCTCCTCCTTAATCTCTTCTCTGTTTCTCCCCTCTCCCTTCTAATTTCTTCATCCTTGTTCCTCCTTTCCATTTTTCTCCTCCTTTTCATTGTCCTCCCTCCTCTCCTTCTTTTGCTTTTTAAAATTGCATTGTGTGTGTGTGTGCATGTGTGTGTGTGTGTGTGTGTGCGTGCGTGTGTGCATGTAGAGGTCAGAAGACAAGTTGTGGAAATCAGTTTTCTCCTTCCACCTTGTGAGTCCCAGGGATTGAACTCAGGTCATCATCAGTCTTGGCAGCAAGTAACTTCCTCTTCCTCTTTCTTTTCCTCCTGTTCTTCCTCTTCCTATTTCTAGGTCTTAGGAAGAAAGTCTGTCAGCATTTACCAGGTACCAGCTACTGTAACACTGAGTTTCTTTTGTTAACAAGGGGCACGCATGTGCACACACACACACATACACTCACATACAAACACACATACACTCAATGCACATGACTGAGTAACTTCGAGCCAAGTGCCAAGAAAGAGATGAACCTGTGTAGAGTGGGAAGCAAGGCAGCTTTAGCCAGAACTATGAAGCAAGACCTCTGAGGAAGGACTGGCAGAAAGTCTGTACCTGTGGAAAGTTGGGGAGCTAGCCTTCCAGATGGAAAGGGAGCACTCCACACAGTGAGATCCCCACCCTGGGAGTGAGCTGACATGCCTGTGAAAATAGGGAGGTCTCTCTGCTGCAGAGAGAGCGAGAGGAGCAGGGAAGAAGCTGCTGGCAACAGGAGAAGCCAACCAGACAACAGGGCCTCCTGCTAGCCACAGACCCACCAGGAGTATGTGTGAGGTGTCATAACATTGGCTGGAAGGCTTCAAGTTGGGTGACTTGACCAGGTTTGTGTGTGAAAAGCCCCCTACAGCTGATGAGTGCAAATTGCCAGAAGGGTTGGAAGACCCAGCAGGAAGACTAACTACATGTAGCCTGGCTCTCTGTTGTCATCTCCCCCCACAACAAGCTGCAGCTGCCTGTCTTGTTCAGTACCACTTCCCTCATGCCCAGGATAGTGGAGGCACTCACAGTTCTTTTCTAAGTGCAGAACTCCCGCCTCTGACCAGGTATGAATTGCTGCTGGAGGCTCCATGGCCCTTCTCTCAGAGGCACTTGTACAGAGGTCTGAAGACAGGGTCTCAGAAAGTTGGCAGACAGTTCAGGACAAAGCTACTATGTGGTAGGTCCATCAAGAGCCCAAACAGAGAGAGAATCAGGGCCCAGATGAGCTTTCTGAACAGGACCAGAGTAAGCTGGAGATTCTGTCTGCCAGGGATTTGCCCACGTGGTTCCTCCGCCTATTACACTGATTCCACCCCTCATCTCACTTGATCGCGGCTGGAATGTTCTTCAATCCCAGATTCTCTCTGTTGCGAAGCTTGACCCAGTCCATATGCCCCAGCTTGTGAGACCTCAGCCTTTCTTTTTTTTTTTTTTTAAGGCTTTTTCACACAGCTTTTAAATTGTCTTGTACATTTTTTTTTTTTTTTTGCCTCGTGCACACTCCCTCCCAAGGAAGCTGGCTGAGGGAAGACAAAGGTGGCTGATTCATCCCTCAGCTCCCCGGAATGTAATGCAGTTCCTGGAACATAGATGCTCAAAAAGTATTTGTGCCAGTGAAGAAGGAAGCTTGTCTCTCCAGTGGGCAAGGAGACAGACCCTCCCCACAGCTATGAATGTACTGCGCATCCAGCAATCGTGTATTGAGAACTTGCTATGTACCAGGCATTATACCAGGCTCTTGGAGGCACAACTGTCAGCAAGACAGACAGGTCCCTGCTCGTACAGAGCTTCTGCAGTGATGAGGGGCCAGACAAAGCCCCGCAAGTAAGCTAGTAAACCAAGTGGCGATCAGTATAGTAAAGCGAGGGCCCGAGCGTGTTGAGGTGTCATACTTTTCCAGGATGAGTCTCCTGAGAAGACATTGATGGGGATGCCCTAAAGGACATGCAGGAGCCACATGGAGCTTCTGTGCCATGGAGCTCACCCCTCCAGCAAGACAGCCCATCCAGTGGGTCCCCATCTCCCTTCTGTATCAATGAGCATCTTTAAAGGACTGATGCCCTTAGCACTCAATGCTTCCGTCCTTCTCCTACATCAAATGCAGTCCCTTTACTCCCCTTCTCCACCACAGACTTTCCCCCTTTCTTTGTTTCTCTTGACCGCCAAACCTCTTTGAAAGAACAGTTGGACTCATCTGTTCAGATTCTCCTCTTTTGTCTGCTTCACCTGGTAAACACATATTGTGTCTCCCTGTGTGTGGCCCTTTACGAACACTGCTAAGCGGTTTCATCACCCCTCTGTGAAGTAGGAGGTCTCAGATTAGGAAACAGAACAAAGAATGGCTAAATAACCTAGCAATAGACACAGCACTAGCTCATGTCAAAGTGCCAAGGCAAGCTGGGCCCGCTCCTGAACTCTCCAGTGTAACTTTTCAGTTCCTGGCTCCCCAGAGCCCACATGATCGGGGCTTCAGATGCAGCGCTCTCCTGAGATTTCTCTCTGTGAGCAATCAGGTCCTGGAGGGTGCGGGCCCTGCAGTCGTGTCTCATCCCTTGTTTTCCCTGATACATCTCAGCAGTACTTCAGCCATCTCCCTGGTCCTTCCTTCCTCCTTGATGCTCTCTCTTCTCCAGGCTCTGGGGCAGCATGTTGTCCTCATCCCCCTGCCTCGTTGTTTGCTCCCCACCAGTGGCTTGCTGACTTCTCTTTTTCTCCACCCAGGGATGTGGAGGAGCCTGAGCCTTTCCTCCAGCAGCACCCACTACTTGGCCATCCCTTCTAGTCCTTTGGCTTGAGATACTCCAGCCACTGAAATGTTGGCAGGTTCAGGCCCACTGAGTGCAGTCCATTACTGGGGAGGTCACAGCAGTGCAGAACAGTTGGACTTGTGGTGACAGTCAGGCAGCAGAGAAAGGGCTATCCCATGGGTTTTTTTGCCTTTTTAGCCACTCTGGGACCTCAGCGCAAGAGTTAGTGCTGCCCACAGTCAGGTGGGTTCTCCCTCCACAGGTAAACCATTCAGAAAATGCTCTAACAGGCACACCCAAAGCTGGGCTCTATTAATGCGCTGTATTTCTTAATCCAATCAAGCTGTCAACAAAAATTTATCACCACAGCCTTTCTTTCCCAAACTTGACACTTACCGAAACTATCTGAGCTCTTAGCATCTCTATTTAGAGATCTGGTACATGTCTCAAACTGAACGTGTGCTCTCTGCCCCGCCCCCACTATGCTTCCTGCCCCTCTCATTTATCTCCTGAATGGAAAACTCCATGCGCTCAGGTAGACAAGCCGAAAGTCCTGGAGTCATCCTTGGCTGGTCTGCTATCTGGCCCTCCATTTCTAACCTCTCAGAAACATTGTGTTCCTTCTTTCCAGGCACATGCAAAACCTGACCATGTTTCTCTTCCCTGTTCCTACCGCACTGGTGAAAACCCCTGTCATTGCTGTATCACTGTATGACCACTGCTGCCGCCGCCACCACCACCACTGGATACCTTCCCTACTCATCACAGCAGCCAATGTAGCCATTTCCAAATTTAAATAAGAGCGTATCCCTATGTTCAGGTACAGGGATGAGGTTGTCACCATCTCTGCAGTGTCCCTAACATCCTCCATGATGTGACTTCCGTGGCCTCTCTGAATTCATCTCCTGCAGCACTTTTTTGGGTGCGTCTGCCTCCATACTTTTTAGGTAGTCATGTCCTCATTGACGGTGATGTGTGTGCTTTGTGGCCAGGCCCAGGGAAGAGCAGCAGCTGAAACATGGCCCAAAAACCCAGCCCAGCAGCCATGTCAAACCCAGACAAATCCATCACATCCCCTGACATAAAGAGCCCTGATCTAAAGAGGTCCCGGTGAACAGCTGACCTCTGCCTCCCTCCAGCTTCCCTGCAAACACATACAGATAGAAGTTCTGCGTCAGCAAAGCTGCCATCTGTGAGTGACAGGACACCAGGCTGCAATGGCCACCTTTAGGGGGCTGCAGGGCTTCTGTCTCTGGGTCTCCACCTCACCAGACCCAGGGTTCAGCTTTTTTTCTCTTCTTTCTCTCAGCACTCATTACCACCCCCTTGTTCCTTTCAAGCCTCCCTTCAGTTCATGTTGTAAAGAGCGTCCAGCCCCCGTGTCTTTGGCTTCTCCACATCTGTGTCCCCTCATTGTCTGTGCTTCCCTGCACACTCCCTGTCTGTCTGTTTGTCTGCCTCATCTACAAACCCTGTTCCTCATCTCCGTCTTTCACCCCCATCCAGTTCTTTTTCACAAGCTGCCTTTTCCATTCTCTTCCCATTTCACTCCTTCCTCCTCTGTCCCTACCCTACCACCCCTGCTCTGGTGTCTGTCCTTGGCCTCTGGCCTTTGAAATCAATGATTCAGGTCCTCTGGCAGGTTTCTGGAAAGCCTTGAGCTTCTTCCGTCCCACCCCACAGGTTTTACTCTGTTCATGACTCTCTGATCGGGGGCCAGCCCCTTGCCAGTCCTGCCCTCCTAGCTCCTTGCCCTTACTATGGTGAGTTCAGGAAATACTCTTGTCCCTCCAGTCAGGATGACCTTGATCTAGGCCCACTGTGTTGACTTTTCTGGTGGCCTGTGGTCTCATCACTAGGGTGGGGATTTTCCCTTGCTGTTAAGACTGATCTGCTCTTGGGTCTGCAAGACTTTCTGCCAACTTCCTAAGTCCCCTGCACGAATGGCTTTCTAAGAGTCCATCCACATGACACCTTCCCAGGTCCTTCCAAATGATGCCCCAGGGCACTTCCGTTCCATATGGAAGCCCTGGGTACCATCTTTTCTCTTTTACAGCCAGTGTGTCAGACAGCTTTGTAAGACACGGTTCATCTCTTTCTCTTCGGTCAGTTTTGAAATCTGGCTTGCTTGCTGCCTCTTCCTTTTCCAGAGCCATGAGTTTCCACAATGCCACAGCAGAGGAAAGAGGGCGTCTCCGCTGCTCTTTAGTTTTGGAGTCTGGTTAGCTTAGCAGTGCCTGGCAGTGCTGTAGGCTGCTGAGCAGGTCTGTCTGGAACCTCACATGTGGCTAGGAAGAGTGACCTGTTTTCCGCCTTCGTCCAGATTCATCGTTCTCTCTCTGATGCCCACTGACTGTACTGTCATTCTTCCCTGCAACCTCTGGAGGAACTTCTGTCT
This sequence comes from Alexandromys fortis, assembly GCF_014885135.2. Taxonomy (NCBI): domain Eukaryota; kingdom Metazoa; phylum Chordata; class Mammalia; order Rodentia; family Cricetidae; genus Alexandromys; species Alexandromys fortis. The sequence continues at coordinate 6,636,207 of NW_026067977.1, forward strand.
CTTCGAACTTCCAGCCCTGCCAGAGTGAACATTTCTTACACGGACACTGATGAGTTAAGTGGGACTGTGCTGATGAAGGGGCCTTAGAAACTGGAAAGCATGGTATGTAGCAGTTGCCCTATGGGGTGGTAGGAGATACGTCCTAAAAACCCTCCATGGAAGCCTGAATCCGGAGATAGTTCCAGCCCTGAACACAGGATTTTTCCCATAAATATACACATAGGTTTTGTGCCTTTTTCATCTTAACTAAGCAGCACCGAGGCTGCAACTTTTGCAGCTTGAGGTGCGACTGCAAGACTAGCATAAATCTCGTTTTCCTTCTTCATAATTTCACAGATGGAAAATTTTGTTCTCACCACCGATCTTAGCAGTCTCCGTGTACAGTTCTTTCTCTTTTCCTTATTAAAGAGAGAGCGTTTAACTCGAGGGAAGAGCTTTGCATTGACCTTTCAATGTATTTGGACTGCTGGAGTTAATAATTTTACACTTCGGTCGTTACGTATAGTGTGAGTTCCTGAAGCACAAGCACTGTGGTAGCAATTCTCTCTAGTAGCTGAGACAGCAACTGAGTGAGTAACGGGGAGGGGGGTAGCATATACAGCGTGGATACACGTCACAAAAGGATGGTTTGCATCCCGGTAGGATTAGAGTGGTGTGCCGGTTAGCTTCGTGTCAACTTAACACAAGCTAGAGCTATCTGAAAGGAGGGAACCTCCACTGAGAATAACATATCCATAAGATCCAGCCATAAGGCTTTTTTTTGGGTGGGGGGTAGGGTTTCTTTGTGTAACCCTGGCCTTCCTAGAACTCACTCTGTAGACCAGGCTGGTTTTGAACTCAGAGATCTACCTGTTCTGCTTCCCAAGTGCTGGGATTCAATCGGGGGAGGCCCAGGCCATTGTGCGTGGTGCCATCCCTGGGCTGATGGTCCTGGGTTCTATAAGAAAGCAGACTGAGCTAGTCATGAGGAGCAAGCCAGTAAGTGGCACCCCTCCATGGCCTCTGCATCCGCCCCTGCCTCCAGGTTCTTGCACTGTCTTTAGTTTCTGCCCTGACTTCCCTCAGTGATGAACAGTGATGTGGAAACACAAGCCAAATAAACCCTTTCCACTCCAGGTTGCTTTTGGCCATGGTGTTTCACCACAGCAATAGTAACCCTGACTCTTATTTCATCCTACTACTCAGAGCGATGTGCAATTTTAAATTGGTAGATTAATTTATTTCTAGAATAGTCCATGTGTATTTTTGGACCCAGATTGACTATAGCTAACTAAAGTTACAAAACAGAAGACGGCGTAAGAAGGGGTACCTCTTCACGGTGGCTTAAATGTGCTCTCGTAAGCCAACTGTCTAGGCCTGCATGGTGTTTCGAGTTGGCTTACCCTTCACTGATGTTTTACTAATCTGCACTCAGAACAATTTTATTTCCTGACGGCTGTGAGCAGGAGCATGCTTGCTCCCCTCCCGGCTCTCTCACAGGCCTGGAGCTTAGCTTTCTGGAGGGCTGTGCATTAAGGGTGAAACATGGGTCTTCTGCTCTCTGCAGGGATTTCCTCCCGTTGCTGTGGCCCGGCATGGTTGACATCTCAGTTGAACGGTGTTCATCTTGGATGCCACAGCCCCTTTACACAACAGGCTTAGTGGTACACACTAGGTGTATTGGGGGTCACAGCTGTCAACGATTTGCTTATTGTGTCACCTCCAGCACGTTGACTGAACCCCCCTATTTTCCATCTTGATAAAATGACAATGAAGAGTGTTGTGAAAAGCCAGGAAGATAATGGGTGAAGTCTGTATTCCGTGCCTAGGATGTAGGTACTCAGTAAGTGTAACTATTTTAGTATTACCTCACAAGGCAGCCTCTGTAGGGCTCTGAGCTGAAACTGGCCTCCCAGTAAATTGAAGAGGGCCTGTTTCTGCAGTGTGGAGCCACACGGAAGTCTCTAATCCCTCTTGCACAAACCCTTCAAATGTCCAGAGACAGCTTTTATGTCCCCTCTGTGTCTTCCTCCATAGAAGTGTCTTCAGTTTCCTCCCCTGGTCCTCATATTTCCCACGGTTTCCGGACCCTTTGTCATCTAGGTCACTGCCTTTTGTGAACATTTGTCAATGCCTCTCCAAAAATACAGCCGGCAGAACGGAAGGCAAGGCTTTGAATTTGGTCTCACCTGCCCAGAGGACAATGGGACACTGACCTTGATCTGGATCCCGGGAAAAGGCGAAGCTCTCATTAGCGAGTGCAGGTGGGTCTCTCTGTTGAACTGGGGCTTAATGGTCTGCAACCAACTGAAAATTCTTCATATGACCCCGCCGAGCCTGTCCCCGTCGTACTTGCCAAGCTAACTTTTCCATGGCTGCGGTATTGGTGAGCATGTGTTCAGCTGTGCTCTATTAATTTTGACTATGAGTTGAGATCTCTTTTTAATCTCAGTGCACAAGCAGATCAACACATTTCCATGTTCAAAAATCAAAAAGATATAAAGGCAGACAATGCGAAGTCCCCCACAACATCTTGTTCCAGTCTGTCTGGTATTCCCTCCTACCACCTTGGCCATGATTACAACATTCTTAGTTTCTGATGTATCCTCTGGAGTCTCTTTTTACAGGTATAAAAGCACACCAATATTAGACCCTATCTTTCACGTCTGTTTCACGGAACTGGTAGCATAGGATACATACAGCCCTGAATTTTGTGGTGGTGAGCAAGATTTCACCAAACAATACCTGAGGTCCCTTTGACTCTTCCTTCTTTTATCTGACATAGTTGCATGTTTCCCAGTCTTGTGACACTTGTATATATTGTAAGCATGCCATCAATGTCTTCCTCCAAATGTTGATAGAAATGTTTAGAAAGCTGGGGTTCTCTCACCATGGGGGGACTTATCCCAGGCTTGGGTTATCATTTATCTGCAAACCCACTCTGAGGTGCATAGGACCCTGCCGTTCACTGGCACAACAATCAGGCTTGTTTTTAGTCCACATCTCTCCTTATTCCCTGGGTAGAGCAAACATCCATCCAATATCTCATTAAAGAACTAGCTTCCTACCTGGGTGTGGTAGCACACACCTTTAATTCCAGTACTCCAGAAGCAGGCAGAGCTCTATGAATTCAAGGCCAGTGAGTTCCAGGATATCCAGGGCTTCAGAAAGAGACTCCATTTAAAAGAGGGGAGGGAAAAGAAAGAAAGAGAGCAAGAAGGAGAGAGAGAGAGAGAGAGAGAGAGAGAGAGAGAGAGAGAGAGAGAGAGAGAGGAGAAAGGACAAGCTTCTTGGGGTTGAGGAAATGACTCACTCAGTGAAGTTCTCCGCATGCAAGCATGAGAACCTGAGTTCAATCCCCAGCCCCCATATAAAACCCGAAACATTGGCCTGAACCTACGATGCCAATACTGGGGAAGCAGAGACAGGAAGACACATGGCACTCAGTCAGACAGCACAACAGAATCACCAAGCTTGGATTGTGTGAGAGTATCTATCCTAAAGATAAGGTAGAAAATGGTCGGAGAGCATGCCTGGTGTCATCCTCTAGCCTTTGCACACATGCACACGTGTGTCCACGCGCATGCACACACACACATATGCATACATGAATATGTGCAAACACACCCATGCACAGAACTATCTTACCAATCTATCAGTTTAAAGCAAAGGTTGTCATCTAGTAAAGTTTTCTTTTCTCCTAAAGGACATAGGGAAGTGCCTGGAGACATTTTTGGTTGTCAGCTGACAAGGTTTGGAGGAAACTACAGGGCAAGGCCAGGGTATTGTTATATATTTTACAAAGAACAAGGTTGCCCACTGCCCCACATGTACACACCAAAGAATCTCCAGTCTTAGTGTCTTTGGTGCCAAGATTAAGAAGTCTTGGCTTAGAAAAAATTACCAAAATTAATTTTGAATTAGAAGATTAATGTCACTTGGCCTTGATAAATCCATGTTGGTCTTTATAATCATTACTTTCAAAAGATAGGCCAACATCCAATTGAGTTTTAGCAAAAGAGTATCCTCCAATTAAATTCGAATAGCATAGGGCCAGGCATATAACTGCACAGCAGAGACTTTACACACGATGCACAAGGGCTTAGGCAGAATCCCCAACATAAAAAAAGAAAATCAACTAACTAACTAAGCCAGAACATCATCTAGACTTGTGTATACCTCTCCTCTCTTGGGAAACAGCTCCCCCATGGATACCCTTCTCCACAGGGATGCCTCGTGTCTGTGGTGACAGCTTCAGTTTGGGCTCCTTTCTCACCACTGCCCCCAACTCCAGCCAGAAATGACATCGAATTCATGGAGAGTTGGGAAGTCATGGGGAGACACTAGTAACGAGGGAGTGGGTGTCGGGAAGGAGGCTCTTGTTCAGACTTTGTAAATGACTGTTTCTCATCTAAGTGACTGTCCCTGATGTAACATCTCAAAAGCCTTGGCAGGGCTGCGGAAATAGCTCAACTGATAAAGTGCTTGCCTGAGAGGATCTGAGTTTGATCCACAGAATGCACGTTAAAAAAAAAAAAAAAAAAAGCCAGATGCCGTGGCATATGCTTGTAATCCCAGCTCCAGGGAAGCCGAGAAAGGCAGATTCCCAGGCCTTGCTAGCCAAACAGTCCAGCCTAACCATCGAGTTCCAGGTCAAATGAGAGACCCTGTCGCAAAAACCAAAGTAGATAGCACCTTAGAAATGACACTTTGGGTTGACCTGTGGCCTCTACATGTACCGGTATGCATAGGTGTACCCCCACATAAGTGCATGTCTCCTCCCCCCACAAAATACCTTGACAAACAAAGGAGGTGGGAGAACATCCTACGCTTTCTTGAGAAAGTGTTGAAATATTCAAGAAAGATCCACTGATAGCCAGCACATCCCACAGAGCCCTGGCTCCCTAAGGAGGACATGGTCGTCATGCTCCCATCCAGGAATGCCTGTCCCCATAGCCACAGAGCTCCTATGCCATCCATACATTATTAGGGTCTCACCCAATCAGGGAGAAATAGAGCATTGACCAAGCTGTTGAAGAGCCTACAAAGAGGCAGCCTTTAGAGTAGGAAGAGCTTGAATACAGAAAAGATCTGCATCAAATTCCTACAGACCTTTTAAAACTAACGTAACAAGGTCTAGTTCTTAATGCCTTCAAGGACCTGCTTTTCCTCCAGAAGGACAGAGATAGCAGTACCTAACTCCCAGCTTCAAAGGCAGAAAGAATAGGCGTCCTCCATGAATGACTTAGGCATGCAGTCTAACAATACTGAAATTACTGAGTGCTCACGGGAGGTATTAGATGCACCCTCTAACCCTAAATACAACCCCAAACAAAGGACCATGGATGTATAAAAGGTCATAGGTGTGACTGAAGATGCTTTGAAAGCACTGCACTTGTGTTTATCAAGGGACACAGCTTTGAATTTCCGTTCTGCCACTCACTACCTGTGCACACAGACTTTTCTTCAATTCTCTTACTTCTCTGTTTTCTTAGCTCTAAAATGGGGATAACGCTACCTATGCAAAAAATAAAGATCAAATAAACGTTTATTGAGCCCTTGGTTGTATCCTGCCAAGGAGGCAGGCTTCTTGTCGTAAATGGCATCTGAGATGGGCCCTGAAAGCTGAGAGATTGTGAAAATGGAAGCAAAAGAGAAGACACACACCCCAAGGAAGAAGGAGCTGGAAGAGCCTAGACTGTTCTGAATACCCGTGGGACTGTCCAGGAGGTTTAGGAGTAAACATGAGCAGCAGACAGATGAGAGTAATCTAACTTCTCCAAGTTTCAACTCCTTCATCTACAAAAGAAGAAGAAGGAGAAGGAAAAGGAGGAGAAGCCGCAGAAGCAGCAGCTGCTACAGAGTGAAAAGAAACAAAGAAGTCGTCTTTGACAGCTTAACTTCGTGGTTAAGGTTCCCTGCAAGTGGTTAATGGCCTGAGATGCAGCAGCAGTAGATGCTTGTCTTGAGCATTTCGAGACCCCAGATTCCCTTCCTAATACTGCTAGAAAACACACCGAAGACAAACAGTGTGGTACCCAGAGTCCCAAGATTGAGAAGGGCCAGTTCTCCAGGGCTTTGTGTGCCAGGCCAAGGAAGAGGGCGATAGTTTGGGCCGTGAGAAGCTTTGACTTGCGTTTGAGAAAAGGCGCATGAATCAAACTGTTACAGGTTAGCTTTAGGTACCTCTAAGAGGTAGGCTGTCAAGGAAGGCCACATAGAGAGGCAGGGAGACCAGCCAGCCTAAAAAATGGTGCCAAGTTTGGTTTTCACCATGTTTTCGTTAGAGACACTGAAGCAAGCAACAGAGACTTAGCAAGGCCCCAGGCCCACAGCTGGCTATACCAAGGTCCTAGGGGAGAGTGTGGGGTTCTCGCCCCTCCCTGTTGGACTCTCTTCTGCCACCCTCTTCTAGCCTCCCTATGACAGCTGCGGTGCCCACCCCCAGTCCCTGTTTGGAGCTGTGATTAATACAGGTTTAAAATAATCTTTGTCTTCTCCCTTTGTCCGCCCCCAGTGCAGCCGCTGCTCTCCTCCCATCCCCCACATCCTTACCCTCTGCTGAATTAGCCACACCCCACAAACCAGCCTTGGTGCTACTTTAGCCTGCAGCCAGTCCCCTCCATATGCATCCAGACTAGGAGCCAATGACAGAGTTGCCCTTCCAGGTCCTTTCCTGGTCTCCAAAGCTCCACAGTAGTCTCTTCCTAAGAGCTCTGGGTGCAGAGCAGGGGACACCAGCAGTACATTCTGCTCATCTCAGATGATGACCTTGGAAAGCGCCTGGCCCGGATGGACATCCCCACTGGGTGCTCACTCCACTGTGGCATCATAGTCACTAACTCCTGCCTCACACAGGACTGTATACCTCGGTTCCTCCATCTATCCTCTGGTTTTGTCCTTTCTTTCTTTCTTTCTTTCTTTCTTTCTTTCTTTCTTTCTTTCTTTCTTTCTTTCTTTCTTTCTTTCTTTCTTTCTTTCTTTCTGAAAATGGTTTTCCCTTCTCTACTAATAGTTCCAAGCTGAGGGTGTAAGAAAGGCCACCCCATGAAACTGAAGAAGAAAGCTAAAGAGAAGTGACTTTCAGAAACTGTGCAGGAGGCCACCAGATCTAGCAACCTGTGCCGAGTAGCTAGCAGCCAGCAGTCAGCCTCTCCTGGAGAGGTCACCCACCTCTTCCCCACAAAGCCTCTGGGCCTCAACTCGTACGTACATCCTGCATCTGCCCAGGCACCATGGCACTTTCTTTCTCTCCCAGGAGTAAACCTGATAATTAGCAGACAGTTGCCCCTTAGAGCCACGTGACTGAGTGAAATACACGCTTTCATTTGACTCCCATGTGTGTTTATACTCATGGATGGCCATGCAGGCATGGCAAAGGGAAGTCATCATAAGATGGAGTAGAGGGTATGGACCATCAAGCTATGGGTTGCTAAATGTTGAAGAGACAAAAAGGTCTTTTTTTTTCCATCCCTTTTGTTTTACAAAGAAGGAAACTGAGGTAGAGAGAGCAGGGAGCACTCAGTCATCAGGAAACTGAAGTAGAAAGAGCAGGGAGCACTTAGAGTCATCAGGAAACTGAGATATAGAGAGCAGGGAGCACTCAGAGTCATCAGGAAACTGAGATACAGAGAACAGGGAGCACTCAGAGTCATCAGGAAACTGAGGTAGAGAGAGCAGGGAGCACTCAGAGTCATCAGGAAACTGAGGTACAGAGAACAGGGAGCACTCAGAGTCATCAGGAAACTGAGGTAAAGAGGACAGGGAGCACTCAGAGACATTAGGAAACAGGTATAGAGAACAGGGAGCACTCAGAGTCATCAGGAAACTGAGATACAGAGAGCAGGGAGCACTCAGAGTCATCAGGAAACTGAGGTACAGAGGGCAGGGAGCACTCAGAGCCATCAGCCTTAGACGGCTGGGCCAACTTTCAAGGCCTTGCTCTCCACCCTGCCCTAGAGGCTGTCCAGGGCTCCTGCTGTGCCATCTGAGGTCTAAAAGCTGCTGCTCTCGCCTGTCTACTGCAGAGACATTGGAGGTGACACAGCATAGAGAATAGGTTTTCCCATACACAGTGGCCAGAGACAGACGGTTGGGGAAAGGTGAAGTGCTGGAGAAACAAGCCCTGACTTAGAACCCAAGAAACCAGATATTTGGGTGAAGTAAGGTGCAGACAGCTGGCAGGGACTTGTGCCCACCTGGCCCTGGATAGGTGCTCACTTGGCTTCAGGCTGAACTGGGCACCCAACAACATACAGGTCACCTCTCTGCTCTGGTGGGTGAGAGGGAGCCGAGGAGCTTGGGTTTGTATCAGTTAATCCTGAATTGCTTGCTTGGGATTTGAAAAAAAAAAAAAAAAAACTGGAGATGGGGGAAATGTGTCCCTTTGGGTAGAAAGGAGACTGAGTGTGTTTGATGGCCTGGATGGAGTCAGGCTAAATATTTAATGTTCTTGACAGAGACCTGGAGGAGTCTGTCCCCTTCTCTAAACAGTAACACGCCAGGCTCCCAGGCTGGGAGACAGAGGAGCTGGCAGCTGCGTCCCTGGGAACTGCTTCCAGCTGCTGCTTGGAGAAAGCAGGAGGCCACGCTGGGGAATGTGACAGGGACATGGCAGTGAAGGAATGATGCAGACTGAGGTTGAGGCGGCGCAGGGGGCCGGGACAGAATGAGAACGTTCTTTATTAAAAAAAAAAAAAAAAAAAAAAAAAAAAAGAATAGCAGTTCATTCTTTCATTCTTTACATTTGGAATAAAAACCTGTTGTAATTACCTAGCAGTGGGAAGGCAATTTCCAGGCAGCTTTATTGTTCTGCTCCCCAACCAAATGTGCAAGGAAACATCCACCGGGGACAGGCGAGAGCGAAGGCGCACCGCAGTAACCATGATATTTAAATGTTTCCACAGTAGAAATTTCAATAAGGCTTAAATGAACCATAAGTTGATTTCTCTCTGGATTATTCTTTTCTTCCTCTTCCTTCATTACTTAAGACATTGTGCTCCGAAGCTGTACTCGTATGGCCCTAGCAGTGCTGCCCCAGCGGGAAGCATTATCGGCTGCCATTCAGAGTTACCTCTGTCTTAGTCCAGGCCCCAAGGAACGCGCACTCCTGACACCCACCTGAGCCATCAGCTGGGTCACCTGAGGCTTCAGGGCTCCTACCTCATATCCCAAAGGTGTCATGTGTAGGTTCACCCTGCATGGCTGCACATCCCTAGACCCTTGCCTCCTACATGACACAACTTCAGGACAAGAAAGGATCCGGTTCGAAGTCTTGGGCCATCGGGGCCAGTCAAGTGTGGCAGCTGGGAGTGTGGCGGTGAGGTGAGGCTGAGATCAAAACGTTTAGACTTCTCTTTGTCATCACCATCCGGAGGGGTAGACTATTCCATCAAGCTATGAATCTCCAATAGTAGTAGCACTAAGGGCAGCTAAAATAGGTATAGTGCTTCTCTAGCGCCCCCCCCCATGCGTGCTCACACAGAGAAAATTTATTCCCACCACAGTCCTGGTGGTGATCTCTACAATCCCATTTTCAGATGAGTCAACGAAAGCGAAGCACTTCAGTCTCTGCCCCAAGCTCTTCCAGGCAGTGTTGGGAGTGGGAATGATCCCAGATCCTATTGTGAAGCCCTGCTACCTCTTTACCTCAAGTCACTACCCCAGGAACACTGACCCCTTAGAAATCATGCATTTGAAATGTGGATGAGCTAACAGCAGAATAGGTATGAAGGGAACGGGGCTTCCTTGGGGACTGTGCTGACTACTTTTATGCCATCTGGACACAAGATAAAATCATTTTGGAAGAGGGACCCGAGAAAATGTCCCCATCAGATTGGCCTATGGTCCATGCATTGTCTTGATTGGTGACTGATATGAAAGGGCCCAGCTCGCTGTGTACAGTGCCAACACTGGGCTGGTGGTCCTGGCTACTATAAACAAGTAGGCTGAGTAAGCCATGAGGAACAAACAGTAAACAGTGTTCCCTGGCGGCCTCTCTTGGAGTCCCTGTTTCTAGATTCCCTTGCCTGTCCTGACTTCTCTCCGTGATAGAGCATTACTGGAGAGCTGTGTACTGAATTAAACCCTTAACTTCCCAAGCTGCTTTTTGGTCATGGTGTTTTATCACAGCAACAGAAACATGAAGACAGGAACCTTGAAGGAATTCAGAGACTGCATACTTGGATGAGAGGCCAGAGGCTGCTCATGACAGTCCCTTGAATTCACCCACTGTCTTCCTCCAGACACCGCGTGCATCTGGTCACCCAGTAAGTTCCTCTCTGCAAGGCCGAGATAAGTCATGTTCAGCTGATCACACCTTGTGGTTCTTTAGAACAGGCAGAGCCGGGAAAGAATGAAGAGCCCTGAGCATGGCTTTTCATTTCAGGCTTTGAAAAACAGGCCATATCTATGAATGTTTGGCCTGAGAAATGCCTTCATGCTGAGTTTTCTGTTCAAGGCTATATTTCAGGGTCATTTAAGTAATCTCTGGAAGCTGAAAGGCATGAATATGAATGCATTGACGCAGAACATTTGACTACATGCAGAAACTCAGCCACCGAGCTCTGGCCAGGTCTCCACCAGCAAATACTTGTAGTGCAGGTATTACTCATATTCTCCAGATAAATAGAACCAAAGGCGACTAGGTAGGCAGATGGATGGATGGATGGATGGATGGATGGATGGATGGATGGGTGTGTGGATGGATGAATGGATGATAGATGGATGGGTGAATGAGAGATAGATAGATAGATAGATAGATAGATAGATAGATAGATAGATATTTGGGTGTGTGGATGGATGATGGATGGATGGATGATGGATGGGAGATGGATGGGTAGATAAATAGATCGATATAGATAGATAGATAGATAGATAGATAGATAGATAGATAGATAGATAGATAACAGATTATGAGGAATTTTTTCTTATAATTATAATGAATCAGAACTCTCATCACCTGAAGTCAGCCAGCTGCTGGTCTGGGAGAGCTGGTGCATGGTTCTAGGCCTACAGTTAACAGAAGAAAACCTAAAAGCTAATTACACAGCTAGGTTTCAAAACCTGGACAAGACCCATAGCTTAGCTTAGAACTGTCAGGCAGAAAGATGTCCTCCTGTCCTGGTTTGTTTCTGCTCCTATGATAAAAAACCATGACCAAGAGCAGTGTGGGAAGAAAAGGACTTATTTTCTGCTTTAGAGCCCATCGCTGAGAAGCCAAGGGCAGGAACTATAAAAGCAGAGACCATAGGAGACTGCTTACTGGCTTTCTCTCGATGGCTTGCTCTGCTCGCTTTTCTGTATATCCCAGGACCATTTGCCTACAGGTGACACAATCCACAACAGATTGGCCCTCCCCACGTCAATCATTAATCAAGAAAATGCCTCACAGACAAATCCACAGACCAATCTGAGGGAGACAATTTCTCAATTAAGGTTCTGTCTTCCCAAGAAACGCTAGCTTGTGTTAAATTGACAAAAACTAACCTGCGTACCCTCTGATTGGAAGGACAGTCTGTTTTGTTTTGTTTTTTTAAATCTTACTTGGACCTTCAAAGGAATGGATGAGCACCACCTACACAGGGGCAGGCCATCTTCTCAGGCGGCTGCTGATTCAGACAGATATTGATCTCATCTAGAAACATCCTCAAAGACAGACTAGAGTAATAGTAGCCCAGAGACCTGGACACCAATGGCCCAGTTGAGTTGGCATAGAAAGTCAGCCACCACATTGCTCCTGTTTGGGTGCAGCCAACTCGATATTCTCTGTGCTCGGTCCATCAGCTTTGGTTCTAAGGGCTAAGAATATAGGGAAGGTGGCTACAGCATCGCATTAGCCCCACTAATGGGCTTGCCCTTTTCTTCGGTTCCCCACAGCTGTTGGCTTCAGCAGCCAGCTGTGCAGGTTAAAGGCCGTGGGAGTGCTTCTCCCCAGTGCCCACCCTGTCCTTTGCCTCCCCGGAAGGAGCTGTTGTTACTGAGGGGAATACGGCAGAGAAGGTGACCACGGGCAGCCGACTATGCACTTGGGCTCCCCTGGTCCTTATTCTTGGCCCAGCGCTACGCCCCGGGAGGGGAGGAGGCTGGTGTAGAAGCAGAGTCTCCCATGTCTCCTCTCCCCTGTGCACAGGAGTCACTGAGCTCCTGCCGACTAGAAGCCTGTGTCTTATTAGGCGTAATAAGGCCATATTGTGGCTGGCAGGAGGGGAGCGCATTTCACACTCCAAGAAACGGAATTCGGCAGAGAGACAGGAAGGGGTTCCGAGTCCATGCTTCTCTGCCCACTCATCTGCAGGTTGATGATGGCAACCAGCTAGAGGAGATAAGTGCAGACTTTCTTTCTATCCAGCAACCTGGGTGGCACAGCCCTAGGGCTCCAAGAGGGATGGCTGTCCTGGGCACACGTCATCTCCTCTCTACCAACTGCCTGACCTTGAGCGAGGTGCTTAACTTTTCCGTGGCACGTGATGCTTGTTTGGAAAAATGAAAACACAGCACCCACCTCCAAAGGATAGTTTTCGTGAAGATTCGACAAGTTAATATGTATGGAACGCTTGACCCCTGGGGCGGGGGCCCATAAATGCTGGCAGTTATGACTCCACTCGGTTTTGTACTGGTGGAATATTTGTAACACACTGGAAGCTGTGGACTAGTTTCACTAGCATCTAAGGACTGAATGCGTACTCTGGAATGGATTCCCTTCGGCAGGAAGACATGGATTCTTCCTCCACATCCATTACACATAGGATGCTGGTGTTCAAGTACTACGAGCTTGGTGGTTCGGGAGGACTACAGAAGACCCTCCATCATCACACCTGTCTCTGGACGTGGATAACTGAAGAAACGCCTGTGGATCCTCGAGGCATACAATGGAAACTGTTCCAGCCCCACAAACCCTGCACTGTCTTCCTTGGGCTCCTTTGCTGGTTATGAACAGAGAAAACGAGCCTCCTCCTCCTCCTCCCCTCTTCGAGGCAACTCAGTATGCCCTCTTTTGGTCTCTCCATCTTTAAGGTCCTACATCCTTTCTTGAGTGTTCACATGTTAGCATACATAAACTAAGAGTGTTGAGGGAAATGGTTTAATGGAGTTCCAAGCATTTCTGGATGTAGGAGAACTTGAATGTAAATATATTTCTTACTAACTTCACTGTAAATCAGTGATACTCAAAAAAAAAAAAAACTTTTAATATCTGAGCTTACTGATACAGGCCTGTGATTGCAGCTACCCAAGAAGCTGAGGCAGGAGAATCTCAAGTTCAAGGGCTGCTGGAACAACAGAGTGATCTCAAGGCCAACCTGGGCAATGGAGTGAGACCTGGCTCAAAACTTAGAGTGACGAGAAGGGAGGAGATCTATCTCAGTAGTGGAGCTGGCACTTACCACATGCAGAGCCTATGTTCAGTTCCTTGTCCAAAAGAAAGGAAAGAAAAATATTCTAAGTGCCTTGCATAGTACGTGGCACTTATTGGGGGTGCAATATGAGTCGTTTTTGTTTGCTTTTTCCTCTTTTAATCAACCAGTATAACTCGTTCTCTGAAATAGAGGGAATCTTGGAGTCATGACTTTGAGGGCAGGATCCCGACTAAACATTGTTACATCCCCCGGAGTGTTTAGCTCGGTGCCCAGCACATGGCAGGTGCTCTTCTAAATGAGTCTGAATGAGTGCGTAAATGAATGAATGAATGAATGAATGAATGAATGAATGAATGAGCGAGCAAATGATGGAACTGTGAGACAGGGTATCGATCAGTCCCTCTGTGTGTGGAGCTATTCATACTCCACTTGAAGATAGAAAGTTGATCCCTGGAGCCAGACTTCGCAGGAGAAAGACCAGAGATTCAATTGGACTTCCTAAGCCCCCACCCCTTGTCCCCTCCTATTCTAGACAAGTACCATAGCCCATCTCCTCCTCCCATCTGCTCCCTGTAGCTTTCTTCTCCTTCTCCCCCCAGCCCCCAACTCCTCTGTTTTAGGAGTGCCTGGGCAGAAGGCAGAGAGCAAAATCAGAATCTTTCTCTACTCCCTAGTTGGTCTGAAAATAGTAACTAATTCAAAAATCACTTTTCTTTAGCCTCAGAATAGGTGCCGTGAGTGTTTAGAAGTGAATTGAGCCTGCGTGGTTTTATTTTGCTAGGGTTAGGATTTAAAATCCACTCACAATTACTGACTTCTAAGCAGCGGGAAGAAGAGATGTCAGTCGATGTGGGGGATTTCATGAGATGTAAAATTCTCCCCTGAAGAGGGCCTAGGAAGTGAATGAGACACACACACACACACACACACACACACACACACACACACACCACGCATGCAGGCCAGGTCCAGAGCAGCCATCTCGCTGCAATGAATATTTCATAAGCACTCAGGAAATCCGTGTGGTTTGGTTGCTTTGGGCTGCTGCCCACCCAAGCCCGTGGATTTGTCCTGTATCACTTACTCACCAGAGGCATTTAGAATTGCGGATGAACTATATTGAGAGGGTTATTTTGCAGGTGAGGTCGACAGGTAAAAGGCTTTGCCCATGCGTAATGTGTAAGTTGGAGAGGCGGTCCAGGAGCCTGGTGCACTCCAAAATTTCAGCTCAGTGCTCTTAGCCCCTGGACCATAAGCTTGGCCCAAGAAGGTAGCAAGCATTTGCCAGCTTCTGTACTAGGTTAATAGTGTCTTTCCTAAAACTGTATGCGGCTCCCCTTCCCACCGTCTCTGGTACCTGCAACCCCGAACTTAGAAGCCCAATAGCAGACAAGCTCAATGGCCCTGCTTTCTGCTGCCTCCAAGAACATCCATCAGCTGCAATTTCATGTTGAATGGGGCTGTGAGGAACTTCAAGGCCAAGATTATTACATTTTGTACATTACACTTCTGCCAGAGAGCTAAAAATACCCTCCTGGTGGTTGCTAAGTGCAGGTCTAATGGTTTTCCTTAGAGGAAAGAATGGAATTTTAGTTTCTCTGAATCTGGAAGCCCTGTGTCCAGGGAAATGAAGATAAGGAAATTGCCGGGGAAGGTTAGGGTGCATCCTTGGGGATGGGGGTAGGGCCTGAGGGACAACCCCAGAATTCATTTTTCCCAGGTGTCAGGAAGCATCTCCAGGGACCATTGTCCTCAGAGGGCCTGGGTCCCTGAAGGCACATGGAGGGAGCTGTAACTGTCACAAAGAATGTCCCTGATCAGCAGGCTCCCTCCCCAGAGAGCGGATGGTCTGAACTTCCATTTTGGAAGCCTCTCTTTCACTTGTGTGAGATAGCAGTTCGCAAAGCAGCTGCCACAGCCGGGGTAATTTAAGGGAAGTACAATGAGTGAGGGACAGTCTGGAGGGTCCTGGGGAGATTCACCTGCCTTCCTAGAGACACGAAGATCTAGAATGTCTCTTACGCAGTAAATTCAACACAGATTTCCTAAGCGGATAGCCACCCCCACACTGCCTGCTTCCTCGCAGCTGCCCCAACCTTCTCTCTGACTACAAACACAAACGTTTGATTTATTATTGAACCAATACATCAGAACTCCCAAGTCTGAGTAGGAAGCTTGCCGTCCTCTGAGTGGTCCTCTTGGGAATGCACGTGTTCTGGCTGTTGCCATCCTCTGGAACAGCTTCATGCCCTTTCTTTGGAAAAAAAAAAAAAAGTCTAGTCCTCAGGTCACTGCAGCCCACATTGCCCCTCTGGAACCAGAATGTCTCACTGGGACGTTTGATTCGTTTGCTGGAGACTGTTGCCATGGTTTCATCCTCCTGATTACCTTGGACATTGACATGCATGTGAATTTGCCTTGCCTGGCACAGGGCAATGAGTGGCCCCGAGACTAGCTGACGATTGGTTAAGTGGCAGGCTACACTAGCCTGGAGCAAGGTGTGTAGGCAGCGTTTTAGCATCTGCACAAAGGACAGGTCTTGGGGGCTAGTGGGATTTGCTGGGCACATATGGCTCTCAGTGAAAGCCAGGCTGTGAGCCGAGGGCTCAGAAAAAAGAAGGGGTACACATGTCACTGCTTGGGGGTGGTTGTAGTTTGTCTTGTTCAGAGAAGCACTGATGAGCTCACCCCTTGCTCAGGTCATGCTCTCAGATACAAAGTTCACCCCAAACTCCTGGAGAAAAGAAAAGCATATACAAAGAAGCAGAAAACCAATCCGAGACATCATTCTGCACTCACTATACTTGGCTCGGAAGACTTTCTGAAAAATCAACTCTGCCCTTCTGAGGTGAAAATATGACCTCTTGGTGGCCGAGGGACACTTCAAAGAATGGACACCAAGCTCCACGGGCAATTTTGAAAACACAGAAAGAACTTCCAGGATTATCTCAGGCTAGGTTACCAGGCAATCCCAAGGCAGCCATTTGGAAAGAACAACACTGGTGTAGGGTGCCTATTCTAGGTGTTTATTAGAACAGCCTGCCAGGCAATGTGGCTCCTTCTCATTGGAAGAACCAGGCAAGCAGTGGGAACGATTAATGCAAAACGGTAGCTAATCAGAAAGCTCAGCGCTGTCTGGCTGTGGTAGGAAATGTGGGCATTGTACATACCTTACAGCATGTTTGCCTTCCTAATTATGTTTTGCCTCCACTGCTATGGAAATGAACTGCCCGTCTGGGAGTGCACACCAATTAATGGCTGGGTCAGGCTTCTTGGAAGGTTTTGGAGTCTGTGGAGCAATGGGGAAAAATCTCCTGGGATTGAACATTTTTCTACAGACAGCTTACCCAGTGTGTAACCCATCTAGGTCAGATGGAGAGTTGGCTGCAATCAGATTCATTAGCAGCCCAAGAATTAAACTACCCCCATCTCCACCCCTGCTGGGTCATTCTCCATTCCCCTCCTGTTTCTGCCAGATATTTCATGAATCTTGAGTACCAGAGGCTGCCAAGCAGGCAGCTTTGCTTCGGTGGCAAGGGGGCTGGCTAATCTATATTCGCATATTAACCATACTTCCTAGTGAATTTCAATAACTTGAAAATGGGCATTTAGCAGCTGGGGAAGAGAAGGCATGTTAAGTGCTCGGAACAAGTCTATAATAAACATCTGCTTGGGAGAGACCCTCTCCAGCCAGATGCCCTGGGCTTGACTGGAGCCCTGGGTTGGGGCAGCAGCCGCATAGTAAAATACACTTAGCCTGCGTCTCCAGGTCCAACGGACAGCCCCATTGTCCCTGTGGAATGGCTCGGGCCAAAGCAAGCACTCTCTTATTCATAAAACTGAATTTCCAAGGCAGACCTCCCTCTGCCTGCTACCCCAAATGAAGCCACTAGCTTAAGGCTTTTTTCTCTTGAAGTCCTCAGCCTGTCCCGTCATACTGTGGGTATATTATGCCCTGTGTCCACCGCTGAGGGTCTTGTGTATGTCCTGCTAAGCAGGAGTCCTGAGGATGACATTGCCACATCTGACCTTGCTAAGATGGGCGTTGTTGGGAACTAGTCTCTTCTTGTCTGAGGCAGAGCACCCCTCCACCACACACACACACACACACACACACACACACATACACACATACACACACACCATGCATACCTTCTGGCAGAGTGCGGAGACCACAAAGCACAGTCCTGAATACCTCATAAGGAGGCCTGGATCAGGAGTGATGGCCCAAAACTTTCCATTTTTTATAGGGGTTGCGGGGTGTATTAGCCAGATACTAGGAGGCAAACTGTTCTCCTGGCTGACTCTAGAAAACACAAGTACACTAAAAAATCAGAGGTGAGCACAGGTCCAGGCTGCAAAACCCAGAATGATAAAGAGATAGCATCAGAGCAAGAACAGTGCCGGTCTATACCTGACCCAGGATGAATGGTCTGCCGGGGCGTGGTGGTGGAAGAATTATATATCGATGAGGGGCTTCAGAGTATTAGACCTCTCCCTCAATCTCTAGGGTGTCGCCCTTCCAGAACTGGTAATGTTCTCTGGGGGTGCACAGGAACGGACAGCTGGTATTAGGAGCCTGAAGCAGAGCTCAGAACTGCTTTCTCTCCCGTGGCCCCTCTTCTTAGAATCCAAGCTCTAAGTTCTCTGGCTTGATTTTCTGGTACCGAAATTTCTTGTTTCTCATTAGCACTCATTATCTTTCCATTAGCTCACTCTAAAATTTTAATGCCCTGTCTCCTCTCACCCCCTAAGACAAGCATCAGTACCCCATGACTGCCTTGCTTTCCTTCCCCTGCAGATTCTGGCCAAGATGTCATGAAGCCCGCCACACCCAGCATGCTTCCAAAGTCGGTGTAGATGTGAGATGTAAAATGTAGATGGTGAGGTTTGCAAGTCAAATACACTGAGAAAACATGGCATTTAACGAAAGTAAACAGGTTTCTACAGTGTAGGACTTCCATGTCTTTAATATGCTAATCCCGGCTCCTAGAAGAGGAAATGACAAATTTACTTAACCCCAAGCCCTTCTCCTCCACCTCTCACAGGACTGGGGCTCTGCTGAGCTCTCCCAGGAAATGAGCAACTTCCTTTGTTTTCTGCAGGGCCCTGGCTCCCTTCTCTGTACAGTGGGGATGATAAGGTCAAGTCAATGTGTGATGTTTAGAATATGCTAGCATTCCAGTGAGCCCCCAGTACAAGGCTTGGTAGTTATTCATTAATTTATTGGCTGTTTTCCATCTGGCTTTGGCAGGCTCCCCTCCGCTGAACTTGCTCTCTGGTCACTCCTGGCCGCAGCCAGGCCCCAGATCCTTTTCCTCTTCTCAGGCTCTGCTCCTTAGCTGCCCTCACCCTTGCCTTTCCCTTGACCTTGGCACCTCCTTTCCTCTACGTTAATAATTTTTATTTGAGCCAGCAGATGTTCCTTGGTTACTTTTCCTCTTTCATTGGAAATCACATCCTACTTCAGAGTTTTGCCTGCCGCGGTAATGAAGGCAGGCGCCCTCTCACAGAATCCAGGCTGTCTTTTGTCAACACTGTGTTGGATACATTACAGTCCTGACACTTGGGGTGTCCAGAACTGGACTCCCAGCTCTGTCCCTTTAATCTTGTCCTTGGCATCCTCTCCATCGCCAGAACTTAGTTCTTCCATGCTGTCTGACAGGCCCTGCCAGTTATCTTTCCAGACTCTGAGCTCAGTCTCCTCATCTGCATTTCTCTGCCTCTTTCACAGTTTTCTCTTCAGTACTCTTCATTGTCGTGACCATCATCACCACTTCTAGTTGGTATTCCTGCTCCCTGCTCCTAACCCGTTTTCTGCTCTGCTTCTAGAAAACGTTTCCCAAAGGCAACGAACGCTCTCACGTCGTATCCTGAGTGAAATTTTCGATGGCTCCCTACGACCTAGAGGACAAGGTTGTGACTTGAGTCTGTCTTTGATACAGCCCAGGCGCTCGCTCTCTCTCTCTCTTTCTCTCTCTCTCTCTCTCTCTCTCTCTCTCTCTCTCTCTCTCTCTCTCCCTCTCTCATCTCACCTCTCAAAGCTTCTCTTCACAAGCTCTTCTTCGCTTTGCTCATGGGATTTCACACCGGTCCCCACACTTGCTCTACAAGTCCCTCACGACTGCAATCGCTTGCTGTCTTTGGGGAGTCACAAAATTGCTCCAGCTGAGAGCCGCCGGGTCCTCTCTCCTTGCCTCCCACTGAACACGCAGTTAAGTGTGTCTCTGCAACATCACTTCTGGAGCTCAGAATCCTTGAAGCACTGGATCCATGGCTGACTAATCACTTCTCCCATCTGCATTTTTCACAGAAGAGTAACTCAATAGATGTTCACTAAGTGATGAATGCATGAATTGGTGATGGGATGGATGAATGGGTGGTTGGATGGAAGCCACCTCTCTATTCTTTTTGTGTCTCTTTTTTTTTCCATTCACTAAGAATCCTGTGCACTGACCTAGACAAGAGACCCTGTAACATCCTGCTCATTGGCGTATGTGCTTACTGTATTTCATCTTGCCCTCAGTGGCCTCTGTCTAGCCCACATCAAGGCTCTGGTAAAGCATCACAGCTAATGACTTTCCAAGCTGTGTCCTTTTCTGAGGCCTGATGGCCATGTCTTCAGAATGGTACCCGCATCAGCCGACCCCTCGCTGAAACCATAAACCATGACTATCCCCCAAAATTCCCTTCAGTACCAAAGTCTTTGGAGTCTGACCTTGAACTCAGGCTGATTTTATCTCTAGGGCAGGGTGACTCTGATGTCCAGCATCAATGTAAGCCAGCCAGACTAGCAGCTCAGGATCCCAGTGCCTGAAGACCCTTCATTTGGATTCGTCGTCTGCACATTTTCAGTGAAGACCTGTGATCTGCCAGAGAAACTGTAGTTGTTTGTTTGTAAAGAGTAGGTTGGTGTCAGGGGACAGTGGAGTTTGGGGTGTGAAATAATACAAGTGACTACTGGCTCTTACCTGCTGAGGTTTGAAGTGTCCACAGCTACTGAGATCTAAGTAAAGAAGACCCTAGTGGTTGAGAAAACACACTCTAGAAACCAGCTTCTTCATCCAGGTACCAGAGTAGCCAGAGGGTAGTCAGGTCAGAAAAGCCACCTGGGTATTTCAAACAGAGGAGACTGAACACAGGGCTTGGTCCTCTGCCCAGTGGAAGCCTTGAGAGGCCACACACACACACACACACACACACACACACACACAAAGTAAGTGTAGCCAGAGTTCAGGAGGCTGGTGTTCCGGTTTCGGGGTGGAGGACTACCGCAGGCACCCCAGGGGCCAGTTCTGGAGTGATGCCTGAAGCAGTTACTGGAAGCAAAGGCTGTATCGAGAGCTATGCTGACTGCAACAGGAAACAAGAAAAAAAAAAAAAGAAGTCTCTGTACCCTTCTGTTTAGAGCCTCTTTGAGATACCTGTTAGTGCCCCATAGAAGTCATTCGTCAAGGAAATCCAGGGTCTCATCTCAGAACAGGGACAGAGAATGACCAGGGCAGGAGCAAGCAACGAATGGCTGCCACCAAGACGGGCTAGCTCTGCGACTCTGGTAAGATGTCTGTCTCCTCCACCAGTCTCTCATCTTGACAATGGGAAAAAGCTTGTGCTTGCTTTATAGGTCTTGATTTGCTGATGCATGGGAAACACTTGGGAGAATTCTCAGCACACACCAAAGCCCAATCACTTGGTCTGTTGTTCTTGTGTTAGCATCTACCAGAGTTACTCTCTTTGGTCTTCATCTCACTCTTCCAACAAAATGAGTAAGCTAAGTGTGGGAGCGCATGTCTATAATCTGATCACCCTGGAAGCTGAAGAGTTCGAGACCAGCCTGAGATGGTGAGAGTACAGAATACAGTCTTTTGCTTGACATATATTGTTTTAGTTCCTAATTCTGGGTGTATATAACTCTTCTATGTGTGCATTCTTTTGGAAGACAATTTTACAGACACACACACACATGAGTGAGTACCAGCACTTACAGTTTCATGTTCAACTTTGCAGATTTTTGTGGTCTTAACTGTAAAAGCAGGCTAATGATACTCTAAAATATGCTCAGATGAGGTGCTACATATGACCCTGCCTGGTCCAGGTCTGAATGTGGTGGGTATTCTCCATGTTGCTCTCTCCCTCCCTCCTTCCCTTCCCTCCTCCTCCTTCCCTTCCCCCTCCTCTCCCCTCCCAGACTGAGTACAGCTACTTGGAGCTCAGAGCTCTGAACCCCTGCCATGCCTCTGACAGTGCCCAGTGCTGTCTGTGAGCTGGGTCTCCCAGAGCCGATAGACTACATACAGAAATGGGAGAGAACCAGGAGAAGGACAAGACGAGGGTCAGCACAGTCTGAACTCTAGTCCCAGTTCTGCTTGCCGACCCCTCCCTGTTGGCCATGTTTACCTTTTCTCTTAGCTCATGTATTTCCAGTCTGTAAATGGGAACTAGAGACATCCCGGAAGCATATGTGAGCTAGTCCATATATACTGTGGTCCTTACCCCAGTTGTTTCTCCACCCTGGGGGTGGTGGGTTTGAAAGAGAGTTAGTGACACTGGCAAAATGAAAGTGTTTGGGCTGTGGAGAGATGTGGAGTGCAGCTTGGATAGAGCCTCTATCTCAGGTTCCTGGAGTTCCAGAGACTGGCTTGGAAGCCTAGGAGTTCTTCTGCCTGATTAAAAACAACCCATATGTTCTCTATGTGTATCTCTCTGTCTCATGAGATAACTTGAAAGGTTCTGAAGTCCAAAGAGTCCACTATTACATTCTTATTTATTTATTATTATGCAAGTGTAGGGTGTGTGAATGTAGGGGCAGGTGCCACAGCCAGCACATGGAGGTCAAAGGGCAGCTCGGTAAAGTCCGCTCTCTCCTTCAGCCTCTGTGTGCGTTCTGGGATTGACCTTAAATTGTCAAGCTTGTGCCTAGGCAAGCACTTGCCGGATGAGCTGTCTCCCCAGCCCTGGAGCAGATATTTATTAGAATGGAAGTTCAGATACAGAAAAGGAAAGGAGATTCAGGCTTTAGTCAGATACTGCTATTGACGTTCCTGCCGGGGGTGAGTCTGGAGTGGATGGATGGAGAATGGAAGTACTGCTAAGAACTGGGGGGTACAGGCTTTGGAAACAAGACTTCCAAGTTCAAAGCCTGACTTGCCACTTTGTTCTCTTCGATGCCCCTGGGAGGAAACGCTTCCATTCCTGGCCTTGGTGTTTTCCACTATAGAATGGGGATGAGGTTTCAAAGAGCTGTTGTGCAGTTTAAAGAAAATGTATGCACAGAGCACTTTAGCAGTGTTTGGCAAATAGTAAGTGCTTAATAAATGGGAGCTATTATAGTCAGCTGCTTAAAATAATAATAGCAACCACTTATGGAGTGTGGAGGGTGCCAGGCACTCTGCTAAGTGCTTCGCCGGCTTTATTTCATTGAAATCGGAGAACTCAATGAGGCAGATGTGAGGATTATCCCCTGCTTGACAGATGAGACAGTGGCTTTAAGCAGCTTCTTCAAGGTCAGTCAGCCAGTTTGTGTGGGAGGAGTAGCCACAGCTGGAACTGGGGGTTTGTCTGATGCCAAAGCCCGCGCTGTGTGCTCAGACATCCTAACTTACACAGAGCAAGGCGCTTGCCACTGTGCTGAGGAGGGCTTCTGCCAATGGACCCAGAAGCTTCCTAGCCACTTCTGTCAAGGGAGCTGCCATGCTTCCTCTAACAATTCCTTCTAGGAGTTTTTTAAGCCTTCCTTCTTAGACATGTGGATCACCTTCAGAAAGGGAAAGACTATGTCTTGTGGACAAGCACAGCATCCCCTTCCCTCCCCTACCTCCACTGTATGAGAAAAAGTGATTATCCAGAGTGAACCTGAGGCTGTCTGCCTTCCAACTTCACAGTCTCACTCCAGCATGACCCAGGATGGCGGTGCTCCGCAATATTCAGGAAATATGTCAAACATATTGATCTCAGGAATCCAAGCAGGTTTTCTGTCTTCAGTAGCTCCTAATTAAATATTCTTCTGTTTCGATTGATAAATGTATAATGAGTTCCCTGTCTGGCTCCAGGATCAGGACCAAGCTACGACCGTGCCCTAACACAATGCATTTCCCTAGGGTGTGCAGCTCAGCGGTAGAACCATCGAAAGCAGCCTGTTTTCAGCCGAGGGCCCACTATGATCCAGTCATTGCTCTAGGCATATCTTACTTGTAGTAACTCATCTACAACTATGAAGTTAGCTTTTTCTAAAGATTAAAAAAATAAAAAATAAAAAAAAAAACAAAAACAGAGGCACAGAAAGGTTAGGAGTCTCAGTCAATATACTGTCAGAGCAGGACACAAAAAGAATGTGTTTTAGCTCCTATAAATAGGATCCCTTCTATAGTATATATTTTAAAAGCTTTCAGTGCTTCCAAAAAGGCCTCTTTGGGAGACCACATCTTATAACCCAATGTTGTAGCATGTTGACTGGTTATACAGTACTTCTATGGGAATAGCCATTAAGTTCTACTCAGGAGTCAAATAAGAAAGCCAGTATTGATACATTAGAGTCACATCATGGTTTTGACCCCCAAACAGCACCATGGCTTGTCTGCTCATTTACTATATGTGTGCCAGGCAGTGGTGGGGTAGGGGGTGGGGGTTTAGGGGTGCTTGCATGCATATGTACACAGAATAAAATGGTGTCTGTTCAGTTCTACTGGGAACCTAAAACCGCACTAAAAAAGAAGGTGCCCTAAGAACATTCATGCTAAATACTAAAATTATTTAAGATTTTATTTTAAAAATAACATGTAGGCACAAAATGAAGACTCTTCACAAGCAAATACACACAAACAGTGTATTTAAGGAAACAATGCAGAGTAGCCTAAGCTGTTTTTAACAATAGCAACATAATTGGGTTGGGTTCAATTGCCAGAGTCTCTACTATGAAGATTTCTCTTTTATACAGATCATTTTATAGTCTTTTATCAAATAATAGGATATGTAATAGCACCTAAAATTCCCAAAATCCTATCACCTATTACCAGTCTACATCTGCAGCATTGTGGAACACACTTCTTAGGAGATCTCCCAGAGTGTGGTGGCTTATGACTGTAATTCCCGTGTTCAAGAGGCTGACCTAGTAGGAGGATCATGAGTTTGAGGCCAGACTGGGACATGTAGTGTGACCTGTATTTTGAAAAGAGATAGGAGGGAGGAGAGAGAGAAAGGTTAAAATGGAAGAGTAAATGGGAAACAAGAGAATGGGTGGTGAATATGAGAGTGTATATATTAAAATTTCTTCATGACATCTGTTCTTATGTACAATTAATAGACACCAAAAAGAGTAACAGTGCTAAAACAAAAACTGAGTCCCACTAGCTCACTGCATAGCCCTCACCTCTTTGGTTGCCATTTGACTCTAACCAGAGACAAGCTCTCCCCTGTCTTCCTTTCCTGTTTTCAAGGCCCTCACAAGTTGAAGCCTCTGCCCACTTCTGTACTGCACTTAGAATAACTGAAGGTAAAGCCTGTGGAAGCTCTCTGAACTGTTGAATTAGAAAGTTACTGTGTGGTTGGATGAGATACGGAAAGGCAGCAGCAGAAACTGGCACACCTGAGTTCTCAGTGACTCTAACAAGGGAATACACAGGTTTAAATGTCCCGCCTCCACCTGGTGTCAGAGTTCAGCACCATGGCCAGAGACACTTTCTGACTAGAGGTTTTGCTTGCTGAATCTCTGCCAGGTGCCTGTGCGCTCCTATTCCAGGGTCTCCAGCACCCCAAACAATGTCCATTTCTGGTGTCTTTATCTCCCCTGCATTAATCTCCACCCACTACCTCCTCTCTACCCCCTATCAGCATTTACATATTACTAGGAAGGGGGAAAAAAGGAAGGGAGGGAATAATTTGAAAGCTGTTCACACTAACCTCGATCAAGAAAGAAAGTCTTGTGATTTCTTGGCTCTAGAACTCTCCTCCTGAGAAGTACTGAAGGCTGTCCCACAAAGAATACCCTCTGGGGCACTGCTCCACCATTCCCAGAGTGGTTTCTCCAAGCTTGATGTACTGTTTCCCAACTCTTCTCAGTGAGTGCCACAGGGGGCTGAGAGAAAAGCGTGTGGTGTCTTCCACACTCATCACCTGTCCTCACCACCCTGGCCCTCACCCAAGCCATACTTGTTATGGCAAATCCTGCTCTCCTCTTCCATTCTTCCTCGCGGTTATGACTCCCCAGTCATCTCATTGCTCAAGGCATCTCTCAAATCCTCCAGGATTCCATTCTACCCTCCTTGTCTCACCCTCATCCCAGTTATCAAATCCAGCCAGCTACCGCCTCCATCTCTCTCAAATTTGTTCCCCGTCCATCCCACTGCCTCTTTGGGAATCACTGTCATCACTTTTCCTCTGAATTATTTTTGTTGTCTTTCAAGACAGCCTCCCCACTTCCTGCCTCATTCACTTACTACTCCAACCTCCGCTACCCTACTGAAATCCTTTAAATATCCCCTCATTGCATGCATGATCAAGTTCAGACTCTCTACCATGACCTCCCTGAGTCCACTGAGCCCTGCCTTTCCAATGTCCTTGACACCTTCTTGTCCTTACAGTCCTGCTGCAGCAAGTGACTGACTACTTGCAAAAGCATGGTGCTGTCGGATGCCTCTGTGGCTCTGCAAATGATATCCCTGATTCTAGGGTGTGTCCCCCTCACCCTTGCTATCCCAGGATACCTGAGACACATTTGTCCTCCAAGACTCCGAATAAGAGTCTTCTCTTTGGCGAAGCCTCAGTTCTCCTAGCTTCCTCTATAGCACCACCTTGATGATTGGTTTAAATTCTCCCCCCTTGAGACCATGAGTCCATTTTCTTGTTCTTTATCTTCCAAACAAATTAGGTTAGTAATTGTCCAACATATAATTGATACAGAAAAGAGAAATAACTGATAGAAGAATGAACTTATAATTAGGAAGTCTTAGTGGCCTTGACTATCTCACCTGTCTCTTCTGAAATTTAATGCCATTGGAGATAAAATGGAGATAATGATGCCTACATTGCAGAGTGGGCTCTGGGTTTTATGGAGCAAATATATAACGCCCCTAGCCTGTCCAGTCCATGGTAGTAACACATGCAATCAAAGTGTTTTCCTTGCCTTCCCACTTCCTTTTCTCTGCTGTACTTAGTCTCATTCCTAAGTCTAATCAAAATGGGCAAAAAAAAAAAAATAACTTTCTCACACCTCAGCCTCCTCATCTCCCAAGGTCAGCCAGCCCCTGCTCTGTGTTTACCTGAGGTTAACTGAGGGCTGACTCTATACTGGACACTTTTTCAAGTGTTGTAATGACTTTCACAGAATCCTGTGAGGATCCATTGGTCCTGTCCATGCTTTCGAGGTAAGACCAGAGACAACAATGACCAAGGTCATATGACTCAAAAGTAGAATAAGGGCTAAAGTCAGTACAGGGGGCTGAAGATCGTGGTGTAGGTCTTCTCAGTGCTGATTAGGGCCACCAAGAGAGGGTGTCACTCCGCAGCCACAGAGGAGCCTAGCTCACTGCTTCAGAGACTTGACAAAAACATTTCCAGATGCACCCAGCCAGCATTCAGAGTAAACTCGCGTGGTCGGCCCTATTGCTCAGAGGTTTCTCATTGGAAAACTGTTTACCACTCGTTGGTAAATCTTGTTAGAGAGTGGAGGGTCTCCATATTCCCCGAGGATCTGGGCACTGTCTGTCAATCAGGTCCATTCATCTGGATTTTGTAAGGTTGTATTAGAACACGGCCATGTCAGCTCATGTGTGCACTGTGTGGCATCCTTTGTGCTAAGTTAGCTGTGACAGAGACACTGAGACCTGCAAGCCTCAGATATCCCTGTCAGGCCCTTTATAGAGAAAGGTTGTTCATGCTTCAGTGCGTTCAGTCAGCACCCCACTGTCTAGCAGACTGGGCAAACCCAGTGATCTCAGCTATCTGGACAGAGTGTCCAGTCAGCTCGGAGCACGAACACCGACAAAAGCCCCGAGGCTTAAGGACATGCCCCCACTTCTCTCAGGAGCTTGCTACTAAGCTCTGTGGGGAGTCTTCAGGTTGGGCTCCCTCCCCTGGTTTAGGGGTCTCTGGCAGACTCACACCACAGGGGTCCCAGTGGACTGTCAGGGCAATGCAGTCAAGACAGATTCCCTGAGTCTCAGAAGCTCTTGGAGACTGCCCCCTGATGAATGGCAGGAGGAAGAATTTCTCCCTTGGCATCTAATCTGCACTTGGGAAATCAATTGCTCTTGTCACTGGTGTCTGCCCTGGCCCTGCAGGGCCCTCTTTCCTGCTGAGCCTGCCCTGCACCCCGTGCCTCCTCCACCAGCCTGGTGATGCAACCTCAGGATGAGGAGGGGAGGGTGAAGGAGGGGCAGAGGACCAGGGAGTCTGTCTGCTCCTAGCAGGTCCCCTCCCACCACTGGCTCTCCTCTGTGAACAGAGAGCAAGGCCTTGCAGTGGCCCTGAGGCAAGTCTGCTACCCTCACTTTCTTATATGCAAGATGAGGTTTGGAAAGTGATCTGCAACTCTCTGAAAAGACTACTCTTCCAGTATCCAGAGCTGGGAATGGAGATGGAAAGGGAAAAGGTTGCTAAGGCCAACGGCTCACCTAATGCTGCTCTGACCTACTTGGGTCCCTGTCCTGGAGCTGGATCAGCAATAGAGGCCATGCTGCAGGACACTCATCGTATGACCTTTGACATCCACCTCATACCTCCTTCCTATCTCTGGCCTTCTCAGAGGTACTTCCACTAACCATCATCTCAGAGCTGGTAGGGCTGTCTCAGGACACCCTGAGCAAGTGACAGGTGCTAGGATACCTCTGGTAGACAGGCCTCACTTGAAAGAGGACTTTCTTGCTGGGAGCTCAGCCTTCCCAGTGATGTCCCTTTTGCCATTCAGGGATGGACATTAGCTAAGATGGGCTCATAGATCTCTCTCCCCCCCCCTTTCTCTCTCTCTCCCTCATTGGAAAACCTCTCCCTCTCTCCCCCCCTCTCCCTCCCTCAGGACTGAAGGGTTTGTCTTCAGTTCACAGCCAACACCTAGTCAATCCTGGGAGCCTTCATGGAAGGGGTGGTGTGTCAGGAGTTACCTGAATGACAAAGGAGAGTTGTTTGTTGCTGCCAAGGACAGATCTGGGGTCACCTCCCTGCTGAGGCAGACATCCTTGCAAGCTCATCTTGGGCACTAAACTGGATCTGTCACTGCGATTTCACAGCAGTCACTCAGGAGCAGAGAGCGCTGAGGAGGAAACTCAAGTAGGCCGTATGCATTAGCAGTGGCATTTGTAAGTCTGGATCCAAGGGGAGAAGTTGGGCACTGTGGCCTCTTCCCCAAGACTTTGTGAGATTGATTTCAGTGTTTCCATCCCAGGTAGAGCTGTCTGCCCATGGCCCAGTTTTCACTGGCCATGTAACAAGTATTAAATCGGGCATCAATGCAGTTAGAAGCAGGTCAGGCAGACCTGGGGACAAATCCCAGTTTTTATTCATTGTGTGGCCTTGTTTATATTGATTTTCTTATGTGGCCTCATTCTCCATGAACATCTATTTATCTGTTAGATGGAACCATTAGCTAATTGGTAAGAATTGTTTGTGACTGAAATGAGACAATGAGTGTAAGTTATCCTTTAGAATGCTAGCCCTAAATAGATGCTCAATAAATTCAGTTTTACAAGACGAGGGTCTCATATAGTCCAGGCTGGCCTCAAATTCACTATGTAGTCAAGGATGACTCTTAATTTTTGATCTTCCTGACTCTTCCAAGTGTGGGTAGTATAGACGTTTGCTACCATGCCCAATTGAGACTATGCCGGGAATTGAACCTAGGGTTTCTTCCATGCTAGGTAAGTAGTCTATCAAATGAGCTTCAGCAGCAGCATAGCACCAAATATCCCTAAGTATCCATCATATCCCAGGCACTGCTCTGATAGCCTTTGCCTGAGATAGTAGACCTTGTGTCATATCAGAATACCATCAGTGAGGTCCTCTCCTCGGGGTTGCCCCTTCTTGTCCTGGGAGTGCAGGTTCTTCTCAAAGGTGCCGGAGTAGAGACAGGCATTCCTCATGCCTAGTGCCCCAGCCTCATCAACTCCAAACTCTCTTAGCAAGTGGTGCCAACCTTTAGGCACTACTATATGACAAGCATGCAGCACAGTGCATGGGGGTAGGGGGGCTAAAAATTGACACATGACACAGGCTTGGTCATGTCTCACTTGTTATCACATGCTTGGCACCCATAGGCATAAATGTATCATGGGTAAAGATCTCTTGGCTCTCACTTTCACCATTGAGATTATGGCATACAACAGGGTCCCTAAACAGAGAGAGAGAGAGAGAGAGAGAGAGAGAGAGAGAGAGAGAGAGAGAGAGAGAGAGAGGGAGGGAGGGAGGGGGGGAGGGAGAGAGAGAGAGAGAGAGAGAGAGAGAGAGAGAGAGAGAGAGAGAGAGATCCTGTAAGTTCTGCACACTAGAGTTTCTGCTTAGCACCAGGGAGCCCTGGGGGAGTGTCCACAACTGAAAGGAGATGTGGCCAAGTAGGTCCCTGACACTGCTGCCCTGACAACCTGGGCTATGGAGTCTCCACAGTTCTTACCTGGCCTTGGGGTCAGGGAGTAAACGCCTAGCTGACAGAGCCCTCTGCAGTCATTTCATACACCCTTCTCCTTTCTGTCATCACCAGCCCCAACCCTCCTTAGATGGTTAAGACCTCTCTTCTTCCTAAATGAAGATGTTGCCAGGCTTTGGTGACCCGAGGAGCTTCTTACAGGCATCCAGCACAGGACCTCAGGAGAAAAACTTGAGAACTTAAAGAGTCAGAATATGGGACCCAAGCAGAGAGTTCTTGAAGCATAAGCCTAGATCATAACACTGTTCATCATAGAACATAGCATCATTCATCACAGAGCATAGCATTGTTCCATCATAAGCATAGCGTCATCCCATTCTAGAATATAGCATTGTTCCACCATAGAGCATAGCATCATTCCATCATAGCATAGCATCATTCCATCACAGAGCATAGCATCATTCCATCACAGAGCATAGCATCATTCCATCATAGAACATAGCATCATCCCATTCTAGAATATAGCATTGTTCCACCATAGAGCATAGCATCGTTCCATCATAGAACATAGCATCATTCCATCACAGAGCATAGCATCCTTCCATCATAGAACATAGCACCATCCCATTCTAGAATACATCATAGAACATAGCATCATTCATCATAGAACACAGCATCATTCCATTATAGAACATAGCATCATTCCATCACAGAACATAGCATCATTCCATCACAGAACATAGCATCATTCCATCATAGAACATAGCATTGTTCCTTTATAGAGCATAGCATCATTCTACCGTAGGGCATAGCAGAACCTTGGAGTCTTTCTAAAGGCAATGGGAAACAAGCACTTTTAAGTAGGGACAGATATGAATAAATCAGCTTTTCTGAAAGACCATTTTTAATGCTGTATTGAAAGGACAGGAGTCATAAGGAAGAAGAGAGACCAGTGAGAGGCTGTTGCTCTTGTTGTCACAGAATGTGATATCATTAAGATAACCTCTGAAGGAAGTTAGAGGAGGAAGTACAAAGTACTGGAGTAGAGTATTCTCATGAGGACAAGCTGTAAGGCTTGAGGGGTTTCCTGTGATGCTGGGATTTTCAGTGTCAAGTCAACAGCCTTTTCCACCAGCCATAGAGGACAGCGCATAGGGACTATAGTATTTTTGGAGCCCATGAAAATGCTTTAATATCCCAAGAAAATGTGACTATGAAATGAATGCCTACATGCATAGCAGTTACCTAAATTGTTCTAGTATTAATAAAAACTTGGTAGTAAGAAATCAAGATCAAAACCTGATAAAAATTCAAGGAACAGCAGAGGGCCAGTCGCCTGACCCTACTCTCCATGTTTTCCTCATCCAAAATGACTTGGAAATCTACCCCCTCCAGTCCCTCAGTCTCTCTGTCCTTCTCATCAAACTTCCTCAGTCCTCTAACATCTATATGGCTAATCTTGGTCAACCATTCGGTCACTTTGTCCTTGACTCAAGGTGGCTTGATTGGCACAAGAGGACTGGCAATGCAATCAGTTCTCCCACAACATATGTGGAATTTTTGTTGCTGTGTGACTTTTTGGGTATGTGTTCGTTTGGCTTGATTTTGTTTTGCCTTAAACTCCTGAGTTCAAGCAATCTTCTTACTTTGGCTTCCTGAAAAGCTCCTGGGGCTATAGGCATATACCAGTGTTAGTCATGAAAAAAAGCATATTAAACTAGCAAAGATTATTCTTGTCTTTATACAAATGCCCCTTGGGAAATGATGAGGTGACCTAGGAAACTGGCAGGAGAGACTTTGAGTGTAGCTCTCCTGTAGAACACATGCATATCAGTGAGAGACCCTGCTCAGTCCTCAGCATCCAACATGAAGGAAAAGGAAGAGAAAGGGGAGGATTGATGAATGAATAGAATCAACAGGTATTCCAGTGGTAGGACTGATAGACTGTAGGGCTGCTTAACAATAAACCTTGGAATAAGAAGGATGGAGGGAGGAGGAGTCTGTGTAACAGCTCATTCACTTGGTCAGCCGTGTGTGTGAAGATTCCTTTTAGTGGGATGCAGAACGTTGTCATCCATAGCCTTGGACATGTCATGTCTCCCTGTCAAGCATCCCTTTCCTCATCTCTAGAATGGGGCCATTTAAAACTCTCAGACGATTATTATTCTTACAATCAAAAGAAGTTTTCTTTAGGACCAAAGTAGAAGAACCTTGATCATAATGCTCATCAGCATGAGTTGAACCTCGCCAACAGCCCAGTGTCATTCATTCACACTTAGCCACTCGCTGTGGGAGCTCATCCCCTATGGAACTCGCGTGCTAGGGGAAGGCTCACCATTCAGGAATGAAAACTGTGTGACACCAGAGTTCCCGTGTGCCCAGCACAAGTCATACGAAAAGGCAGAGGTTTGCGGAGGGACTCTTCAGAGATATGGGTCAGCCTAGGAAGGTAGCCAGGGTGGCTTTCCAGAGAAGGAGGTATGCCGATGAATATTCTGTTACCCTGAGTACAGTGGCAAGAAGACAGCCGGTGCTCTCTAGAGACCCCAGCAAGCTGCTCTCCGAGACAGCAGTTCCCACATTGCTCCCAGAGGCTTGCCAGCATCCCTCCTGCCCCAACGCCGGTGACAAAGCATTTGTTTTTCTTCTGCTGTACTGCTGTCGAAGGAACTCCTGGAGCTTGTCCCAAAGACATCCTCTCTGTCTGTTCATACGACTCCCGTCCTGTCGTCCCCCCCCCATCAGTAAAATAGAACCCATGTGTCCAGTGAGCAGGTGCAGAATTGTCAAGTTTCCCTCCATCCTTGACTGCCCACGGCAAACCTATGCCCAAGGCTGTGCCCACAGACTGTCTCCCCCCTCTACCTAAGGGATCGTAGAGCCTGGAGCATCTGTAGAATGGGTTGGCAGTTGTAGACACCATTAAAGTCATGTGTAGCTTCCCAAAAGAAACATATGAGAAGTGGTTTGTAAACTGTTAAGACTTTATACAGATGTTCGTTCGCCGTTTGAAATGAGTCAAGAAGGTGCCAGTACTCACTCAGGAGCAAAGCAGAAAGAGAGGATGAAAGGAGGACCGGCGGCCACAGAGCACCTCCAGGGACTGTGGACTGTACAGAAAGACACTGTGTCACCCCTCATGAATAAGCATGAGCCGCCCTTGACTCCTGACAGCCTTGATTGTTCTCCAGTTAACAAGGTAGCTAGCAGCTGCTGGTTTCCTCAGGCTGGAGAGGCCCTCCCCTCTCTTCTTGCCCTTCTCAGCTGCCTGCCCAGGGTGCAGGGCACGGGATACTGCAGAGTGGGCCACCAGGCAGCCCCTAGCTCCTTCTTTTTCCTTTGGCATCCAGCAGTGCAGTCGCTTGAGGCACGGAGCCAGCGCAGGAAGCTGAGACTGGCTGAGTGCTGGGGAGCTTTGCGATTGGCAGGTGGGACTGGCAGCCTGCTTCCTGGAGCAGACCCCAGGCTGGGCAGAGGCTTAGTATTCATCATGGGGAGGAGATGAGTGGCTGAGGGGGGACAACAGGCAGCAATCCTGGGATTGGAAGGGATGCCAAGATCACCAGGAGACCTCCAGCTGCCGTTGAG
The DNA here is from genome assembly GCF_014885135.2 of Alexandromys fortis. Taxonomy (NCBI): domain Eukaryota; kingdom Metazoa; phylum Chordata; class Mammalia; order Rodentia; family Cricetidae; genus Alexandromys; species Alexandromys fortis. The sequence continues at coordinate 6,669,696 of NW_026067977.1, forward strand.
ATTCGGGCTTTACTACAGCTGTGACATGCTCTGCATCGTGATGGGGGTTTGCATGCTTATTGTCTTGTGGGTTCAACACAGCAGTCCTGTGCCATCATAGCTATCAGTGTCAACACTGCCGCCAGCCCTAAAGCTGAACGACTTGACCAGGTTCATGAGAGGTGAATGTCTGAGGCTTCGCAGAGAACCTGTATGCGCCTTGGACTGGAACGTCAGGCTGCTGTCAACACCGCAGTCAGTGCCCCCACAGTGTCTTCACCCTCTCATTTCCCATCGCACAGCAGGAACAGACTAGGGACGTGACTTCCATGTTGTGCATCCCAGAAGACTTCCAGACAGGGTTCATAGTGGTCCCCGGCCAGCTCCACATCATCCCTCTCCACCTGGCTTCTGGTGGAGCCTGGCCTATGAGCAAACCCATCAAGCGTGTGGAGGGAGGCCAGGCATGGTGGCACACACCTTTCATCCCCTAGCACTCAAGAGGCAGAGGCAGGCAGGTATCTGTGAGTTTGAAGCCAACCTGATCTACATAGTGAGTTCCAGGAGATCTAAAACTACATAGGCTGTGTCTCCAAAAAAAAAAAATTAAAAATAGAATTTGGAGGAAAGAAGGAAATTGAATGAGGCAGGAGGATTCCCTCAGTTGCCTCCCCATGGTTACCTTAGCTAACGAGTCTCTTGCCAGCCTCTGAAGACCATGGCTGCTCTAGAGGGCGCCTTCCACCTGATTCTATTTCCCTCCACTCAACATTTAGCCTACAGTTGTAACAGCTGCTCTTTCGCCCCTCTTTTCCTGAGGATTTTGCCCACATCTCTGCACACAGGCTCTAGAGAAGCCTCTCCTTAACCTTGATCAAACTGCCTCAGTCTGGGGTGATGGGCATAGAATGGGGAGCTATGGAAAGGGTCCAAGGTGAGAGAGTGTGTTCTCCTAGACTCATATGAAGAGAATGTCACCAACTTCAATTCATTCCCTAAGACCACCCCCTTCCCATCATTAGAGTCCCAGAAGCTCCTTGAAAATCCAACGCCTAGCTCCAGCTCTCTGCCTTCCCATCCCAGCCTGGGATGCGGTCCTTAGCATCACACACACACTCGGTTGAGGAGGACCATTGAGATGTGACCAAGGTGTGAAAAGTAATTCTAGAAGGATATTAGCAATTAGCATCACCCTTGGGTTTCACTTGCTGGAACATGCCTCCTTGTCCACAGAGCCTGGAGTGTGTGGCTGAGGTTAGTATTTAGATAGCAGTGGCCATGCAGGGCCACTGCAGGATCAGAAGTAGCCTAGGCCTTGGCATCAAGGGTTTGGGGTGGTCACATCCTAAACTGAGGCCCTCTGTAGGACATAAGCCAACCTTGGTGAAGAAACCTTACGGCCTCATATTTCAACACAACCGTACTTTTGCCACGCTCGAGGAACCTTCGAACAATAATCAATTGAGCAGGTATCTAGCGCACATCTATCTAATACCTGGAGTTATAATAGTGAACAAAATATAAATGAGACACTTGTCTCACAACCATAATATCTGAAGAAGTACCAAATGCCATACCCTGTCAGACATTTTAGATACAATCCCTGTAACCCTCAGAAGGAGGAAGAGGAGGAGGAAGAGGAGAAGTGGTGATGATGATTTTCCTGATAAGAAGTCTAGGTTTGTTCAAGTTAACCATCCCGTCATTCATTCGCAAATATTTGGGGGCATTGTCGGGCACTGTCCTTCATGCTAGATCAGCAGTGAACAACAACAAAAAAAAAATTAGCCCTATGCCTTCCTGGAATGGAGCTTACCGTGGATGGGAAACATAAACGGTAAAATGAATAGCAAACGAGGAGATGGCGTGTTAGTTAGCTTTTCATTACTGCGATACATACCCAAGAGAAAGTTTAAAAGAGGAAAGAGTAGGCAGAGCATCCTGGTGGAGCTAGCGACCCCTCCCCCACCTTTAACAGTCCCACCGCATCGAATCCATCAGTAGGTTAACTCATGGGTGGTGTCGGAGCCCTCCTCCTTTAATGATCTCTGAAAACACCCTCACAGACACACCAGAAGTGTGTTTTACTAATCTGGGCGGTTCGCGATTCAATCAAGATTAACTATCACAGGTGGTAAGTGTGGGAGACATAGAAAGCAGTTCTGTGCAGTGCCAGGATTGGGATGTCAAGACACACCCTTAGCAAGGTGGTGTTGGTGAAAAGATGAGAATCAAGGGAGGATGGGACCGGAGACGTGAGGCAAGCTTCAAACCCCACCTGATTCTGGAGCTGGGTTCCCCCCACTCGCCACATGTTGTTGCCTCCAGACCTCAACCGAGGGTCTGAACCTGCCTGTTCCATTCAAATACGAGAGTTCACTTAATCCCCGTGTCGGAACAACCCGGAAGGCAGGTTTTGTTATCACGATTTCCCAGAGAGGGAAGATGAAATGGCTTGCCCAGAGTGCTAATCCTGGAAATTCAAGCCTAAGGTTTGCCACCCAAGGCGGCAAAGCATGAAGGAAAGACACTGGGCTGCCTGTTTGGCAGCCTGGCACAACTTCCTGACCCTTGATTTCCCCATCTGAAAAACATTTAATATTTTCGTCTACCTCCTAGCGTTGCTGAATTACTGCGGATTTGTAGGTACTGCCTAATAGCGTGCCAGGCTCCCTGCATTTAGGCCTTTTAAATTTGTTAACTTTTATTTATTTTCTTTTTGAGTTTGTGTATTCTAGGCTGTCCACAAGCTGGCTAGGTAGCTGAGGATGACCTTGAGTTTACGACTCTCTTGCCTCCACTCCCCCGAGTGCTTAGGTCACAGACCTACAGGCATGTGCCTCCACATCTTGGTTATGCATGACTATGGCCCCAGTCCGAGGTTTTGTACACACTAAGCAAGCACTCTCCACCGGAGCTACATCCTCAACCCCTTGGCTGGCCATTACTGTCCTAAAAACAATGCTTTACTTTTCAAATGACCCTGGAATACCCGGTGCTCGGTATTTGGGAGTAGACAGAAGATGCCCTGGGGGAACAGAGGCCTGGAAATGGAGGCCTCGCACCTCAGCACAAAGCTGGCAAGGCAGGCAGGTTCACCTGTGGGACAATGGGATGATGGGATGTGAGTGCTGCTTAAACCAAGGGGTGCGACTTCCTGATTGTAATTACCCCGAGTTGAGGTTATGACTCCAGCAATTTTATTCTTCTTTTGGAAGCAGTGGCTCATTTTTTATGCATGTGCAGGGCCTAATTGCATCCAGAGAATGCTCCCTGCCTGTTGGTCTGGAGGTGCGCCGCCATATGCTTGATGCGCGCGCGATTAACCCACTGCAGCTGCGCTCCCCTCTGGCTGGATTATGGATTCCATTTCAGTTAGGCTCTCAGGCACGAGTTCCACAATTTATATTTATTAACACGATCGCCTTTTAAAACGGTGCTGAGGCAGAGTTCAGCACCATACAGGCAGCCTTCTGGGCCAGGCACATGCAGACAGCACCCTCGGCCAAGTTTATGTAGCTCAGGCTCTGTCCAGAAAGGATGCCCATCCTGCTAGGCAGGTCTCTAAGCTCGCCTCACAGAAAACTCTGGGCTTCCTTGAAGATAGGGGGGATCTTTTCCCTGACTCCTGCCATCCATTGTTCCTGAACTCCCTAGGTGGTGCAGCCCTGACTGAATCGTGGCCTCACAAACGTTCCTTCAAATCCTGACAGCCACTGACCATCCGGGTCCTCTCGCCAGAAACTGCTGCCTTCCAGCGCCTGCAATGGGGACTGAGACACAGTGGGCATCTGATTAATATCAAGCAAGGGATGCTTAGGAATCCATCAGTCTTCCGAAGTAGGCACCTGCACCTGTGACCCACATATTCCGTGACCTCCACAAATAGTCACTTGCCCGCACAGTGGCAGCTGCAGAGATTGATGGGTCAAGTGCTCCTTGAGCTTAATAACAGGAGCAAGCAGAAGCCAGCAGGAGCCAACCCCAGAGCCAGTCATCTTTGCCAACTTTCCCCGGCACTCTGCTTTTCTCAGTGAGGGGGAGCAGTGACTCCAGCTTGGCTCTTGGGAGAACCCAGAGCCCCGGCACTCCCATTCCAGGGTCCTCATCCACCTGCGAGTCGCTCCTGGCCTCAGAATCACACCCCTCTTGGTAGCCGGCCGTTCAACGTGCAGGCCCCGAGCACCTGCATCCTGCCAGCTATTCCGCTAGGTTCGGGATATGAAGAAGAAGGAGAATCATGCTTGGTCCCCTGGGAGCTTATGTCTAGTGAGAGAGACAGAGCTGTAGACAATTGGCTGTGGTTCAGAGGAATAAACACCCTAATGCCTCATGTTTACAAAGGCTTGAGCACAGAGGAGGGAGGGACTAAATCCACCAGGGGGGGGGATCACTGAAATCTTCACTGAGTTCCAATGACTTTAGGAGGAGACTGGGAGCAATGACACCTCGAACCCCCACAGGTGCATTAGACTGAACCAATTTGAGAAGACGCATAGTGCTTAGCCACAGAGAACCTGCAAGCTGGGCAGAAGATTCCCTGTGTGCCTATTTGTTCAATAAACAACCACTGAGCACTTACTGAACGACAGGTGCTGTGCTAGACTCAGGAGATACAAAGATGATCAGACACATCGCTACCCTGTGCGAGTGAGGAAGCAGACAAGTGTAACCCATTATGAGCCGGAAGATGTCCATCTTCATGGGAAAAGCCTTTGCACGATACAAAGAGAAAGGAATTATTACAGGGATGGAGGGCTAAGAGCTCGGGGCAAACAACTGAAGGGGCACTATGGCCAGGATGGGTTTTAAAGCATGATCAGGAGTTTCCAGATAAAGTGGGGGGGGGGGGTAAGGTAGAGGCCATAAGCTTAGTGGGAGTGAGTGATTAGGTGGACGTTTATAATTGAGTAACACAGGAATCCAATGGCGATATAAATGAGAGACATGTAAGGTATCCCAGTGATGGATATGAACCCCTTAAGCCCTGAATCACCACTATGAAGAATGAACCCTACAGAAGGTTTCTCTGTGTATGAGACACACACCCGACTGAGTCTGAGCCACTGGCCTGGGCCTTATGTCAAGGTGCATGGGCCAGTTGGACTAGGAGCCAGACCCCAGCAATGCCATCACTCTTCCAAGCCCTGGACCACTTCCAGCGCTTCAACAAACAGGAGAAAAAAAAAAAACAACCTGATCCACTGTGTTTTCCCCAGCGGCCCCAGACTCTGACTCAGCCTTGTCAACATACTGTAAAAGTCCTCTCAGCACACCTCTCTTGGAGTCTTCCATTGCATCCAAGCTGCAACCAGGCAACCAGACTCCCTATCCTGAGCTCCCGGGAGAGATTGTGGTGAAGCCTAGCTGAGTGGAGGGCAGAGCAGAAATGGTCCTCCAAGCCTTAGCCGTTGATAAGGGAAGAAAGGTTAGCTGGCTTTGGGCTCCAAAGGGAGAGGAGGCCTGTGGATTAGCTCTGAGAGTCCCCAGATGGAGTCACAGCCTCCAGGCATTCCTAAGGGAGCAGAAGCTCTCGGGAGATGTGTGCCCAAGCATGCTGGAACAACGGGTGGGGAATCGGGTGCTGTCTGCCAGGTTATTTAGTCACTAATGACGTTGCTATTCTTAGGTACTCAAGCAATTTGGGCTTCTCTAATCAGGGAGCAGAGAGCAGGCCAACTGAGGGAGCCAGAAGATTTGAAATTCTCCTCAGACCCTGCTGGAAGAAGACCAAGAGGATAGCATTCATGAGTAGGGGTTGGTTGGATAAGAGTCCAACGTTCTCTGTGTCTACACAGAAGAAGGCAGGAGTTGCAGGGGCTAAGATGCAGCGGGAAGGAATGCAGTGATGTGTCTGTTAGGTTTGGGGCCCTCCAGCTGGTTCCACTGGAAAGAAAATAGATTATCCTTTGCCTTAAGAGGGAATTGCATGGAAGACATGAAGGGCCCAAGTCAAGAACACTATAGCTCAAATCAGGAGTCCTGTCATAAGAAAGCTGGAGCACAAGGTGGGGACTTAGGTTTCTAAAGAAAGGGCCTAAGATAGACAGAGAAGTGTAGTCACAGAGGAAACTAAGCAAGGGACCAAGTTGTAAGGAGAAAGCAGGAAATGGCATCTGAGTGTCATTTAGGAAAGGTCCAAGATGGTTATGGCCTTTGTCATTTGGGCTAGATTTAGAGTCACCTAGGAGACGCAGCTCTGGGCCCCGTCACTGAGGAGAGAAGATATGATCTGTATGCTCCCCCTGCCGTGCCTTTCCCCCACAGTATGCCCTCTTACACCACGAGCCAGAACAACCTGCCTTCCTGTAACTTTCCTCTGCCAGGTACTTTGTCACAGCAGTGAGGAAGGTACTCAGAGGTATTCTCCTGCCTCCACAGGCAGCCATGCAGCTTCCTGCCACCTCTTTTCAGGGTGGTACACAGCAGCCTGGAGGCTGTGCTCCTAGGAACTTGACTTTGGACCTGGGAATGCCCAGGTGAGAAGGAAGCTGGAATATTCTCTTTCCTCACTCTTCCTCCCCAACTGCTGCGAACAATTAAGCCCCGGACAGCCATTAGGTAGTGCTGAAGGGCCTGTATTGATTAAGGATAATTATGTTTACTCTTTAGCAGTGTGAAGCGGGGCAGGAATTTTTTTTGTTAATTTGCAGCTGTTTAGCCTCAGAAAAGGGGACCGATATTCCAGTCTCAGCTACATGCCCCCCACAGGAGCCCACATACATGTACACACTTGCCACACACACATGGTCCTTATCGCTCAGTTACTGTGAAAGCTCAGGAAAGGCCCCGGCACCCCGACAGCTTCTACTCCAGAGGAGAACATAGAAATGTTGAAACTTTGTCTTGGCTACCATTATCTTAGGGGCACAAGAAAAGCCCAAGTGGCCACAACACACACACACACACACACACACACACACACACACACACACACTGGCAAATATACTCTCATTCTTCTTTCTCCCCAATAGACTTTTAAAACCTAAAATCTAGGAGGAGTATTTTTTTCTGTTGCTGTGCTACAAACCCCAGTCCTGTGGGAAAGGCCCAAGCCCTCCACCCTAGTGTAGACAATCCTTCCAGACAGCTCTACCTCCTGACAACTCTCTCCTGATGTTCTGTTTGGGTCAGGCATAAGCACCTTTTTCCAGTTGTCAGTCATAACCACCTTCCTCCGCTCTAGGCAGGCCCTGGGCTCAGGCCAAGATGTAAAGTACCATCAGTGTAGGAAGGGAAGCCAACTGGGCACACCCAGGCATCTTCAGGGCTAGAGAACTCGCGCTCAGACCTCCGCCTATCACATAGGCAAGAAGCTTCCTAGGATGCTGTTCCCCAGCTGTGAAATGAAGGCGGTTAGAAAGCCCGCCTGACAGAACTGCTGTGGCCGGTGACATGTGTGTCACATGTGGAGAGTGCTCAGCCAGGCCCGGAATGGTGCAAGTGAGTGCTCAGCATGAATGCTAGTGACTGCATGAGTGGTGACTGCACCCCTGGAGATACTGTGCAGACTGGCTCACGCTGTCCTCTAAGGGACCGTGCAAGCAAAGGCAGGCAAGAAGATGCTAACTAGTAAGCTGGGCTCGAACCCAGCAGTCTGGGACCTTAGTCCTTGTACTTGACACCATTGCCAGTCTGTCCCTAGCTCCCAGCTCGGTACCCCATGGAGTAACATCGACCACCATTCTTTATCAGTACTGGCAGCATTGGACAATATGGGTTACAGAGGAAACGTACCTACATAACCCAGGGAACGCTCTGAAGAGCATAAATAGGCTAGTTCCGGGTGTGGGAACTGTGTGGTCAGGAGCCCAGGGGTGAAAGACCACAGCATGTTGGGAAGACAGTGAATATTTCAAATAAGGGCATGGTAAGGAGACTGGCTCTACCCTAGCCTGCCTGGGACTGTTCTGGTTTATTATTTCTTGGCCCAACTTCATTATAAATTGTCCCCTATTTGTTCCCAAATGGTCCCAGTTAGAACGATAAATTATATGGTCACTATAATTTTATATACTTGTAGGTGGGGGAGAGAACAGAGAACATGTTTTTACAAAATGGGACTTGCTACCACACCTAAAGACTGACTTTATACCAAAGGAGATGGGGACCCAGTGAGGAATGTCTAAAGAAAGTTCTGCCTTGGCATCCATCATCAGGTGATGGCAGTGGCTGGAGTCGAAGGGAAGAAACACTGAGGAGCTGCAACCCTTCCATTGTAGGTGGAGCAGAGGAACATACCATGTGATTTGGAAGGCAGGGGAACCAAGAGAGAATTACTTCCTAAGAGTTATGAGACGATTGAATTTCAGCCTGGGTGGAGAATGGTTCTCAACAGTGTTGGGTGTTGCAGGGAGCTGCGGCTGCATTGCTCTGGAGGGCAGAGGGAGCTGCGGCTGCATTGCTCTGGAGGGCAGAGGGAGCTGCAGCTGCATTGCTCTGGAGTGGGGAGGTTCTCAACAGTGTCCAGTGCTGCAGGGAGCTGCGGCTGCATTGCTCTGGAGGATGGTTCTCAACAGTGTCCAATGTTGCAGGGAGCTGCAGCTGCATTGCTCTGGAGGACAGAGGGAGCTGTGGCTGCGTTGCTCTTCAAAAACTGAAGAGCCCCTGCTAGATTTCACAGCAGAGGCTCTCCTCAGCCTGAATGGACACATTTCATTGTAGACGTTGTACTGAGCACAGCGAAGCAGGAAGCCACTGTTTTCTCTGGAACGTGAGAGAAAAGATCTTCTGCTTGAAGTGAATATGTGGAAATGAGGAGGGCTGAGGAGAAGGGTCCCCCTCCTGAAAATCTGTGTGAGAATGATGACTGTTTCCGTCAGAAGACAGTAGAGAGCCAGGGGCTCTGCTGTTAGACCAGCCCCCTGGGATACTAGATACCAGCAAGGTTCAGAACGGAGTGAGATGAAATGTAGTGACTTGCGGTGGTTCAGAATTTGATAAAGATGGAGACCAAAAGTAAGATGGAAGAGGTGTGGGCCTAGCATCCAAGAAGCATGATTTTTCTTCTCGTTTGACACAAAAGGATAATTCTGGAGGAGCACTGGCTAGAGGAGAGGGACCGCCTCTTTGAAAGTGAGCTTCCATTTTTGCAAGGTGTACCAGACACAATGCCTCGAAGATCTGTGTCTGTGCCCCGCTTGTCCTTGTGTAGCTTCCTCACCCACCCACTCGTGTGCCTGACTGTAATTGGCTGAGTGGTGGAGAGAGCGAGCAAATGAATGAGGCTGTTGCTCCTACCTGAGAGGCACCTCCTCCCTGTGAGCCTGTGCTTCCTGCATGGCGTGGAGCCCTTCTCATCCCTCTGGTGTGCTCACCTTAAAGCTGCTGTGTGCACCTCTGCTCTTCTCAGAAGACACAGGAGGGACGAAAGACAAACAGGCGTAAAAGTCATGTTTGCTATGACTCCTTAAATGTACCAAAATCTCAGGGAACGTGAAGCCTGCTCCCAACAGAGCTGCATTTCCAGAACCTATCTGTGCCAACCTGGAGTGATTTAGACATTGTTTAGAAACCCTGCGCCCCAGTCTTAGTCAGTGTTCTGTTGCTGTGAAGAGACACCATGGCCACAGCAACTCTTATAAAGGAAAGCATTTCACTGGGGCTTGCTTATAGTTTTAGAAGCATAGTCTATTATCAGCATGGTGGGGGGCGTGACGACATGCAGGCAGCCATGGTGCTGGAGGAGCTGAGAGTTCTACATGTGGATCCTCAGGCAGCAGGAAGAGACACTGGGCTTGGCTTGAACACTGCAACCCCAAAGCCCACCTCCAGTGAAACACTTCCTCCAACAAGACCACACCTACTCTACTCCACCAAAGCCACACTTTGTAATCCCTGTCAAGTAGCTCCACTCCATAATGGCCAAGCATCCAAATATATGAGCCTACAGGGGCCATTTCTATTCAGACTACCACACTTGGGGTTCCAGGATGGTACCCCCACCCCAGTCCTTTCCCCATCCACAGAAGTCTTTACCTGAGAGTTTGCTTCCTGTCACCTATGGTCATCCTTGATCTGAATGTATTAATTGGAAAATTCTAGAAATAGATAGTTCATAAGTTTACATTGTGAATTGCACTTTAAAATCTGAGTAGCATGTTGGTATTTCCTTCTATGCCAATCCATCCCACTCGGGACTCGAATTGTGTCTTTGTTCGGTAATCCTATCTGGTGTGCACTTCTTGCTACCTTGATCGCTGAGCGGGTGTCTCCGTCACCAGAGGAAATGCTGTAGTGGCATCTCCATCATCAGAGGAACTGCTGGAGGGTGGCAGTCTTGAGTTCAAGTACTTTAATAATGGTCCCCAAACCCAAGAACAGTGGCACGAAGGAGACTCCAGGGCATAAAGTGGAGAAGGACAGATGAATCTGGCGCTGCACATAACACTGTGGGGCATATAGGAAAAACACATGATGTATAGAAGGCTGGCATTGTCTACAGATGCTGGCACTCACCAAGGGATTGCTTCACGAGGACAAGGTTACCTCTAAAATGGCATAGCAAAGGGTCTCCAGAGAAGCAGTGACACCACAGGGAGGGGAGCCGTGAAGCCCTAATTTTAGAGGTTTAGACTATGAATATACAATATACATATGTGTGTATGTATATTCATATGTGAGCATCTGTGTGTGGATGCCAGAGGTCCATGTTGGGTGTCTCCTCCCTCTCTCTCTCTCTACCTTATTTTTTTTAAAGACAGTCTCTCACTGCAACCATAGCTCAACAGTCTGGTTAGCCTGACTAGCAATCTTGCCGTCTACCTTCCTGCACTCCCCAGCTCCATTTCCTGGCTTCCGTGCTAGGGTTATAGACCCATGCTGCTGGGCCTGGCTATTGTATGGGTACTGGGTGCCTGAAGTCAGGTCACAGCAACCACCTTGCCAGCTGAGCCTTCCCCCATGCCAGTTCTAGTTTATCATCATCATTATCATAATTGGTATTATTACTATTATTGTTATTAGTACTGCTGCTGCTAGTAGGGGGGGTCCGTGTGTGTGTGTGTGTGTGTGTGTGTGTGTGTGTGTGTGTGTGTCAGAGGATGCTTGCAGGAGTTAGTTTGATCCTCCCACCATGTGAGTTCCAGGGTTGGAACTGAGGTCTTGGTGACAAGTGCCTTTACCTTCTTAGCCATTTCCCCACCTTGGTTTTAATTTCTTGAGGAAGCTAAGCATGTCCTTTTCACTGGTTTCTTCCTTACTTCCAAGTCTAGCACCATTGGCTTCATCATCTAACACTGAAACGCAGGGCAGAGGGGGCCTTTCTGGCTCCCATTACCAAACAAAACAGGACTCGGAAGGAGGACCATAGCTTGTGTGTTCCCAGAGGCCATCCAGGTTTCCCCAAGGGAGCAGAAACAGACGGGCTTTATTTTTAGATTCCCTGTGGGCCCCTGAGCCCTGCCCCACTTTCTGAAACAGAGCTCGGGGCCCAAGCCATCTGGCCCTACTGCCAGAATGGGCCAGACGAGTGTGGCCCTTGCCACGTTCACATTTCAGGTCCAGCAGTGGCACTGGAGTCTATGAGAATGCACTCCTGCTGTCCTATGCTCAGGTCTTTAGCTGAATGGAGTTCTTGCATTGTACCCCAAACTCTAGGGCTTCTGACTCCACAGCCCGCTTCAAACCCCGCCCCTCCCTGCACCATCTCTGAGCTCCATTTGAGCTTTCCCACGTTTCTGAGATGGAATCTACAACTCAGAGAGTGAACAGTCATAAAAGCAAGAAAGAGGGTCCCAGCTGAACGCTAGGCAGGGCATCAGTCTTTCATCTGCTTACAAAGAGGTTAACTCATACCTTTGAGTATGAACACTGGAAATAAGCATGGTCTCATCTTTGTTCTCAAGATGCTGTGCATGCCATTGTCATCTGTTTCACAACCGATCTCAAGGGATGCCGTGAATCAATGGCCAAACCAGAGAAGGTGCTGAGTGGGACCAAAGAGTTAAGACTTTTTTCTTCCAGAGTGGAAACTCCAAGCTGGCAGTTTCTCCTTTTTTTTCCTCTCTCTCTCTGCCAGTGCCCCTTGGTTCATCCTATGCTTGCCACATGCGTGAAACTGACCTGGGAGGGCATCCGCCCAACACACATCATTCTACAGATGGAAGTGGGTACCAGTCACCTTGGCAGCGAGCTGCTGCATTCGCTGGCTGCTTCGTGGAACCCCATCTCTCCTGGGAATCATTTTCTGCTTTTCTTATTAGTAACCTAGACTTAGCCTGGACCTGAAATCTTTTTATCCAGTTCCTTCAGACCCAGATGGGTCTTTTGCAGCCTGAATACCATTAACTGGCTTTTTTTTTTCCCTCACGACCTTTTTTGTACCTCCCTGTGAACAGTGGCATTTGGTTTTCCATTCTTAGACTCCAACATCTACCAAGAGTTATTCCTGTGACTATAGGGACGCTAACATGGAGAGACTGGCTGAAAGGGTCACCCAGACTGCTTGGAGAGTAGAGAAGCAAGGACTATTTGGAGTGCAGTTCTAATCTGGCCTCCCCATGGCATGGACACTTCTGCCAGGCCTCCTATGAGTCCCCTGGGCACCGTGAATACCCAGCTTATCAGGATTAGCCCTGGCTCCAGAACACCTGGGCTCTTCCTGGCCAGTGTTTGGGGCCCAGACTGCTGCCCATATGGCCTCTCAGATGCTCTGCTTCCCAGCTGCCCTCCCTCTCACCAGGATCTGTCTCTGCACTGCAAAGCACCGGGTATGCAGGGGCTGAGCATCAGCGACTCTTGGGACTGTATATCTGGGTGAAGAGTTCTCCTGGGCCTCCTAAACCTATGTTTTTAGGGTGCCTGGACAAAGCCTCCTACCACTCTGACTTCTTTAGGATATGCTTATAGATTCTCTTTTTTCTGTCTTGCAGAGCTCTAATAAAGAAGATAGTGAAATAAGGCTTCAGAATGATACACTCAAAAGGGGTCTGGGCCCTGGAGGGGGCAGGCAGGCAGGCAGAGTAAGGCAAGGAGCGCATCACTGCATTTGACACAAACATGAAGGCAGCTCTTGATTAGCTTGTCCAGAGCTCCATGCACACTGATTCTACTGAAAAAGGTTTTTAAAGATAATTTTTATTTATGTGTGAGGTGGGGAGGCTGCCCTCAGAGGCCAGAAGAGAGCTTTGTATCCTCTGGAGCTTGAGTTCTAAGAGCTCATAAGCAACCCGGGGTGGGTGCTGGGAATCAAATTTGGGTCCTCTGAGAGGACAGCAAGTGTTCTTAACTGCTGAGCCATCTCTCCAGCCTCCTGAGAGAAAGTTACTAGAAACTGTGCCTAGGAAGGTACAGGCAGTAGACGGTGGAGAGTTGGGAGAAGATGCCCCCTCTGATATCTGACATTATGCCTTCCTACTCATAAACAAAGAGGAAAGCAAGAGAACTTGCAACTTTGTAGACTCTTTGTAGACTCTCCTGCCTGAGGGCAGAACTGAGGCCCAGAGTATAGAGTACATACATTCCCCGGGCATAGGGAGAGACTCTCCAGGAAGCAGCAAATGTGGTCTGGGAGCCGGGGAGCCTGGGAGTGGGTGGCCCACAGGAGAGGACCTGAGGGAGGTGTGCTGTACACTGCTCACCAGGCCAGACCTGGGAGCAACACCCAGCTGCAGAATGGCAGGAACAGAGAGCAGGGCTGGAGCCGGGGCCTGATTAGAAACCCTCACACAGGAGTCTGCTAAAAGCAGAAGAACTAATGAATTTTTAATTTGGTCCACTAATAATCTTTTTTTCCTTGAGAGGTAGAACAGACAAATAGGGAAACCAGGAGAACCAAGTCTAGACGTCAGTGAGAGTCACAAGAAGAATAACTTGTTAAAGATGGGGCTCTCTTAAGAAGCAGCACGCACAGGGCCTGCTCCCGTCTGCACCGGGTCCTCTACATATATGTCATGGCTTCCCATTTAGTGTCATTTTGGGATTTCTAAGTGTGCAAATAAGTGGGCCTCTGATTCTTGGGCCTTCTCTTGGGCTCTTTTCCTTCTGTTTGCTGGTCGTGTCCAACTCTGACATGATAGGTTTTGTTCTACCTTATTATACTATGTTTTATATTCTATTATCTCTTAGAAGCCTGCTCTTTTCTAATGAGACACAGAAAGGGAATGGATCTGGAGGAGAGGGGAACTGGGGAGGAGCTGGGAGGAGTAAAAGGGAGGAGATATCGCAATCAGGATGTATTATGTGAGAAAAGAATCTATTTTCAATAAAAGCGGGGGAAGGGAGAATGCGGTCTCTCCAAGAGCAAGGCTACTGTCTGTTTTGTTTTGTTCACTCTGCCTGCAACTGCCCCTGGCCATTGTGGTTGCTGAATTGTTTGTGCAATGAAAAAAAAAGTATAGGGCTAGGGACCCAGAGTAGGTGGTCATGTCATCCTGGCATGGCCACGAGCCATGGCGGGTCACCCCAAGTGCCTCAGATGTGAGCCAGAGCCCAAATGAAGGGAGAATCAAGAGGCGCAGTGCAGCAGGAAGTGGTCCCATCCCGGACCAGGAGCCAGAGGGGGCAGGACTCAGGTGGATGAGAGGAGAAAGAAATGAAATGTCTGTTGCAGTCACAAACAGTCCATGTTAGAGAAAAAGACTTTGGAAGAAATGCCATACATTTTTCTATGGGGCAAGGAGAGTGGATAATAAACCACTTTGAGAATCTAATAAAATCTATAGTTCCTTTCTTCCATAAATGCCACACATACCACACTTTACATCTGTACAGTGTTTTCCCTATAATTTAGAAAACATTGATGGATCTTGTGTTGAGATCTACCATAGAGTTGAGATTGTAACTCAGAGGCAGAACGTTTACGGGGCATGCACGAGTGTCTGGGTTTGAGCCTCGGTGTAAGTAAATAAGTAAGAAGGAAGGACATTTCTAATACAAAAGAACCAATGTAGGTTTAAAGAACTCCTCTAGGAGTTCCTGCATAGAGAGCGTACAGGCCATGTCAAAAGGCAGGCAGACATCATACTCTGCCGGAATCTTCTTGTTGGGGAGTGACAAAGCCCAGTGTTGGTGTTCCTCCAAAAGGTATATACTAAAGCTTGATCCCCAGTACTATACTGTTAAAGGGGTGGGGGCTGTTGCATACCTGTGCTCTTTGCATTGGGGAGGGTGAGGCAGGAGGATCAAGAGTTCAAAGACAGCCAGAACTGTATAACAAGACCTTGTCTCAAAGAGAGAGAGAGGTGGCGACAGGCACCTTAGAAGATGATTAGGTCCTGAGGGAGGGATCCTCAAGAATAACATTAGTGCCTTTATATAAATCAGTGCCTTTATGGAAAGGACCCATGGTCCTCCTACCATATAAGGACGCGGCAGGAAGACACTGAGGAACAGACCTTCGACAAGCGCCGCGTCTGCTAACACTTTGATCTTGGAGTTTCCAGCCTTTATAAATGGGACAGATAAATTTTTTTATAAGCCTCTTGGTTTATGGCATTTTGTTACAATAGACTCAGATATGTAGAATAAAGTATCAATTTTTTTCTGGGAAAAAAAAAGGCACTTTTATATTTCCGTACTGACTTTCAGTTGTTAAGACAGGCTCTTGCTGTATAGCCCTGGCTAGCCTCAAACTTGTGATCTGCCTGCCTCAGCCTCCCAAATGCTAGAATTTCAGGTGTTTCCCTCTGTGCTCTGCTGTCTCTGTAGCTGTTACTACTAAGAAACCCACCAGATTTGAATCGCGCGAAGCTTCAGTTTCCTTGTCTGTAAAATAGGGAGGATATCTATCATAACTGGTTATTATTAAAAAAATGGAATACTTCATGTCAAATGCTTGGCCCGGTGCCTGGCACATTTGAGCCAACATGTTTTAACCATCATTATTAAGATTATTATCATTTCCTGCTGATAATGCCCTCGCTCTCCTCCGCTGACTGTTAAACCCTTAAATAAAGGTTAGCCTTTATGTGGTTTGTTATTTTTAAGTAATGCCTCAAGCAGGAAAAATGAAAAAGGCAAAGGACTGCTCCTTGGAGATGATGATGTAATATTAGCTTTGTACAAAGGAGTAGCTAACAAAGGGAGTGAGGATGGAACTGAAGGGCAGGGAGGAACATGGCCCCTGCACCCGGGAGGGGAGCTTCGCCTCTGGGAAGGAGTGAGGACCACGGAAAGGCCTGCCCCTTGCTTTGCTTCTGTCTTCCCATCAGTAAGTGCAGATCTAGCATCCATCCGTGAGATCAGACTCTAGACCTGGGCCCTTGAAGTTGTGACACTGAAAAGATTTATACGTGAGCAGCTAACACCTTGCTGGCCATCACTAAGACACAAGGGACATAGAAGGTTCCCAGAGGACGGTCCTGAAGGGTCTACACTGACCACACTGATGTCAACCTGACAAAACTCTAAAAACAATGGCATCACAAATATATAGAGACTTTAGATGCAAGAGACATGACACTTGGATTATCTGAGGGTCCCCTAGCAGTAGGACCAGGATTTATCCCTGGTGCATGAGTTAGCTTATTGGAGCCCACTCCCAATTGTGGGATGCCATGCTCAGCCTTAATGCAGTGGGGAGAGGCTTGGTCCTGCCCCAACTTAATGTGCCAGACTTTGTTGACCCCCCATCAGAGCCCTTACCAGTTGGGAGGAGTAGATGGAGAGTGGCCTGGAAGGGAGGAAAGGGAGGTGGGAGGAAGAACTGTGATTAGAATGTGAAATAAAGAAAAAAATTTAAAAAGAAAAAAGAGAGAGAGTGATGTCATACCCAGAAGCCAGTAGGAGATTACCAATTAAACTGAGTAAAATCAAAAATGATTCCCTTTCTTAGTATGGTGAGTTGTTTTTTTTTTTCCTAGAATATCAAGGAGGTACCATTGGCATATAGTTTATTTCAGGAAAATAATGAAGTCATTCCTTATCGCCTTAGGCTAACTAGAGAAATGTGACATGGGCAACAATAAAACTGTGACTTCAGTAATGCCCCCCGCCGAAGGTCCAGGTGTTCTCCCCAAGTGTCAAGAGGATCCTGGCACTTGATCATAGCCAAATGGCCAGAAGCCATATCAAGAGAATCTCTGAGCAGGTGGCATGTGCACAGGTCTCCAGGTTTGACTTTCTCCATGTGTTTGTAAGTGACAGCAGGCAGGCTTGTCGACACAGTCACCACATACCTGGGTAGGTGAAATTACTAGATGGGGGCAGTGCCAGGGTTCCAACAAGTCTCCAGCACCTGAAACGGTGGCTTCGTGCTGAGGGAAATGTAATGGAGGTGGGCAGAAGAAGAACAGGTACTTTGTGTAGATGCTCTTTCGAGAGGGCCGAGCACTCACCTCATTCCGTAAGTGTGTCTGCTCCTGGCCACATTCTTTCCACGTCAGCTCCACAGTGGAGAAACCTAGCACGCACTGCAAGGGGAGTGGGATCCCATCCTCAGACAAGACAGGTGGGTGGATGGACCCTTGGCACAGCACCTCTGTTGTCTGCCAGGGGAGTGGGATCCCATCCTCAGACAAGACAGGTGGGTGGATGGACCCTTGGCACAGCACCTCTGTTGTCTCCCCCACCAAACCCGGTCTCACTGTGAGGAAAAGCATGAGACAAATACCAGTAAAAGGAACGCTCTTCAGAATACCTGACTAGGAAGCTTCAGAACTGGCCAAGTTATCAAAAACAAAGAAAATCTAAGAAACAGACAGGACCTGAAGAACCTAAATACAACTGAAAAAAAAAAAAAAAACCAGGACCCTAGGGACAGATGCGGTCCTAGGCAAAGCTAAGGAAACCTGAATATATAACAGGCTTTGAGTACTCAAATATCAATATTTGTTGCCTAATAATGAAACTATTAGACACTACAATGTCAGTAAATGTAATAATCGGGGAGTCTGTGGGTATATAGGAACTCCATACCAGTTTCATGATTCCTCTGCGACCATAAAGCCATTATAAGATATTTTTATAAACTATAATATATAATGTATAAATTCCTGCATTAAGTACAAAAAATATTTTGTGTTTGGTGAGGACATCTACTCTAAGCTTAGCCTATGGGAAAGATACCTAGAATGTTTTGCTGTTTGCCTGGCTCTGGCCGTGTGGTTGTTACAAAGTTTGAGCAAACATACAGTAATGCCTATGTGTCCAGACCCGTGGGATCCAAATGCAGTTGTCACGCGCTATCTGTGAGATCTGGTCAAGACCCCTAGTCTCTTTGGTAGCCATGCCCTCATCTGCAAACTAGGCTAGAGATAGAACTATCTCATAAGGTAGAGCAAGACCCTGGCCTGAAACAACTGCTCAGTAAGTAGGTCTCTCTCTACACATAGCAGAGGTCTGACCAAGGCAGGGGAGGGCCTGCATCTTATTCTTTGGAGCAAGCATCATCTCAAGGGGTGGTTAGTATCTCAGAGAGAATGCTGAAGAACTCAAAATCTTCACCCTGAAGAACTGACTGAGGGAGGTACCACTTCAAAGGGCCTAGCAGGAGTCAGCAGATGAAAGTGACATTCTTGGTTATTTAGGGACACCCTGAGTATGTCTCTGGACACAAGCCTGTCTAGACCTTTGCTTGTCGTGACAAAGTACCAGACATACACACTTTAGGGAAGAATTATTCATCTTGGCTCACAGTTTCAGAGGTTTCCATCTATGCTTGACTTGACTTCATTGCTATTGGCCCGAGGTGAAGCGGAGCATCATTGTGTGTGGTAGAGCAAAGCAGACGATCTAGTGGCAGACAGGAAATGAAGTCAAGCAAGGAACCTCAGCAAAGATTTGCCTTCCAAAGACATGCATCCAGTGACTTACTACCTCCAACTGGGCCCCACGTCCTGATGTTTCTTCAGCAAATGAGCCTGAGAGAGGCACTTCCTACTCAAACTATAATAATTCCCTATCCTCAGAAACATACAAGGATACTTTCTGGTCAGTTTCTGCAGAGTGCCTAGAGGGTGGATATGAGAAATAGGGAAGTGATCTGAATAAAGACAGCCAAGATGAACAAACATGCTGCTACTAAAACCAGACATTAACTTTGTGCCAGGGCAGTACAACATTTGGGGGAGCCTTTTTAAACTTCAAAGCAATCCAGGGCAAGTCAAGGACACAGGCTTTTCATTAAGGATGAAGAATGATTCCAAGAGAAGTGTGACTGGACAGTGGAGAGGAGACAGCTCTTGAAAACAAGGGTAGGGTGTTGGAAATTTTACCTAGATTCATCCCATCTGTAAATTCACCCTCCCAGGGTTGTTGGAGGATCATGTCCACGAAGGCCAGCACTCTGGAAATGTGCTCCGTGATCGCGGCTGTTGTAATCTGCCTGGCTAGTTAGTAGCAATGAGAAACCGTGAGGTTCTGAGAAACCCAATCTGTTGGTCTGTAGGTGACATGGGTCACTCCCCTTGGCGCTTCTGGAGCTCAGAGAAGAAAATCCCACTCTCCCAGATGGAAACACAGACTAAAATAGAGTTCAGGTCTACAGAAGGAAGGCAGGGAATGGCGGCAATCCATCGCCTTCCAGAAGCACTTGACATCAAACTCTTGCCGACTGCTGAGATTCTGGGTAAAAAGAGCCAGAAGAACGGGATAACTGAGGAAGAGGGAAACCAGGCTGGTAGTTACAAAACTACCCTGTGGTCAGGGAGGTAGGGAGCCTTGAGAAGGCAAAGGATCCAAGATGGCTGCACAGTCCCAGAGGTGGCAAGATGGCTGGGGCATGGCAGAGGGAGAACAGCGAGGTATTCCTTCAGGACTCTTGCTCATCTTTCATGGGTCTTGGATGAGACAAAGTCTCTGTTATGTATCCTGATGATGAATATGAACCTCAACATCATTCGGAGCTTAAAGTTCCCATGTTATGCTAAAATCTCCAGTCCCCGGAGACTTCTAACGGATGGAGCCACATGCCTAGGAGAAAAAACTAACAGCTATGTATTCAAAATTTTACAGTCTGGAGTTACAATAGACAGTGACAGATGGGTCTGGATTTACATAAAATGACACAGACACTGGTTTTCTGAGTGTTTGTTGGTGAAATCAACAGCAACTAAAATGGATCCCTCACCCACTCACACACACACACAAGCATTCCACACAGCGGAGGCTCCCAGCAGCAGCCAGCAGAGAGATCAGAAACTGTTTCCAGGTCAGAAGTTCAATCCTCATTAGGTGTGGTCCCTTTCCCTTCTAGTTCCTGCCCTGCTGGCGTGACCTCAAGTGCTGGAGGATGATTAGCCTTAGAGAACAGCTTTCAGCTTGACTCTCACACGAACCAAGCATCCTTTGAGCCTCAAATACCCAGAGTACTGCCTGTCTTTCCAGTTTGGCCTGAGCCCAGTAAATCCAGATAGCTTGGTTGATCTGTACTCAGAATTAGAGCCCCTGATTATAAGAAGGATATTGACAGTCTGAAGAATGTCCAAGGATGTGTAAACTGGTTACTTGAAGCCTAGACTGTATCCTGCTGAGAAAGGGGGAGAGTCGTTACACACGTGCAGGGTTGCCATATAAAAGACACAATAAAACTCGGCTGCATTTTTTTGCACAGCTCCAGGGACACACCTGACAGGGTGGTGAGGAAATGAAGAAAAGACAAACACATGGGCATACAGAAGTCGGGATCAGGTAGAGTGAGTTTTCTATTGGAGGAACCACAACATCCTGGAAGCTCAAGGTGTTTACTACATACAGGGTTATTGTATATAGGTAAACAAGGAGGTGAGGCATTATACACAAATAAACAAAGAGTCAGGGCTGTTCTACACAGCTGAACAAGGAGGCAGGTTTAGCCAATCTTAGTAGGAGCAGTCTGTAAGGGAGCAGTCTTCACGGCAGAAATATAGAGGGGAGGGGGTCCATGGTGAACATTGTCTATGCACAGTATCCACGTGAGAACCAGATCAATACTTTGCCATTCCACTGAGCCTCACTCTGGGCGAGGAAGGGGCTTCACCACTTCCTCATGGGTCTGGGGCTATGGTCAGTGATATGACTGAGCCCATGTCAGTAACACACGTTCATTTGGGACTCAGGGCTTCCTACAAAACTCCTCTGGATATCCTCAGGAAACTATTCAAGTTAGAACCCAGATACACGAATTTTAAAAAGGTTGTTTGAGCTCAGTGCTGAAGCAGATTCTCAGTTGGTGTCTCTAATAAGCTGGTTGCATGGAAAAGTAATTACCTGGGCTCTTTATTGTTGCGGGGTTCAGAGAGAGATGCCTGCTGCTGGGGCTGCTTTCGGGGGGGCTCCTCCTTGGATGGAGAATGGAACTGGGAGGTCTCAAGGTTTCTTTCTAGACCTTGCATGATATAGGTTCACGTTCTGTAAGTAGAGCACGCAGAGAGTCGGGATTATAGTTTAATCAGAAAGGACTAATACAGACACGCACAACTGGGAGAAATCCAGAAGCTTCGGATGTCTGAATCTGGGGTTTGCAGGCTGTTTTTCTTAAGTAAATATGAGTCTGAATAAAAGAAAAAAGAAGTGTGAGTCCCAGTTCAGACTTGGCTTCTACTTTCATGTTTAAAAACCTCTTCCATTATAGAACGGCAGTTTAAACCCCAGTGGGACGGTGGCCCTCTCTCATGGGAAGCTTTCATGTCTGTCTTGGGTGTGTTCTGTCCTTTTCCTGAGTACCTCTCCACCCCTCATGCCTTGCTTAAATAAGTATTAAAATGGTTTCTTAAACCTGGCTCTAGAAAAAATTCCAGGAATCCACATGGATTACCCCAGCTAAGACCCTAAGCAATAGAGGAGAGGGGGCCTGAACTGGCCTTGCCCTGTAGTCAGACTGATGATTATCTTAAATATCACTTTAGAACCTTTGTCCAACAACAAATGGAAACAGAGGCAGAGACCAATATCGGAGCACTGAACTGAGCTCCCAAGGTCCAGTTGAAGAGTAGAAGGAATGAGAATATGAGCAAAGAGGTCAAGACCACAAAGGGTTCATCCACTGAAACAGTTTACCTGAGCTAACGGGAGCTCACCAACTCCAGCTGGACTGAGAAGGAACAAGCATAGGACCAAACTAGTCCCTTTGAATGTGGCTGACAATTGTATGGCTGGGGCAGACTGAGGGGTCACTGGCAGTGGCACTGGGATTTTTAACTACTGCATGTACTGGCTTTTGGGGATTCTATTCTCTTTGGATGTATACCTTGCTCAGCCTAGATATAGTAGGGAGAGCCTTGGACTTTTCACAAAGCAAAGTGCCTTACCCTCTCTTAGGAGTAGAGGGAGATGGAGTGGGAGGATTTGTGGAGGGAATGGGAGGAGGGGAATGAGTGGGAATTTGGATTGGTATTTTAAAAAAAGAACTAATAAATAAAATTGTTTCTTAGTAAATTCCATATTTTGTTTAAAAAGAGAAACAATAATTCCAGTGGGCATCTGTAGCTACTTTCATTCCCTATATCCTCTTTCCCAACTTTAAGCTGATCACAAGAGCAGGGGAGAGATGGGTGTCGAGACCTAACCCTTTCTGTAGGTCAAATCCTTCATCTGATCCCATCCAAATCCACAGGGTAGGCATATGGGTGCATCTCAGTGGCCACGTGAAAAGCCCAGCTTCATAGTGTACCAAGTGCACAACCATACCTGGATGGATAACTGAACTTCCTGCTCCCCTGCAATTGTGGATCCCAACCCTGGACAATTCACCTCTCTCTCAGCATAGTACCGGTTCAGCGCCGCTTCTTGTGGTACCTTCTTTTTCAATCTGTTTGCTCAGATGAATTGATTCTATCTGATGATTGTCAGTCGCCGCTGACCACTATCATCCTTCCTTAATACAACCTGCGTACCGCGCATTAGCTCTGTCTTTGGGGAGATACGCCCCAGTTAAGAGCTCAAGAAAGGGAGGCTGGAGGGATGGTTCAGCTGTTAAGAGCACTGACTGCTCTTCCAGTAGGACCTGGGTTCCTGTCCCAGCACCCATATGGCAGCTCAAAATCTGTAACTGCAGGCCCAGGGGATCAAAGACCCTCTTTAAGCCTCCTCGGGCACCAAGCACACATGTGATGCATAGACATATATGTGGGCAAAACACTCGTCCACATAGAATAAAATAAAATGAAAAGAAAGAAACTAAGAAAAGAAGTGATATTAAGAGACCCTATTTTAGACTTCTTGGCCTTCGTGTACAAACAGCAGAAGGCGGAGTAATTGTGCCAGAACTCAGCACCGCTGCGACTTGGACAGCGTCCCCCTTAATTTGTTCTTCTACTCATCCAACAAATTCAGACTGGCTTGCTGTTCTTGCTCTGACCTGCCTAGATTTCTTATTTTGAGCTTGATTCCTACGGAAGCAAACCTTGTTACCAGCTTGAAGTATAATTTCGAGCAAGCCACCTCTTCTTCCTGGCCATCAGCTTCCTTACCACTAAGACTTTGCCTGCCCCATGGGCCACGTCAGGAAAGGCCATTCATTAAGGATACACTGGTTGCTGACAAAACAGGTACAAGGGTGCCAGGCTGCTTGCAAGCCAGAGAAAGGTCTGCACTAATCATCCCACAGTCTTAAAAAGCTTCCAGCATCTGTCAAGATCCAAGTGTAAGCTGGGCACTATAATTGGGCCCTTAGTATCTCCAGCAAGTTTTCTTGACACCTCTGCAGAGCAGTGGATGGATTAGACATGGTGTCAAGCGGTGAGCCTGTTAATGTGCAAAGCAGAGAGGTGTCAAAGCTGGCAAAAAGCAAAGCCTCCAGCTCTTCTCCATAAAAACAAGTGAATGTGGCTGCTCGGCTGTCACTGGGAATCAGGGACCGAGGCCAGCATGGCAATACTGCCAATGTATGGTCCTACCGTCTTCCTGGCTCCCTCCCTACTTGCCTCCCACCTGCCCCTGAAGCTTTAATTACCTCCCGGGCCCAAGAGGATGCCCGCTTGCTGGTGGTAAGCCAGAGGAGGGAGGAGAGATGGCTCCCTTGGAAATACAGAAGCCCGTCAGCCTTCACCGTGACCATGGGGAACTGAGTGCCTGTCTCTAGTTATAAAGGCATCTTGGTGGGAAGATTTACCAGAGATATATTTATTCCATTAGAGCTACGCCTCCCTTCGGCCTCGTTATCCCCAGCACCAAATCGATCACTCTGCCATTGCATTCTGGGGGGATGTAGACAGACTCCATCTGAGATGGAGCTGGGTGTTTAGTAAGATGCCCCCTCCATTGCTCTTCCCTGGCCTTGGAAATAGTTCCAGCTGTCTACTCATGTAGGGGGAACTGTGGGTGGTGATCTTTCCAGAACAGAGGGAAAGAACGGAGGGAATGAAGAAATATGTGAGTCGATTATATTAATAATAGAAACGATTGGATAAGTACACTGATGGTTATCAAAGATGACCTGGGGGTTTGAGAGATGGCTCACAAGTTAAGAGTACTTGTTGTCCTTGCAAAGGACCCAGGTTTGATTCCCAGAACCCATGTGATGGCATACAACCATTTATAACTCCAGTCCTGGGGATCCAACACCCTCTTCTATCTGCAGTGGGCGCCAGGCACACATGAGACATAGACATACATGTAGGTAAAGCACTCACACACACACAAATAAAATTTTAAAAAAATATCTTTAAGGATGACTTGGGTTGACAAAATCCTCCTTTGAAAGTTCTGGCAATTAGTATCCAGAAAGGGACAAAAGAAAAGTTGCCGGATCAGGCCCACACTGTCATGGGATAGTCCAGGCTTGTTTAAAACTCTGCCTTCTGGTGCCTATGTTGATCTGGCTCATGGCTGGAGTTCTGTACCTCTGCTTGGGAAAGTTTCTTGTCCGGCCTTCTGGTAGAACTTGCAGACTCTATGTCTTCAGTTTTCTGGGTGTTTCCTAAGAAGATCCAGGCCAGCAATGCAGGGATCAGGGTGATGACTGAATGGAAAGAACAGCCCAGTTAGGGTGGTGCTGGGAGAGCTGGAGAGGAGCTCAGAGGTAGAGCTCTTCCCTACCGTAAGGAGGCCTCGGGTTTAACCCCTAACACTGCAACAGCAAAAGGTGCCATTAGGAAATCTCCTCCCAACTCTCTGTGTCCATCCATGGAGTTGGGCACAACTCTGTGCCCTATTCTAGGCATATAAAGTAGACATTCTTGTTGTTGTGTAGATGTGTGTGTGTGTGTCAGGAGGTATGTGTATATGCACATGTGTGCACAGGCATGAGGAAGAGGCCAGAGCCCACCATTCTCTCACTAAGGTGTGGGCTCACCAGTTAGGTGAGACTGAATGACTGGTAAGCCCCAAAGACAGCTGCCTGCCTCCCACTTTTCACCGCTGGCAATGCAAGCACACACTACTCCATGCATTGTTTGAGTGCTGGAGTTCGAACCCTCTGATCTATCCCCATAGGCCAAGAAGGGGATAACTGTGTGTTCAGAAGATTGCAGCCTCTTACTTAACAGTCTCAGAAATCCCAGTGTTGGCCATGAGAATCTCATTGCCTTGGTCTTATAAATTGGGATTTCTGGGATACGTTGGACTTGGGGAGTCTTTATATTTTGACAACTCCCCAAGTGGGTCTCCTAGAGTAAGACCCTGTCTCAAAATAGATAAAGTAAAATTTAAGACACATATAAACTTTAAGATACATGTAACTGTGTTCCCCAAACCATAAAACAATAAGAATAGCATTGTTTCACATTTTAAAAAAAAATCTCCTTCATCTCCTATTCAATAGAAGACAACTGGATTCCACATCTGCATTTTGGCTTTTGTTGTCTGTGCTTTTGGTTGAAACAGACGAAAAAAGCACAGTTTCAGACAGCAGAGTCCAACCTAGAATTGGGCAGCCAAGGTTCCCAGGACCCCACTATGGAGGAGGCACCTCTCTTTACAGTCATGCAGTGAAGGGCTCTCTTGTTTGTCTCACTTGAGTCATTTAGTCCTGTCACGCAGATCTGTGATTGGAAAGCCAGCCTTGTTAGGTAGTGCTGGCCACTCTCTTTCAATACCACACGGAGATGCAAAGTGTAGGGTTAGCACTACTGTGAAATCACACTGGATCCTTCTCCTTCTCTTCCTCCTCCTCTTCTGCCTCCTCCTCCCCTTCTTCTTTTGGCTGTCCTGGAACTCGCTCTGTAGACCAGGCTGGCCTCAAACTCCAAGATCTGCCTGCCTCTGCCTCCCAAGTGCAAGGACCAAAGGCATATGCCGCCACTGCCTAGCCCAATACTTTTCATATCATTTATTTTAAAATCTATTGACTTTCTTGCATCTTGAATGAATCTTTTACTTATGTTTATGGACCCAGTCAGGGAGCCCTAGGATCCCCAGAAATCTAAAAATCATACTTTAGCCACGGTTGACCTCCTTGCTTTGGGAACTGCAAGGAGGTTTGAGCTAACATATAAGCCAAGCGAGAGGAATGAATGAATACCAGAGGCCAAAGAATTGCCCTGGGGTCAGAGTTGGGTAAATCTTCAATGCTGCACCAAGAAACCATCTTTGACCTTCAAGGGGGAGCAGAGAAAAGGCTTAGTCAGGAAATGATGGGCTTGGGCTTGCGTGTTTAAAGCCATTTGTCTGCTCAACTGATATTTATTGAGATCCTCAGCTCCTAAGCCATGGGGAGGACAGTGGGCATAGGTGGTTTCTCTCTTCGTGGAACTTGCAGGCCAATAAGGAATTGGGTAATATAGAGATATAGATAGACTCCCTGTGACATGGAAGAAGGAACCAGAGTACAGTCAGACCTGGAGGAACAGGGCTAAGGCAGTTGTCACATGGAAAAGACCATGGTGACCAGGGAAAGGGCGGGGGAGAGAAAGAGTAGTGGAGAGCAGTGGTAAATAGGAGCCACATTGAGATAATAGCCAATGTCACTGTGGGAATATCAAAGATGATACCCAACTTCTCGTTGTTCCCTGATATGGGATACCCATGAGGAGAAATGGCTTGGGGAGGACATGATGATGTATTAAATGTGAGGTGTTTGAAGGGGTGAATGTTGTGGGAGCTTGATTCATTTGGGGTGACTAGCCCTATGGGCGTGGTTTTCCACAGACATCCATAGGTTTCACACTTTAGAGGAGGACATGACAACATATCAAACATGAGTTGTTTGAAGGAGCAGGCCATGCCACCGGAGATATTCCATGGGTCAATGAGTTATGTGGGCCTGACTCTGAAGGTAGCAGATAGACTGGAGAATGAGATGGGAAGGTGCTCACAGGACCCGAGACATCAACATCTAGCCACCCATTTCTGCCACCCTCCCTGAACTGCAGTGTGTCTAAAGTCAGATTTGATATCATCTCCCACCTTTAAAGATAGTTCTCCGTTTCCGCTATTGATAACCCAGTAACTCTCTGCCGTTAGAACTGATGGCCCGCAGTTCACCAAGGAGGTCCCCTGCCACGCCACCCCTGCTGCCATGGCCAGCTCTCCCTTTCTCTGCCCTCTGCATCTAGAGGATGCTGGCTCACTTCTCCACCTGTCCTCCCTGCCTGGAATATCCATTCGTGTGTCACTCTTCTGGCAGCATAAGGTGCCTTGTTTGCCCAGAGGATTATTTCTCATTCTGCAAGATCTGGCCGTGGATCTGCCCATTTCATTTTAGATTTTCTCTCAGCCACACATCGTGAGATAATCAGACATCATCTTATCTTCTTGCTTCATTTTTGTCTCTTGTTTTATTTGGGTTTTGAGGCAGGCTTTCATGTACTCTTGGTTAGCCTTGAACTCCCTACCTAGCCACGGTGACCTAGTACTCATGATCCTCCAACCCTCACCTCCCAAGTGCATGTGTCACCACGCTCAGTCTATAGTCAGTCCTCATAGGATTTAGGTGGCCTTAATGTGATGTCTCAGAACAATGTACTGCAACCATTTACTCCCAGAACTTTCTCTTTTGACTCTGTGAAGCCGTATACATGACAGCAGAAAACAGGTATGATTATCTTTGACCTCTGGGTTCTGGAGTGATTCTAGAATGAATGCTAAGTCCTCAACCAAATGGGTTCAATGATAAAATTAGAGAAACAAAGCCAGGGTTCGGAAAGTACCTCTGCTCAGCCAACTTACCTCTCCTTGGGGTCAATGGGAGTCTAAACTTGAAGTCAGCCAGACCCCAGAGGATTGTGGGCATCATGAGACTTGAACTCATAGAGAAGGTAGTGATTTGACTCCAGGTGCCTTGTTTGTTTCAGAGCAAAAATCCAGCAGAGTCCAGTGGCTGTAGTGGCCAATAAATGACAACAAAGAGCAAGATTACCTGTCTAGACAAGAGGCAGTGTGCCAAGCTGGTAGCTGGGCTCTCTCCACACCTTGGATTGAATGTATCTCCCCCAAATTCCATGCACTGAAAACTTAACCCCCAAATTCATGTTGATGATATTTGAAAGTGAGTCCTTGGAAGGTAATTGGGGTTAAGTGGTGTCATGAGGGTGGGGCCCCTATGACAGCATCAGTGGCTTTATAAGAAGACAACCTTGATGGCATGGGTGCAGGAGAGCTGGTGAGCTGACCAACTCAGCTACCTTCCAGGCTCAGATCCAGGGCTTTGAGTTAGCCCCGCCCAACATCTTCCCCGTCTATGAACTGCTGGAGCATGTGAAGGGGCTGGGCCTGCAAATCCATCGCTGCAGGATCTCCATGACTCAGGGCAACAGCAGGATATCTGAGAGTCTCTATGAGGGTCCAGTATTGATGGTGTAGTAGGAGCAAAAGGCCTTGGACCAGACTAATGACTCATTGCAATGAACATTTGCAAGTAAAGCTGTTTGGGCCAAAGGGTATAATGTGTGACACACTGCAACTTTCAGTGCCACTAGAACTAAGAAATATGTGATGGAGAGGCAGGAAGGATGGAGGCATTGAATGATACATGCACAGTAGGCTGTGATGGAGAGGCAGGAAGGATAGAGGAGCTGAATGGTACATCCACAGCAGGCTTTGGCTGATAGAGGAGGAGCAGGTCACTGCTCAGAGGGGTTGGTGAGATGGTGTTTTGGGTTTTTGTTGGTTTGTTTGTTGATTGGTTAGTTTTTCTTCTTCTTTTCTAATTTTTATTTTTTTCATTTTCTTTGTGGGGGGGTTACAAGGGTAGAGGGTGGTTATGTAAGGACTGGGAAATGAGTGGGATTGGGGTGCATGATATGAAATTTCCAAAGATCCAATAAAAAATTATGTGAAGAAGATGACGACAGCGGGGAGGAGGCAGAAAGTTTTAATAAAAAAAATAAAAAAGACTAAAATATACTTCAAGTTTTCTTCTGACCTCCACTTGCACAGTGTGACATGCATGTATGTGTACACATAAACAATAAATAATCTTATTTAAAAAAAAAAAAAGAAGAAGACTGGCTCAAGCCAGCTCTGCCCCACCATGTGCTTCCCTGTGTCATGTATGACAAAGCAACATGGTTCTCAGCAGATGTTAGCACCTTGACATTGGACTGCCCGGCTCCTAGAACTGTAAGAAACAGAGTCCTTTGCTTTGTGTCTGGCTCACACTATAGTGTTCTATTACAGCAACACCAAACAGACTAAGATCCTGGGCTTGTGGTTCATAACAGGCCCTGAGCTCACTGAAGGAACACTGAAAACAGGCCTGCTCTGAATGGTTCTTCCTGGCTCTGGGGAGTACTGGGCCTTCTCCATCAAAATACCCAGCAGCCTTCAGCCAGAGGGGATCGTTGTGGCAGCAGCTGGCAATGCCTGAGCTCACAGATGGCATTTGTTTTCTAAGGGGACAGTGAGGGAACTGGCCTCTGTAGGACAGGCAGTTCATATTGGTGACTATTGACAGATGGAGCTGAATAATCTAGACACACTTTTTTCATCCATTCAAACAAAAGGAGTAGCAAGCCAAAAACAAAGGCAGAAACTTGGGGGCATTAGACAGTTATTCTAAGACAGCCACAGGTGGGCAGACGTGAAGGCTGGGCCCTGCCTCTGTTTGTAAACCTTAGGGAGAGTGTGGCTGTGAAGCCCTGGGAGCGAAGAACCAAATTTTCATCACATCCTGCTGCTACCTCTGGGAGCCAAGCCAGTGTAGATGGAGCTTGAACTCTGGGAAAAAGGTTTCCCACTACCAACATGCCCCATGATAGGCTGCTTGGAACAAGGGGTGATCCTGCAACTCTGAAATACCATTCTCAGAGACCCTGAGCAGAAGGAAGCCCCCTGCACCTTCCCTTCTGGGCCTCCAGAAATCTGCAGCCAGTCCCAAGTGTATCAGTGGGGAGAAAAAAACAGAACAGGACAGCCTAGAGCCATTAGTCTCTTCTTACTTGTCCTCTGTGCCGGGCTCCAGAAAAAAAAAAATGACTGAAAGTTTTCTCCTACTAGGTTCTCTGGGGATCCATTTCTTCTCTGCTCAGTCCTAGACAATCCTCCTGAGGTCTCAGAGCAGAGGAGAGAGGGTACTAGATAAAGCCAATATTCTTACCAGGGGGAAGCAGAGGAAAGTGGCTGCGAAGGATATCCATTTAGAGTCTCTGCCTCTCTTAGCCTGGAAGTCCTCGGGTATAAAAATGGATGTAATAATAGGTGCCTCGTGGTAGTGGAAGTGTGCAAAAGATCATGCACAGATGTTCTAGATGGGTTCAAGGTCATTGTTGCTACCACTGTTATCTGTCTCCTTCCTTCACTGGCCTTAGAAACCCCAATGCTTGGGGCTGGAGAGATGGCTCAGTGATTAAGAGCACCTGCTGCTCTTCCAGAGGTCCTGAGTTCAATTCCCAGCAACCATATGGTGGCTCACAGCCATCTGTAATGAGATCTAACGCCGTCTTCTGGCGTGTGGTCATACATGCAGGCAGAATGTTGTGTACATAATAAATAAATTTTAAAAAGACAAGAAACCCCAATGCTTAACTAGCAAGGTAGGCAGGTATTAGACTCATGTCTAGGAGCTGGGAATGTAGCACAATTAGTAGAATGCTTGCCTCTCAAATGCAGAGTCCTGGATTTGTTCCCAAGTGCTGTATAAACCCCCTGGAATAGCACTTGGGAGGTGAGAGCAGAGGAGCAGAAGTTTAAGGTCATCCTAGGCTACATTGTCAGTGTGAGGCCAGCCTGGGCTATCCGAGATCCTATCTCAAAATAAACTAATCAATTTAATTTAATAAAATCTCTGCCTGCCCAAAGGTGGTGGCACAATCCTTTAATTGCAGCACTCAGTGGGCAGAGGCAGAAAAACCTCTGAGTTGAAGGCCAGTCTGATCTAGAGAGTAAGATCCGGGACAGCCGGGACTAGACATCGAAACCTCAGAACAAAACAACAAAAAGGAAACAAATAAACAAATAAAATTCTGCCTGTTTGGTGTCTTGGCATCGTGGGTCCCTCGTAACAACTGTGACATCTAGGCAAGATAAGTTCTAAAGAGTGAACCTGCCAAAAGTCCAGGACTAAGGGCAGGGTCGCAGGATGTGGGGTGCTTGCTGGGCTCCTCCTTCAGGCCAGCACCTTCTGCCATCCCCTTTCTCTTGGGCTTTTCCTACAGCCAGTTTCAGCTTTCACTCACTCCAGAAGTTCAAGCTGTCACACGCAGACCAATGGTTAATATATTTAAAACATCCTGAATGTGAGCTGTTGTCAGGCTGTCCGTTATTGCTATTCTCGGAAGTTCACGTCGCTCATAACTAAGGATTCCGATCTGAGGTGACACTGTCTCGTGAAAACCCTGAATGAACTCTTCCGCCTTGGAAACTTTCCAGAGGCTATGAATTCATCGACGTAATAAATACTTCCAAGTGACCTTCTGACCCGAGCATTAACATCAGAGAGAGAAAAAGCCCTGACCCAATGGGAAGGCCCGGAGTGTCTCCGTGTGTCTGTGTCAGGTAGCGGGACTGTGTGCCAGCGAAGGGGAACATGTGGAGGAGAGCAGATCCAGATCCCCGACCTAGGAGCCCAGATGGAATTATGACAGTTCCCTGGCAGCAGGCTCTCAAAGGAATCGTAGCTCACAAGGAATGAGAGGTTCTAAAAGTAGAATGATAGTGATGAAAATCACATCTCATTCCAACCAAGTAAAAGGGTCATCTAAACAAATCAATATGGCTGCCTGGGAAACTTCTGAAAAACCTTAGGTTTTCAAAATCAGCTGGGAAAATACACTTACACCAAGCACTGGGAAAATGGCTGATATCTTTAGCATATAGTGAATGCAAATCAACAATAAAACCCCAAAGGCACAATAAAAGAGCTAGAAGTGCATGACCGCTCACTCGAGAAGAAACAGCCCTGGCTTCCCAGGAGATGAACTACCTTCAATCTTATCAGTCAGAATTAAAACTCAAACAACTAAACAGCTATGTTTGTCTTATAAATAACAACAATTTCAACTTTGATTTGTTTTCACGAGCACCCAATGCTGGTAAGAGTGAAGCTGAATAGTCTTATTCAGAGACTGCAGAGGGGCATGGCACCCGGGGGAGTCGCTTCTTGGATCTCTCCTGAGGAACCCACTGCTAGTTCAGGAACACTGTTGTTGTTAGTGATGTTATTTGTACAAGCAAAATTAGAGGCGGCCTTGGAAAGTAATGCTTATGATGCTTCCATGGTGGTGTGGAAAGGAGCAGGAGACAAAACTGTACCCCTTCGCCTCTATGATGTTTAGGAAGCAGTAAGACTGGAAGGGAGCAGCATTGACGATGGTCTCTTAGGTGGTGGAGCAATGGATGCTTTGTGTAGTTCTTTTTGTGTCTCTGCTTGGTGATCGTATTTTATGCAATGAGAGCACATTACTGCTTTGGGGAAATAAACTACTGATCAAAAACACTGGAGGAATGATAAAGGTCCAAAAAGGACGCACAGAAATGACAGACTAGTCCAGCAGACAAGGCGTGCTGGCGGGGCTGGGGGTGGGGGAAGTGTTATGCTCTGATCAGAGCTTGCTATAGCATCAAGCAGGTCTGTGCCGTCATCCACAACATGAGGAACTTACCTCAGGTTCTCCCCAGAAGTGGGAACAGTGGCAGGGATGAGTGCTGGATGGGTGCTGCCCAAGAAACATGGCCAGAGTTTAGCAGAAATCTAAGCACAGAAGGCCACCACCATTGGCCATTGTGCTGGAACATGAGAAAACTCTTGGACCTCAGACTTGGGTTCCAAAAATCCCTAGGCAGCAGTAACTATCCCAATGGTCCTATTGCTTGCTAAAGTGTGGCCCCTGGAACATCACCGACTTAAATGATATTTGAGGTAATTGAGTTGTGATGGTGATTTGAAGAAGCATGGAACTGGTGTTTGAACTTTTCCTTGAGTGTCTGTCTTCAGTCTTTCGGATGAGGCCAAAGATAAAGTCTTAACTTGATGTCCTGTGTCTAACTCCTCTTTAACCTTCTGTTATCTATGTCCCTGACGAAGCAGGAGCCAGCCTTAGCCAACCTCAGGACCTCAGCAGACAGCAGAACGAGGCTAGACTTTCAGAATGTGCGTGATGTAGATTCATAAAGCCTACCAGGGAAGCAAAGGAAAAGAATAGCTGAAGGCTGGTGAACACTGAGCAAGGCCTAGGCTCTGGATATTTGGAACACAAAGATCAGGGAGGCAGGTGGCAGGCTGTGAGTCACCCACCTGGCTAAGGCCAGATCATGCCTGCTTGCCCTGCTTCAGCTAAGCCTCTGTCCCCGGCTCTTGCCTCTGAGCTTCTCCCCCAGATCAGCGCTTCTTCCCCTCCCTCCAGATCGGCGCTTAGTTCCATCTTGTTCCTTTCTGTCATCATGATTTCTTGTTGGGTTTGTTGTTTATGGTTGTGTGGGCTTTTCCCCTGGCCTCAGAGAGGGCATGAGAGTATCATATCAGCATAACTAAAAATGTTTTTCGTTTGCCTCTGCAGTTTCCCCAAGCCTCAGCTTTTCCTAAAAAGCCAGCATCTTCCACGTCCTTCCCTGGGGGCTTCCAATTCAAGCAGTTTTGTTCTCAGGTTCTTGCTTTTCCAATGTGAACTTGTCAGAGCCCCCCAGTGTAGCCACATTAGTGTCTCCAGATGCCTTCTGATTGGGGGTCATTTGTGCTTGTGTCGTCAGAATTTCCCCTAACAGTCTGTGGTCCGAACTCATCCTTCAACTCTGCCCTGGCTGCTAACTAGCTGGGGACCTCACGGAAGCCACTCAACCATGCTGAGTAGCTGCAGCCCTGTCCTACTTAGCTCGGACGCTTGCAGCGAGGACCGCATAAGCAGGTAGTCACAAAAAAAAATTACCCCACAATAAAATGTTATTATTCCACTCCCGTTTTTTTTTTCTTTTTTACTTTTCCCGTTCAAGGAGAATGCTCTTCAAATTGGGATGGCCAAAGCAGGAATCACCAGAGAGAAGCAGCTCAAAATAGGAGCAAAGGTAGCCAGCACTTTGCCCTTTAAAGAGCTCCACCCCTGGGTGCTTTAGAACCAGAGCTGGTGTGTGAGGCTGTGATGTAATTGTTGGGCTATATTTTATTTGGAACCTGAGTAGTTTCAATAGAACGAAAGCAGGAGGGATGGTGAGTGCTACTGTCACACGTAAGAAACTGGGAAGGGGGCTGGAGAGATGGCTCAGAGGTTAAAAGCACTGACTACCCTTCCAAAGGTCCTGAGTTCAATTCCCAGCAACCACATGGTGGCTCACAGCCATCTGTAATGAGATCTGGTACCCTCTTCTGGCCTGCAGGCATACATGGAGACTGAACACTGTGTACATAATAAATAAATAAATTTTTAAAAAAGAAACTGAGAAGGTTAGAAAAGTCCCAAATGATGGCATCCACCCCTCTGCAGGCTTATGGGGATTCTGCCAGGGGCGTCATGAAGAAGAGGGCCTCTCTAGGCTCAACACAGCTTTCCTGTCCCTGGGACATGCAACAGGACCCTTGGGGAAAGCTCTCTCTAGCAGACCAGAGGCGTGTGTTTGATCCAGATTGGCTTCCATAGTTACAGGCTCTGTGGCCTTGGGGGATGTGACTTGCCATTTGGATCTACACTATGAAAGTGACACCTCCCTCATAGGCTTGCTTTCAGAGTTTAGATGCGTGACACAAATTTCTTAGCGCGAGGTGTGTACTCTAAAGATGACTGTTTGTCCTCGGCTCTGTCCACTGACCACATCCCTGGGGATGACTATTAAAGGCTACTTTCAAAATACCAAACACAAACTTACCATGTGATCCAACAATTCTAGCTTCTTGGTATATAACCAAAGAATTGAGAACCAATATTTACTCATTCATGTTCATGGAATTTCTCACAAGAGCCAGGAGATGGAAGCAGCCCAAGTATCCATCCATGGTGAATAGATAAACAGAATATGGTATATCCATACAATAGATTATGATTCAGCTTCAAACGCGGGGAGGATCCTGACACACACTACAACGTGGGTAAACCTGGAGGCTCACCAAAGGCAGAAGGCTCTCCTCCATCCCACAGTGTTCTCTGAGCTAATTCTCTGAGTGTGTGAAGAGAGTGTGCAGGTCTCTCCAAAGAGCAATGAGAAGAGTGAGAATAGAAACCCCCCACCCCAGAGAGGACATTTACTTCCTAGGACTAGGGTACCATGGTGCCACAAACCGGGTGGCTAAGAACAACAAAAACGTACTCTCATAGTACTAGAGGCGTGGGAGTCCGGGATCAAGATATTTGCAGATGCTAGCTGGGCCTCCTGCCTCTGCTTTAGAAGACTTGGAAGACCCTGTTCCCTGTCTTACTCCTGGCTAGTGGCAGTGGCCAGCAGATCTTGACTTGTGAACACATCCCTCCCATCTGTGCCTCCGTCTCCACATCACATGTCTGAGTGTGTAGATCCAACTGTTTCTTTCCTTTGAAGGGCACTAGTATGGACATCATCATCATCACCATCATCATGGCACTAGTTATTGGAATCGTTCCCACCTTGTCCCACCGTGTCCTCATCTTGACTTCCTTACAATCACAGCAACACTGTTCCAAATAAGATCTCACTGACCAGGGCCATGGCAGAGGTAGAAGGCAGAGCTTGTATATTTTTTAACAGGACACAGCTCAGGCAATGGAGCTTCCAAACGTGAAGACAATGTAGTAAAGAAGACCGCAGGGCTTTGCAGCCAGATGGAGTTGGACTTTTAACCTCTCCAGAACCTACAGCTGATAGATGGGGTAACTGAGACCAGGCAGAAAGCATGCAAAAGTAACAGACACATAGGAGGCAACCAGAAAGTAGTAGCTAATATTGTTATCACTGTGGTGATGATGGTGATGATGATTGTCTGTTAGCTGGATGCTAAGGCACAAGAAAGCGGTGTGGCCTAGGAGGCCTACGAGCCAAATCCTTCGGGTGAGATCACGCCAGGTTGTGGGAAACGGGATCCAGTTTAACGGGAGAGATGATGGGGTAAGCTGAGTGGAAAAAGATGCAGATGTTTCTGACAGTAGAACCAGCTGAGGAGGAAATGCCAGGGAGCAGGAGCCACACAAACAAGGCGAGCCTTGGCAGCAAGAAGGCATAGTGCAGCGTGGAGTGGAGCTCTTTGCTCCATTTGGCTGGAACTCTGGGAAATGAATAAAAAGTAATGGTGATTGAGGTCATAAAGGAATGTTTGGACCACAGAGCACAAGGAGTTTGCATTTAATTCATAGGCAGTGGGGGAGCCAATGAATGCTTTTGTGAAGGAATGATGCAATTAACCCCGAGCTGTAGGAAATTAATCTGACCACGGTGTGCAGGATCGGAGAGCTCTGCAGACTCTAGAACAGGGTGTGACGAAGGCCCAGGTCCAAGAAGGCTCACTGAGGTGAGAACTCTCCTGGTCAAAGACTAGGGGTGGGTTGTAGAAAATGTGTGACTGAGCTGGTCATCCTGGGTGCTCTATGCACCCTCTTTGGTCTGGGTATCATAGATGGAAGAGAGCGGGGCATGCTGGGACTCAGTACCCCTCTCCCCCAGGCTCAGGAGAGAAAACTCCACTCGTGAGATGCTCTCGCAGGATGGCCTGGGGCATGGTGGGGGTGTCCTGCTCCCTTCCTCTGCCTCTCTGGGAGATAGGAATGTTCCAGGTCCCTAGGCTTTGGGGAAATAAATGAAAGTTAGAGCCTGGTCAGGCTGCTCAGCGGTCTTGATTGTTCTGCATTAGCTTTCACCTCCATCTTCCGTTAGAATTCTGTGAATATTTATGAGCAGGATCTTCCTTAATGAGGAGGGGAGCCAAAACATTAATGAGCTTTCTTTCCTAGCTGGGCTTGAGCTGTCTTCCCACCCTCCCCACCTTAATTCAGACTTCTAATTTGAATTCCAGCTATGCTTTTTCTTCCCTGAGAAGGGCCATTGGAACTTTGCAGTGCCACATCCAGGGAGAATCAAGCTCACAGTGCAGAAGCTGAGGCAGTCGACATTCGTGGCTCAGAAGATCTTGTCTACATGCGTGCGTGCGTGCGTGAGTGCTTGTGTGCGTGTGAAGTAAGGCCCAGGTGAGCTCAAAAGTGAAGGAACTACGGCTCTGTGAGAAGCTTGAGAGAAGTCCAGCCCTCACTGGTTCTTAACTAGGAGAGAAGTGTTCTATATGTTTTAGGCATC
The DNA here is from genome assembly GCF_014885135.2 of Alexandromys fortis. NCBI lineage: Eukaryota > Metazoa > Chordata > Mammalia > Rodentia > Cricetidae > Alexandromys > Alexandromys fortis. The sequence goes on from NW_026067977.1 coordinate 6,707,088, forward strand.
CTCTGGGTCCTATGCCTTTAAGTTCACCTCCAGGAATTCCATAGAACAGGACAGAATCCTAGGTTTGTACTCTTGTCAGTGTGAACTGAGCTGTGTCTCCTCCAAGGGACAAGTGCCAACCTGACCCTTTGGCCCTGAGGAGAGGGTAGAGAGCCTTGTGGAGGCTAGAGCCAAGCTTCACGTAAGGATGGGCAACAGAAGGAACAAGAGGACATAAACCATTGTGTCCAATGGTCCATTGGGATGCTTGGAGACTCAACAGTCCTCTCATACATGCTCCCCCCCCCAAGAATGCAGAATCGCCAAGAAACATGGCAATTGCAAAGTTGATAAATCAGTAAGAAAAAAAAAACAAGCAAGCCCCTAGAAAGATAGAAATCTGTCCCCTTCCTGGCAAACCACAGGTTCTCAGTTGTATCTTCCAAGCTGACCACAGATATGAAGGACGTTGCAGCCTTCATCCTATAACTCCCAGCCACTCTTGGCCTCTCTCTCTCTCTCTCTCTCTCTCTCTCTCTCTCTCTCTCTCTCTGATCAAGCACTGATCATGCTGCAGTTGAGGGCACTTTAGGTCGAAGCCAGTAGAAATTTGTTCTCAAGGACTCCTGCCGGGAAGGAGATGCATAACTAGGCCTCAAGTGGACAGGTCCACTTCCATACTCCTGGCCCTGAACCTCCTCCCCCTATCCATGGACCACCTTCACCCCAGGTGGGAGAGAAGGAAAGCAGCCATTCACTGCCTTGTTTGCATAAGCTCCTTTTTCCCAGAACCTACTAACCCAGGGAAGAAGCCCATGAAGCCCCGCCCAGGACCCTGGCTGGTGAGACAGTCATCTCCTAATAATGTGTGTATGTGTGCATGCATCTGTGTCTGTGTGTGCACACATACATGTGTGCACACGCCTGCAAGAACAGCTCACACCTGGCATTAGGCTGAACAGGCAGCCTCAATCTGCTTAGCAGATGCTAGAGAACTAGCGACAATGAAGAAAACTAACAAGGGGCTCAGCAGTATAAAAACTGAACTAACCGCAGCTCTTTCTGGGAGTGCTCCACTATTTATGACCGGTCGTATATCCACAGCGGCTGCTTCGCACGTCCCTGACAGGCTGGGTAATTTCTGTTGTAGACTCGACTCAATCACATCATTAAGTTCTGTATTCGTGTACCCAGCTTTCTCTTGCTGAGTGACCTACTCCCAACTTTTTCCACAGATGTTAGTTTTATTAGACACGGAAGCATGATGTTCTTTTGTTAAAAAAAAAATTAATGGGGAAAAATCAAAAATAAAAGACAGTTGGGTGGAAACTACAGAGTGGTCACCCACAGCCAGCCACTGTCAACATCATTGGGTTATTTTCTTCTTCAGTCATTTTCCTTTGTGGGACTTAATTATCTCAGTCCCTACACTAAGGCATTTGGGTCAGTACCAAGCTTGTGCTACAATAGACAAGGCTGTGGTGAACGCTTCCATGCTTTTACTTCTGAATGACACTTGGGTAAAATTATTGGGTCATTTTGGTCTTGGGCAATTTTAGACCTCTTAATGAATATTGCCGAATGCCTTTCCCAAGGAGCTATGCCAATTGGCATTGCGTGAGGATGCCCATTTCCCTGCCTCTTACCAGGGCTATTCATATTCTCGTTCTTTCCTCCCCCTCCTCTTTCATGCTAATTTTAGATAATTTGATGGGCTGAAATGACAGTGGCTGCATTTTATTTTCAGCACATGTGGCGGTTAGCTGTGTTTCAGTGTGTTTATTGATTAGTTGTAAAGTTCGCGGCATTCAGGTCACTTGCTGGTGAAGGCGTGTATGTGTGCGGAGCTTGGTTTGTGTGTGTGCAACTATGCAGACACCTGTCAGGGATTCTGGCTGCTGTGGACGAGTCTGTGGCGTGTAAATAGGGAAGGACACAGGTCCTTCAGGCTCCACGTTCCCATGTCAGTCGCTGTATAACTGTGCCAGTTGCTTCTGCTTGTGTTCAGATGGCTGCTTTCTCGCCTATGCATCATACCTAGGACACAGAATTATAGAAAACATGCCTTTAATCCCAGGTTTAGGAGTCAGAAGGACAGTTCTCGGTGCAAGGCCCCATGCTGGGGAGAGAAGTCCTCAACTGGTATTATTCACACAATGGGGATCCCCACAGCTGACCTCATCTTCCCCCCCAGATTACTCTCCAGGATCCTCAGTAGCTGCTGGTGGGAGACAAGGGGGCAGGATAAGGAGAAAAGTTTGCTGCAGTGTGGGGGCACATCTAAGACAAACCAGAAATTCCTTCCAAACTTCTATTCCTGTCCCCTCTGAGAAGTGGTACTTGGGGGCTTCTGTGTGTTGATGGAAGCCAGGGCTAGACAATGAAGCAGTAAGCTCAGATTTTATTCAAGAGGATTGACACAGGAGGAAGGAAGATTCAGGACTGAGACAGGCTCCATTTGAATACAGCAAAGATAACCGAGAATTTATAGCCTGGGGGAACGGGACTTGGTAGATAAAAACTTATGAAGAGGAAGCCTCTGGAGCAAGAAGGAATCTGATGAAGCCAGGCTATCGGTATTTTTGCTGGAGGTAGGCCAGGGTGATCTGGAGGATGAGGAACTGATTGGACAGTGAGGGTGGCAGACACTAATTTACTAGGACTTTTATAGAATTGGGCCATGTGGAAACAGACATAGACGCTTAAAACTGGAGACCTAGCTGGGCAGGTGAGTCAGAGGAATCCCACTGGTGTGGTTTGAATGTGAACTCTCCCCACAGTTTCGTGTGTCTGAACACTTGGTCTCCTACAGTGGCACTATCTTAGAAAGCTATGGAACCACTGGGGGTGGATCTGTGCTAGAGGAAGTGGGTCACTAAGGGTCAGACTTTGAGGTTTCGATTCTGCTCTGATTTCCTCTCCCATCTCTGCTTTCTATTCCCAAGAAATGTGAGGTCATGAGTCCCAGCAATATGGCTTCTGCCACGGCAGAGCCATCTGCCACTCTAATGGACTGTCCCCTCTCATATAACAGACTGTGGTCCTCTCCAACCACAAGCCAAATAGATCTTTCTCGCTTCAAATTGTTTCCTCCGAGTATTTGGTGATGGTGCCGAGAAAAGTAGCCAATACACTGAGTAAAGTTTGTCAAGGAAAGCTTGTCATGTGGAGAGTAGTGACCGATGGAGCCCAAGAGAGAGGCAAAAGGAAGGGGAGGAGGGGAGGAGGAAGCGGAAAAAGGAACAACATGAATGACCAACTGACTGGTCCTGTCAGAGCTGGAGGTGCCGCACAGAGGGGAGGGCACAGTGTTTGCAGGTACCCACTGACACAGCCGCACGTTCATTCTCTGCCACTTCTCCTCCCTTGGCCTTTCTGCCTCAGCTAGCACATTGAGAGAGCTACCTGTTCCTCACTGGTGCTAAACTGGTGAAATGTCTTCTGGTCACACTTCTGTGTCCCAGTCACAAAACTGTCTCAGGAGTGGAGGTGCAAATATTGCTGGACATAATGGTATAGCTTGATAAAATTGTTCATGCTTGGAACCTCCCTCATATGGCCCAGCAGACACACCCTGGGGTCTAAGACAAAGAACACGAGCAAGCGTGTGTCCTGAACAGCAAAGCTGAAGGCTGTGAAGATGTTCCAACATCAAGAAAGTTGGTCACCATCTTCGCTGCTGAGCTTGTCCCCACCTTCATCCCAAACCAGTAGGACCCTGGATGAAACACAAGCCTCAATATCAGCATCGCTTCTCTGACAGTAACTCCAAGCTCATAAGTAAAGCAGATCTTTATCCAGCAATTGGGGCTTCTGTAGTAATGAAGTCTCCGCTTGGAGCATTTGTTAAAACCAGATTCATCTGAGTGATAAGAAAATAAGAGGATGACAGAGGCAGCGCGATTACTGTCTCCCTGCTAATCCTTGGTGCAGCATGTGTTCAGCAAGCACCTGCTGTTTGCAGAGCTCCCGCTGGGTTGCAGCCGCTCAGTTCTGCTCAGGTCTCCGCACCAGGTCGTGTGCATCACACCGGATGCACTGTTTGTTTGGGTTTTGTTTGTTTGTTTTGTTTGTTGTTCTGAGTTTTTGGGTTTTTTTTGTTTTGTTTTGTTTTGTTTTTGTCTTCTCACCAGTGCATTGTTTTTTTCTTTTCTTTTCTTTTTTAATTGATTTTTATTGAGCTCTACATTTTTCTCTGCTCCTCTCCTTGCCTCTCCCCTCCCCTTCAACTCTCTGCCAAGGTCTCCATGCTCCCAATTTACTCAGGAGATCTTGTCTTTTTCTACTTCCCATGTAGATTAGATCCATGTATGTCTCTCTTAGGGTCCGCATTGTTGTCTAGGTTCTCTGGGATTGTGATTTGTAGGCTGGTTTTCTGTTTAAGTTACCGGAGTCAGATAGATGTGCTCCCCCATCAGAAATGTTGGCTTCTGACTCTTGGTAGGTTTTGAGAGTGACTGGGGCTCCCCCTGTAATTCCACTGGAACTCATTCCCCACGGCCCCTCCCCACTGTCCCCCTGTGTGCTCTTATCCACACAATGACTGGATTCTCAGAAGCCTGCAGTTTCTTGACTCAAATGGGGCATCAGGTCCCACACTCACTTTAGACCTGGATGAGCTTCCCGCCTCTACTGTGCTTTCCCAGGCGGCCCCAGCAATCTGTGGGCCTCCTCCCGCTCCAGGTCCCACTGCAGCTCATTGCTGCATTTATTGTGAAACTTCCCCCGACCACATGGTAATGCATCTGTTTACATGGTAATCTGCACTGTTCTATACTAAGCCCCAGGTCTTACTGCTTTTCATCCTTTGGGGCCCTGTGTCTGTGTAATCTGTATATATTATAGATATAAATATCCTCCCATGTCTGATGGCGTCGTGTCTGTTCGTTCCACTACTTACTTTTGCTCCTGGAGACCTACACAAGGTCAATCATAACTGCTCTTCCTTTAGTGAGTGACAGGCACTTCCAGAACATCCCAGAAAAGCTCAGAAAAAGCACTTGCATGTCATGTGTTGGGGGGGCTAGGGCCCCTCAACCAAGGCATGCATTACATATGAAGTACTTAGCTAGCACATGCCTGACCAAGAACGGATGCTCATTGAATGGATACCTTGATAAAGTCAAGGCAACTGAATGCCCGAGCCTCAGTTTCCTGGCCTAAGTATTGAAGAAGGAATTTGGCCACCACAGGGTTCTTGTGGGAATGACTAGCAGCCGTGAGTGAGGTGGCATAGCTGCTCGCATGTTATATGAGCAGTGCCAGCTTAACCCACTCAAGACCCTTGACCCAGGTAGAGAGCCAGCATCCGATGCCCAGGCCGAGCTCTGATACAGACATGAGCAACATGGACCCGTTGGCTCCACAGTGTCTAAGCAAACCTGGGACAGCACGAGCCTCGGTCAGGTCTCAGCTGCAGACAGCCGCCTCTGCTGACCCGGATGTTCTGGAGTTCTTCCACATGAGCTGTGCTGTGCACAGGGTCAGAAGGCTCTGTCTTAGAACACCAGACGGGCCCATACACGGGAGGGGCAACTCCAAGCTCACAAGCCAGTGCTCAGCCTCTTCGTTGCCATGGCTCCTTGCTGACTCCTCATGTATTTTTTAGGAATGCGTAATTTCCTAAAGGGAAATTAAATTGGATTGTGCATTAATTTAAGCGACTGGAGGCCGATGCCCCTCCCCGTCGGAACTATTGGCTTCTGATCCTTGCAAGGATCTAAGAGTGACCCAGGGCTTTTGGAAGCCCACCGTGACCCCTTCCCCAGAGTCCCACCCCAGTGACACCTGGGAGCTCCTCTTCCATATAACTGGATTCTCAGAAGCCTGTAGTTTCTCTGCTTAAAAAGAATGTCCAGGCCCTAAACACAGATAACCCTCCCTGTCTCTACTGGCTTCTGATGACAGCTTGTACCTTAGTGGGATACAGGGCAGAAGAGGCTGGGAAGATATCCTTCTGGACGCCCCAAGAGTTGAGCAAACAAAGCATAAACGCTGGAACTTCAGATATGTGTGCATCAGGGCCTGTGTGCGCTCCCCTCCATGCCCAGCTGCCAGGGACTATGTGGCGAGGACTTGGGCTCACTGTTCTTGTGAAGCAGGGCCTGGCTTAAGGCCTTTCCCTTCTGTTGATAAACAAGGAGACTCTGTGGAGTTCTGATTTCACCATCTGTGAACTGGGATCATAGACGAGAAGATCCTCCTTCACTAGGTCCTCGTGTAGGTTCAAATCTGAAGTTTCTTCGGAGGAGATGCTTAGCAGTGTTCCACATGAATTAACACTCACGAAATGTCCGTGGCCCTTATTTTCATTGTTGTATACTTCGTGGAAAGGGCTTTGCCCTGCACCTATGCCTTCTTGCTGCTCCATGTTTGGTGGTGGTTGGTGCCCAGAGATACCCCCTCACCCACCCCATACTCTGTGTTTCCCGTAACCCTGAGCACATAATATAGCACACAGAGGTCACGCCACAAAGGGGAAAGTCCACCGAGTGGAGGATCCTCAGGGTGTGAGGGACAGTTCTGCTAGCATCCCCCACAGAGGCGGGGAGCTGGCTATGGCTGGGTCTCCCCTCCTTGCAGTCATTCTGATGCAGAGTTGCGCAGGCCCTTTTCTCCACCGCCAAGGCTGTTTAGCACTGAGCACTGAGCAGGGCCACCCAGCTTCGCCCAGTGGTCTTCACTCTAACCGGTGATGTGTTGGCCCCAACTTCCACATGACTGAGCTTAAAGCTCTGCACAGTCTTGCCCTGTGCTGCTTGATCTGAGACAGGGTCTCGGAACTCTGTAGCTCTGGCCTGGAACTTAGCACACAGTCTAATCCTCCTGTGTGCTAGGATTACGGCGAGAGCTCTCGCCTGTTCTGGCCCTCTGCTCCACTTGGGATCTTCAGAACACTTCTGTGTAGGGCTCGGGAAGCAGGCAGGTGGGGAGGAAGGAAAAGACATGTCTGCGCCTGAGTTCTGGGTCTCAAGGTCTCAAAGAAAAATGCTAATGTCACTCACCTAGTTCCGGTGAGTACCATTCTGCCGAGGAAGTTTAAAATAGAACTCTAGTCATACCTAATGGAACCAATAGATTTTTAAATATAATTAAGCTTCAGCCTCACGCAGCCGAGTCTGGCTGGAGGTGCTAATGGAAGCGGGTGAGCCTGAAAGAACATTTGACTCTGGAATTCAGTGGCATGGGGGCCCAGCAACCCATACTCAAACCTTGCATGAGGACTGGCCCTCCCGTCATTCCTCTCCCCATTCATTGACCAATCCGGCCCACAGAACCCAGAGCTCAGGGGTGGAAGGAATGGATATTTCAGATAGTCTATGACAGGCATTATCAGGATTTCCTAGGTTTGAGTAGCCAGCAAGCAGTAAAAATATATTGACTTTCATATTGACGTATTTGTGGTTCTCTGTAAATCTCTTAGCCTTTCCTACTCCGTTTGAGCCTCACTGGCATCAGCTGGGCGGTGTGTGCTGAACATCTACCCCCGAGCAGGCACATTTCCCCCCTTTATAGGCATGAGTCATCCTTTTCCTGTAGCTAGATGATGCGGGAATCGCCTGACCTAATGATCAGACACGGAGCGCAAGGTGCAGCGGGAGGTGACCTGCTGATACCTCCCACCTAGCCCGCATAGTGACAAACAAGACCTTCTCGTTTCCACAGCCCCATCCCTGTCTCCCTCACTCATGGATCATACAGATGCAATCTGATAAAAGGAAATATTGACCTCGGTGACGGAAAGGTGTCACACCAGCTGGTGCATGTCGGCCTGCCTGAGGCCCTGTAGCTGGAGAGGGTGACAGGCAGAGGCCAGAGGGAGCTTACATCCTGAGACCAATTATTCCAGCCCTTCGTTATTGGCTCGCTGCCTCTTCCAGCTGCCACAGACCCTTACAACGAGGCCACCAATTTGTTGGACCCCAAGGAGAGTTCCTGCTCTCTGCATGCACACACACAGGCAAACAACCCACAGACCAACTGTGGAAGAGAGAAGGCCATCAAGGCTTGCACTTATTTTAAGCCGCCTTTTCTGTTATTAAAGCCTTCGGCTGACAGCTCTTTGGGCTCTCAGGGGCTTGCCTGCATCCCTGTTCTCCACAGAGTTGCCTAGAAGAAACGCTGGGTTTTCTTTCGCTCCAGGGCCAGACAGAAGCATTTTCCACCTACCTAGGTGCAGTAATTGGCTATGGATTCTCACTGAGAAGAGAAGGGATAGTTCTCAGACACCTGCTGTTTCTATAGTTGGGGTGGGAGCTTGGAGGGGAAAGCCAGGACCAGTGAGCCTACACCCAGTGTAGCCTTTTAGGTGCAGTCACTGGGCACACAAATGGGCAGAGCAGCTGAGCACATTCTTCCTCAGCTCCGCAGGTCCTAGGGTAACCAGAGGCCTGTCCTTCCAAGGCAGTGTCCTGCATAAGGGACCCGCCCTCTTCCATGAGCAAAAGGCCTATTCAGTAGGTCTAGGAACTAGAACAGACTAAATAGTCACTAAATCCAGAACCTAACCTGGCTTTAGACCAGAAGAGAAATAAAAGCCACAAGGAACACAAGATACAACCACTCCCCCAGCTTAATCCAAATGGAGCTACAAATAGATTGGGAAAACCTTCACATGCTGACCTCCATCCTCTCCCACTTCCCGGTCACGGGCAAACAAGAGCTGCAGCAGGTCATCCATCTTTGACCTCATAATATCCTGTCTGCCCCGGGTGATGCTGGACCAGGAAACTGCTTCTTGCTTGATATTTCTTGCGCTGCTTTTGGAGACCAGAAGGAAACTAAAAAACCATTCGCCTAGCTCAGAAACCAGTCCATAAATGGACAGAGTTCTAGAGTAGGCTGGGAGAAGGCAAGAGCCGTCAAGATTGCCTGTGTCATCTTGCAACTGATGCACCATTCCTGGTCCAGAGCCTGAGGGCATGCTGGAGACCCTAGGTCTTCATCAGTTTTCAGTCTCTAGTACTGGTGCTCACTCAGTCCAGTGCCTGACACACACCATTGATCACACAAAGACCATTGATTAATGCCATTTTACCCCAGTAATATGAATGGGTCTGTGTATGTGCATGGGTACACACACACACACACACACACACACACACACACACACTGGAAATACGGCATAATTTTTCCAGTTCTAAGAAATTTGTTGTTGTTGTTGTTGTAGAAGTAGCACTGGTTAAAATGGAGTGTTGGACTCTGTAGGTCTTTGGGGCTCTACAAAGCACAGCTGCCTCCGTTGATCTTTGTAACCTGCCCAGAACAACACCCCTGGACTCCTCACACTCCTAGAGCAGTAGTCCAGCCTTTTGCCCCCCTCAGCATTTCCATCAGTCTTGTCTAAGTCACCAGAGCCCACTGACAAGCTTTCAAGGTTCTTCTTAGGGTTCATCCTTCTTCCTTATTCTTTGGAGCCTATGAAGAGAGACAGGCCGTCTGCCCTGGTCTGCTCAGGGCTCGCAGGTGACCCAGATTGGAGCTAGAGATGTTGTTAGTCGGGACACCTTTGTCCCTATCGCTCCGATGCTTGAGAGTGATTCAACTCAATGCCAAAATCAGCGCACAGAATGAGCCACCTGAGCCTCCCAAGTCCCTGGATGACTGAAGGCTCTAGAGCAGAGGTATACATGTCCATGTGGACAGTTCTGCCTATCTCATTAGCGGCAGTCTCCAGTATCTCTCACTAACTTTGTTCATCAGTGTTTCCAGATTGAGCCAAGATGGCAGTCTCTGAGGAGAGAGAAAAGAAAGAGTGTGTGTACACATTCCATGCTTATTCTGAACCCTGGAACATTTGTGGTTGTCCCTAGCAGGTCCCCTGTGCCAGCATTCATCACAGGAAGCAGGCCACACTAGAAATTCACCTGACCCTTTGCCCTTGTATTTATCTGTCACCAGAGCCCGGGACAGGAACTGGACTCTTTTGTGGAATGGGAAACATTTGACCAAGAGCCCTAAGTTTTGGGAGTGACTTAAGCTCTTCCACTAATTGATCTCAATAGAAAAACCAAGTGCAGAGGTGCTGAGGAAATTCAGAGTGATCGAATAATCAGTAAATGATTCTGAAAAGGTTTCCTGAAAAGGTTTCGGGTTCTTTTTACAACCCGAAAGGAGGAAAGAGACATGCCATTTGTTGACTTCTGCATGCTAAGCTTTGTACAAGGACATGTATGTTCCTCTGCATACTGTTTCTAGATAGTTCCTTTAACCCGAAGTATACCGATTTCCTCATAAGGTACATTTAACTAACATGAGTACACATCCATTGCAACTCCTAATTTCAGGTATTGCGCTGTTTAAATTCTAAAATTTCTGTTTGAAATTGTTTCCCAAAATTGCCAAGTCACTTTTGAGTTTCCAGTCCCAGCAAGTTTTTCAAGCTTTGATTTATTTGATTGTAAGCATAGTCTTCCAAGTTTGCCCATATTCCAGTTATTCGTGGGTCCCTTTATTATAACTTCATCTGACTCTGACTTGTGGTGCCTTTGTCCTGTGTGTACATAGATATATGTGTTCTGTGCTAGTGAGTGTGTTTGGAAACTGTTGGAACGAATCACCAGTAGTGAAATAAGTGTTCTCTCTCTAGAAAGGTCTTTGGTTTTCTGCTTGCAGACATGTGAGAGGGCTAACAGTCCAGGACCACTTTAACTCAACTCAAAGCTGTAAGTTCAGCAAAGGAGGAGATTTGCTTTTGGCTTCAGACCTCAAATGAAGCCTTTTAGTACTCCCCCTTTGCCTGGCTGGAGAGGATGCATTCAGGCTGCTAACCCTGGGCAGGAAAGGGGAATCTGCAAATTTTCACTTTTCTTTTTTTGTCCCTGTTACTTCTGAACTAATTGTGTTACTAAAAGGCAAGAGTGGTGCTAAGTCCTGGGTTTATCCACTTTCTCTCTTCTTCAGAGAATATGGCCCGCTAGTTTCTACTGCTTTGCTTCCTCTGTTGGTTTTACTCTCTGTATATTTCCTTCAGATTTTAAAATTATCTTTGGCAGATGAGTTTACTCAAAAGAGTCTACTGATGCCCTTCTTTTCATTTTTCTTTCAACTATCTGAGGTGAGGACATAACATTGTTTCCCTTTCACATATGAGAGAGTTAAAATGAAAATTTTACCGAAGCCAAATTGTCCCCAAGGAGAAGACCTGAGTTGAGTCAAGGTTATTCTAAATCCAAATCCCATAATTTTCTCATTACACTATTCATGGGCATGGAAAAGAGTGAGGTACTATTTACCACAGAAGTGTCTACAAAGAGGCAGATAAGAGAGCTGGACCAGGAGCGCCACTGGCAGGGGTGTCCTGTGAGCAGATCTTCCCATGGAAGTGGTGAAGCAGGAAGTAGACCCCTATTCTGGGATGGAGGGTCTCTGGAACGACCTGGGACGGTCCTCAGTTGACTCCGTTCTTACATCCCATCTGGATCTGGGGAGCATCCCGGAAGGTGGAAGCCCATGTCAGCCAGTGCTTCCACAAAGCAAAGGTGATAGACAGTTGGGGGGGGGGGGTAACTAGATAGCTACTGACTAGAAGGACATCAAAGGAGGGCCAGACTGAAGATCTGGGGTTCAGCCCGATAGCTGCCACTCTTCCCTCTCTCCTCCAGGTTCTGTCGTCCCGTCCTATTGTTGCTACCATAAAATGACCCAGCGGCCTCTTCAGAACACCTTGGTCCCAGACTTCCGCAGAGTTATGAAAATATAAATGCATTCTGCAGTTGTTTCCTTCCACAAGCCAGTTGCTGCCTTTTACTGAGCAGCAGGTGAATTCTCTGCAGGTACTTCCTCTGAGCCAAGCCAAGGGCAACATCTTGCTCTCCACAACCCTGCCCTCCCTTCCACATCTCTCCTCTCCACAGCCCTACCATCCTCGGTGCATCCCTGCCTCCCCAACTCCTACAGTCACCTCAACACCCCTTACCCTCTTCTCCACCTACCTGGCCTCCTCTCATCTCCGTCCCTAGTCTTCTTTCCACACCACTACCTCCACCTCTGCAGCCCTCTTTCCTCCCAACCTTCCTCTCCAGCTCCCTGCCCTCATCGCTCTGTTTCCTCATTCCCACATCACTACCCCTGTTCTTCAAGGAAAGTGTTAATAGTTTAAGGTCGCTATAGAGCCAAGCTCCTTCAAAGGAGCTGATGTATGTCCTTTGAGGACCCAGAGGCGTTTCTACCATTTATTTCCAAACCATCCTTGCAGGAGGTGAATTGAAACAGACTGAGTATGCATTGGTCTGTTAGAAAGCAAGAAAGACTGGGGAGGAGAGAAGGGGGCTTAGGGCAGGGCTAAGGACAAGAAACAGGCTGTGCTGAAGCTCTTTGGCAAGCCTTGGAAGAGTTGTTTCCCAGTGTCCCCATGTGCCCCTGTCCAGAACTGGACTAAGATGTATGCATTGTCTTCTTGCAGGTTTTCTTACTCTTTTTATTTCACGGCTGGAGCTGATGTTCCATGGAGATTAATAGTCGATTGAGTCATTTGAAAAGGACCCTCTGACAAACAGAAAGCACATAAATAAGCTCTTGTCTGCCAGCCTCATCTGGCCTCCCTGCCATGCTACCAGCCCTGCTCTGTAGCCAAAAACACCAGTGCCCTTTATTTGATCTATGCATCACTGTCACCCTGCAACATTCTGGAATGATCTGCCATGTCCACTGCAGCCAAGTGCATTGGTCCTTGAGGGGGCCAAATGGGTTGTGGGATGGGGGTCATCTTCTGGGAGCTGGAGACGCATGCTGTCTTCTGATCTGATTGTGGCCCCCCTCCCTCGTTGAACACTGGTCCATGGACTCTGAGTCAGACTGCCTGGGCTCAGATCTAAGCACGCTGGCTGATGAGCTATATAATTTGGTGCTTATTAGCTAACCTCTCCCTGCCTTGGTTTCCTAGTCCGTAGAATTAGGATAATCACAGAACCCTTTTCCAGGACTTGTTAGGAGATTTAAATGAGCTAATGCAAAATACCAGGACCAGTGCCCGTCCCGTAGTAAATCTTTGTTTATATATAGTGTTTAATAATATTCTCCCCCAGGACCAGTGCAAAGCTACCCCACCATCTCCTGATCTCCCTCAGGGGCTACGGATGTAGTTTCTATGGAAACTACAGTCAGGCCTGTGAGGAAAGTCATGAGGGGCTCCAAGACTGACCCTATCCTCTCTTCCCTGAAGGTTGCAGCCACTTCAGGCCCACAACACAGAAGTTTAATCAAAAGACAGGGAGTGGAGGTATTAGAAAGAGGGGATGTCAGAGAAAAAAAAACTCCATCACAGTTAAATCTGTGTGAGGTCACATCAGATATAGGGGAGGCTGCGAGACCAGCCCCTTGCCAGCCCTGAAGCACTCCCCAAGACCTTGCATTAGAATCTAATTAAATACTGATCAACCGGCGGAGAGGCTCTGATTGCCCAGGAAACAAGGGAGTCATGCACATTGCAGTACCCCCATCTCACTAGGGGAGCCAGCGAGGAGCTGGGTGGGGTAAGAGTGGAAGAGTAAAGTACCAAGGACAATGAGACTAAAGATCTTGTCAAAGAGAGAGAACTGAGCGGAGTCCATCAAGTGTTCTTGAAACCAGCTCTATTGTCAAGAAAGGGATGGAAGGCATAGCCCTGCCCTCAGTAGCTCTACCTGTAGGTCATGCCTTTTTTATTATTATTAATTTTCTTGTTAGTGTACAAAGAAATTGGTTTAACTGTGACATTACACACACACACACAGACACACACACACACACACACACACACAATTACACCTGTTCCTATTTGCCTCCCTCACTAACGGCTCCCGTACCTCTCTGCATCTTGCTGCTTTGCTTGCTTCTCCTACATCATCCTCCCTTCTGCTTCCATGCCACACTGTTCCATTGCCCTCTCTTGTTCCCCTGCTCCCTTCAGACCTCTTCCTTTTCCTCTCCCAGTCCCCTTTCCACTTCCATTTAGTATACACATAGATACACATACATAAACACAGATGCATATGGGATTTTAAATCGAGATTCTGTATATAAAAGAAATGTGATACTTGTTTTTCTGGGTCTGGCTTATTTTACTCAACAAACTAATTTCGAGCGCTGTCAATATTACTGCAAACGTCATAATGGCTTTCTTTATGGCCGAATAAAATTCCTTTGTGTATCTGTACCACATTCTCTTTATCTGCTCATCTGTGGATGGGCATCTAGGCTTGCTCTATATCCTGGCTGCTGTGCGCAGCACTGACATAAGCATATGTGTGTGCAATGTGCTGACCTAGAACCCCTCGGTGTGTGCCCAGGGATGGTGTCTATCAGTGGGTCCTATGGTGCCTCCAGTTTTAATTTTAATAAAATGCTAATTTCCATAGTGGCCTCACCAATCTGCATTCCCGCCAGCATTTAAAAAGCGCTCCTCTCTCCCCACATCCTTATCAGCAGTTGCTTTCTTGATGGTGGCCGCTCTAATTGGGAGGGGGTGAAAATTTCAGTGCAGTTTCTTGCTTGTTTGGGTTTTCCTAAGCAGCCTTAATTTGCATTTTTTGTGATAGCGAAGGATATCGAACTCTTTTTCAAATATTTATTAGCCATTTGTTTTTCTTCCTCTAAAAACTGTTAAGTCATGAACCCATTTATTGATTTGTATTTAATTTTTAGATTTCTTTATAGAGTCTAAATATTAACACCCCCTCATCAAATATATAGCTGACATTTATTTTCTTCTGCTCAAGGTATCTTTTAACTCTGGCCTAGTGTGTGTGTGTGAGAGAGAGAGAGAGAGAGAGAGAGAGAGAGACAGACAGACAGACAGACAGACAGACAGAGGCAGAGACAGAGGAAGCATCCCCAAGGACTCCTGGTCTCTTCAGGAGCTGTTCAGATATCAGGTCTGACAGTGCTGGCAGGACCAGTGTGGACGTGGGGAGCCGAGAGGTGGGGACTGAAAAAGAACCAGAGAAGCATCCATTTAGTCATAAATTTTACGATGAAACTTGACAGCGGCCAGCACGGAGGTGAGCACTAGAGAAGCAGAGAAGACCAGGGAGACCAAAGTCCCTGCTGTCACTAGCTTGCTTTGGGGGGGGCAGGCAGGAGGGCAAGGTGGAAATAGAAGAATGCTAAACTCTGGGATGTCACACAAATCTTCTCCTCAGAACCAGAGAAGGCTGAGAGACAGAGAAGAGAAGCAAAGACACAGAGACCAGAGTAAGGTCAAAAGACGGAAGCAACCCCTCCTCCATCTCCTGCTCCTGCCTCAGTCTCCTCACCCCTGCATGGCCCCATGTGGCTTCAGACAGGCCAGTCCTCCTATGTAGCTCCATCTCCACCTTCCAAAGAAAAAAGGATTAAAAAAAAAAATACTTTGGGGAGGGATGGAGACCCAAATGAATTTACTGAGGTAAATCAAACCAAGCCCAGAAGCACTGAGCCCCAGGGCTGCTAGCTTGTAAGACGGGAAAGAACTCTTCTGAATCTCCTGCTACTGGCTGGAAACATTAAATTGGCCTCGGGCTCCGGAGCAGATTTAAGTACCTGAGATGATGTTAGACGTAATCGTTAACAATTTGGGGGAGCCAGAAATTTAGTCCCGTTAAAAGTTCAAGGAAAACCTTGTCTCAGAAGTGTAGCCTGGGTTTAGTCCTCCACCATAAAATGTCCTTTAAAGAGCTGTCCGTGCACGCGCCGAGCAAGCGCTGGAGCAACGCAAAGCTGTGGAGCCCTCTTCTGGCGACGGCCTCGCACTGTGCCAGGTCTGCCCTGGTGGAGCGCACTTCTGGTAGCCAGGAAGACAGGACCCAAGCATCCCTCAAATGCTCCGATGAGGTCTGTGGAAGCTGCTGAAGCTTAGAGACCACGGATGCCCTCAAGTCACACAGCTAGAGGCTTGCATGTGGCCTCTGACTCCAGAGCTGAGAGCTGCGGGAAAGGGGGACCGGCAACCAGGAAACAGCCGCTGGCTACTCGTGCCAAAAGAGATGAGGAGTCAGGCTATGCCTGAGGAGCTTAGAGAACTGTCATGTTGGGAGAGGGACAGACATGCTGTGGAGTTCCCAAATGCAGAACAGGAACTCACAGGTGTAAGGTAAAGGGAACCGACAGCAAGGGCAGCCTAGCCCTGACCCGGGCTGCTGCTTCGTGCAGGCTCACTAGAAGCTGTCTTTCACTTCCCAGCTCAGAAAATGCCACGAGGCTCAACTTGCATTAAGAAAAAAAAAACTGTGAGGAAACTGTTCTTCATTTTTCAGACCAGGAAACCTGTGACTGCTGGAAGTCTGTTAGCTGGAGGGAAAGAGAGAGACAGAGACAGAGAGAATTGACTTCAACACAGGCCTATCTAACTCTGGTCCACGAGGAGGGCAGGATAGGATAGAGAGGCTAGGGAAGGTGGCCTGCCAGGCCTGTAAGTCTAAATAGTAGGAGTTGGAGAACTGGGCCTCAGAAGATGGGGATCGGAGAAGAGGGGAGAAGAGAACCCCCAAGAAGGCCGAAGGTGGTCTCAGAGCAGCTCCGATCAGAGGAAAGGAAAGCAGACAGGCTGTTAAAGCCTGGGCAGGGAGAAGCACAGTGCACGCCGAGTGCGCTACCTGATGGCCATGTGCAGGTCAGACGGCCAATTGCTGAGCACTTTGACTTGATCCTTCTCATCCCAGCATCTTGCCCACTTTTGCCTCCCTCTACCCATTTCAGCTGGACTCGCAGGAAACCATCAGAGGTGTGCTAGCAGAGGAGAGACTGGAGCTCAGAGAAGATCCACACCAACAAACAGCACCTAAGCCGTCACTCAGGCCTGCCTAGCCCAGCATCTGCAGTCTCGCTCGCTATCACCCCGACAAGCTTGAACCTCAGTGCTCCACCGCTGAGAGTCACTGCTGTCTGCCCTTGGCCCCATCATCCCCATCTGTATCACATGCCCACCGTCCTTTTAACCAAAGGCTTGCTGTCCCGGTGCTTGCTCCACTGTGGAGACATGGTAGCACATCCATTTCTGAGATGCTTGCTGGCCCTGGGTGGCAGAAGGCTGAGCATCTGACCCAGCGAGAAGGGCGTCTGTGATGCCCATATGGAGAAAGAGGAGCAGATGGTACGTGCCTGTGGGACAAGGTCTCTAAGGGAGCGCCGTGATTTGACCAGACATGTACCACTCCTCGCGGCTCTTCTGGGTCAACCCCACTCTCAGAAGTGTGAGAAGATACAGGTGAAAAGTTTCCTAGGACCTGAGGTTGGGGAGGATAAACTGAGCCAGGTAGTTTCCACAAAAGTATGCCAATCCAGATTGGACATGTGGATATGCCAATGTGGCTCAATCCCACTTGCCCTGCATCTACCCTGATGAGCCCAGCAGGAGCTAAAAGGCTTAGCAGCCTCTGAGATTTCAGCTCATCCTCCTATTACCTCTTCCTCCAAGTACAAATATCTCTGACAACCACAGTCAAAGCAAACACAGCCAGAGCCAGGGAATAACTGTCTAGATACGTAAAGGTCATCATTTTAAGCCAATCCCAGCTTCCATCTCGATGTCCTCTCATTGAGAGGAGACCAGTAGTGAACTTGTTTGACTGTGTCTCTTCGCAGTTTCTATCCACAGATAGATGGTTGGCACTTGCTATTCCATCTCTATCTAGTTTTCATATGGTCTGCTGTCTGATCCCCATCTCTCCTGGTCCATGTCAGTATGCTCTCCAGGGGACCCGAAGAGACTGGATTTCTGTAGTAACCCAGCCTTGCTCAGCTCTGCCATGTGGCCACCACAATTGTCTCACTCAGGGTTAGCCCAGGTACACACACACGCACACACACTGATCTTTACTGTTCCCCTACTAGCCACAGTAGGAATGAACTTGGGTCCTAGAAGAACTAGGTTGGGAAGCGAAGCTCTCCTGTAGAAGACCCCAGCCAAGATAGCCAGTTGGTATATAGCGGTATACTTCTAGAACTTTGGACTGATTCTTTTTCACGTTTTCCTAGATGGTCCTGACAGATTGGTTGGTTGGTTGGTTGGTTGGTTGGTTGGTTGGTTGAAGCTCAAAAAAAAAATTCATTAGAATTTCAAAGCCCCCAGAAGAGGCAAGCTATAAGTCTCAGCAGCTGTCTGGCCCATGAGAATGGGGAAAGGTTGTGTTGTCTGAGTTAAGCCAGCATGGAGGTCAGCCATGTGGATGCAGGCAGCCATATGGTCCAGGGGAGGGGCTATAGACAAAGAGTAAAGGCTGGGTGTCAGAAAAAGTATTTAGGTTCTGGTCAGCACCTGAAAGAAAGAGACAGAACAGAAAAAAAAAAGAAAAAAGAAAAGAAAAAGAGAAAATTGTACCTTTCTGTGTGAGGTGGGCCTACCCAACAGAACCTAGCAGCATTTTTAGGAAACATTGCCCAAGGAGACTGGAATCCTGATGGAGAAAAGCGTGTTATCTCATTCAAGGATGAATTCGACCTGTCATCTATTTACTGCGGCTCAAGGCCAGCACCCCTTCCTTAAGGGTGGTCCCTGAACCAGGTCCCTTGAGCCGCTCATCCAGAATGTTAAGCAGGTTCTTACTCTTGACCAGAATTTTCCATGCCATTCTCCACCCTGAAGCGGTGATGGCCTGAAATTCGGGAACAGAGATAGTCTATTTTCATATGGCCTTTGGCATGTGGTCAGTGAGCAGCAGCTAAGAAGCCAGAGCTCCTATGTGACATTGCTGCCTAGAGAAGCAAGCAGCTTTCTGGAAGTGCCGGTTTAGGGTCCCTGCCCTGAACTGCCCATCTTTGTGACTCCAGCTTTGATTTTGCTACAGAGAACATGTCACAGATATCTACTCTATATCAATAACACTAGTATTGGAAACCCTGGACAGGGATGTCTGAAGGTCTGGATGGGGTGTGTGAGGGCCTGGATGGGGTGTCTAAGGACTGAATAGGGTGGGTGTCTGAAGGCCCAGTTAGGGCATCTGAAGGGCTAGAAGGGGGTGTCTGAAGGGCTGGAAGGGGGTGTCTGAAGGGCTGGAAGGGGGTGTCTGAAGGGCTGGAAGGGGGTGCCTGAAGGCCTGGAAGGGGGTGTCTGAAGGCCCGGATAGGGTGTCTGAAGGCCTGGAAGGGTATGTGAAGCTACTTTTTTCTGTTAGTCCTCATTTAGGGCTGCTTGTGTCCTTCCCTGTGGCTTTTGTTTTCTTGGTGTGTGGGAATTCTGGAGGTCCAGGTTAAAGAGTCTACCTGTGGGCAGAATTTAAATATGGTGTACCATCTGGGAGCCATTCAGCCCACTCCCAGGACTGAACTTGGTTTTCCGTCATCCTTTGTTGCTGTTGGTCCAGAAACAAACCACAAATCACTGCGCTCTCGCTGGCATGTGCCTCGAAGCAGCTGTGCTCTCTCTGCTCCCTGCTCGCTCCTCCAGCTGTGAGTCTGCCTTGTGATTGGTTCCTTTTTATTGGAGTAAGAGATTTTTCTCTACTTCAAATGGATCATGCATCTCATCAAAAAGTATATCCAGGGTCTGGAGAGGTAGCTGAGAAGTTAGGAGTACTTACTGTTTTTGCAGAGGACTCAGTCTCAATTGCCAGCACCAGGCAGCTCACCACCACTCCAACTCCAGGGGATCCAACACTCTTTAGACCTCCTTGGCACCGGCAAGTACATGGTGTACATAAATACATGTAGACACACACATACACATAAATATAAGTAAATAAATAAATAGAGCTTTATTTAAATATATTTAGGAGCTAGACATCCTATAGCAAGAGAGCCTTCTGGAGACCTAGTTGGCCAAAAGGGAAATCCCACTGAAAAATACACTTAGAGTTTCTTCATTCAGCAAATATCTTGAGTGTCTGTCTTGTGCTAGGTACACTTGTACATATCTCTGCCTTCCTGAAGCTTGCAGTCTTGTTTAAGTCGGTCCCAAGGTCATGGAAGCACACAGTAGGGGGAGCTTGCTTTCTCTCTCCTGCACTTGTGAACGGTTGGATCCTTACTGTGCACGGTGCAACATAATGGGCACCAGGGATCCAGAAATACATAGTCCCGCCCTCAGGCTGCTCTTAACCAATGAGAAAACTGACATTTTGTGACACCTGTTAGGGCATAATGGAGTGAATGCCCAGATGGGTGTGGAAGACAGGAACAACTGCTGTGTTGACTGTCAAGTCAAAGAGAGCCAGAGGAGATGACATTTGAGCAACATCTGGAAATACAAGTGGGAGCTGCCAGAGCAGAGCCTTCTCAGAGGAGAGAAGGACTTGGAGGGAGGTTAGAGGTCACGTAGAGTCCTGCAGCATTTGGGAGCACAGATGTTCCAGTGTGGCAGAAGCATGAGCAGCAAGAGAAAGGGAAAGAAGGGGGCTGTTTTGTGTGTCTGTATATCTGTCTGTGTTGATTGTGCCGTTTATGTTTATTTGTGGATGTGTCTGTATTTGTGTGTCTGTGTGTGTGTGTGTGTGTGTGTGTGCATTAAGTGCTGTCGGCAGCAAATCACTCTGGGCCATCCATCAGGCTCTCCTCTAACTTGGGAATTTTCTTAATTTCCTCATTTGTACAGTGACTTACGTGGCCAGAAGCTGATGGCTCTAGACCCTGCCCTCTGACATTCTGAGCCCAGAGATGTGTAGCCCATAGGGAAAACATGGTTCAGAGCTGTGTGGTTCCCAAATCACCAATATCCTTGTCACCTAGGAACCTGAAGTGCACGTTCTCCAATGCTCCCCCAGACCTCCAGAATCAGAGGTCAGTGACTGGCCTAGCAGCCCATGGCTTCACTATGACTTCCAGTTCTTCCAGTACTAAAGTCTGAAACCTTGGGTTGAGATATCAGCTTTGTTACCCAGCATGGCTTTTGAGACAGCAAGGCAAGGTCATCGCCATAGCTTAAGAATGTCGCCCATCTCTTGCCATGAGCCTGCATCTATGACTGGTGGTAAACCCTGCCTGGCAACACTAGTACAGCACACGGCCCAGAAATTCACACAGCCCCTTCTCTGTGGTCTGTGTGGACTGGCCTGGAACTTCCTCCTCTGCACTGAAGAGCCTTCCACTGGGCTGCTTGGCTCCGCCCTTGCCATCTCCTCTTCCTCTCTCTAGGCTGTCCTTTCTCCTTGGCCACATCCTCCTTTCCTACAGGAAAGGACAAGGGTGCCCTGAAGTCAGCCAGTTGTGGTGACCCCAAGTGTGTTAACTGATCTTCAGTTAACTCACTTCAGAAGAAAGGCTGCTGAGGACTAAATGGCCCACACTGATGCCTCATGAAAACGAATCATCCCTGGGTAAAATGGCACATGCCTATAATCCCAGCACTTGGGAGATGGAGGCAGGAGGGTCAAGAATTTAAGGCAAGTCTCAGCTCCGTCATGAGTTCAGGCCAGTTTGGGCTATACAATACCCTATCTCAAAATAAAATAAAAACCTGAAACAAAAATATAAATGAAACAAACACACACACAAAAATTCGCTGAGCCCTTGTTGCTGTGGTCCCTCTCTGAGTCTCAGCTCTCCGCTGGGGCTCTACCCCAGGTGGACATTAGCGCTACAGATGCAGCCCAATTTCTCTGCTCCTTGTTGGATCAGGGACCCAGTTAGTGGAAGAGCACCAAGAGGGCATCTCCCTTTGGATATATGAGCAGCAAGGTGTGCTTTTAGCTGAGGGAGCATTTGCTTCATTTTCCAGGCCCCTCAGGAGTCCCTTCTAAAACATTTTCCCCTTACTCACTGCCTTGTTGGCCCCTCAGGACCATAGCTTTGCAGGGATGAGCAATTGTGCACAGGGACTCTGCAGTCAAAAAGAGACCCTTGGGATTCCTTCTGATTTCTTCATCTGTAACACGAGGATAATAATGTGTCTCCTTCTTAGGGTTGTCGGGAGGAACAAATAGAGTGATGTGTGCCGTGCCCGATTTAACTCCACACATCTCAGCGAAACAGCTTCACGGAAGGGGGTTTGGGCTTGGAAAGAGGCTTCAGCAATGTTTATCAAGAGAAAGCAGTCCAGGCTCTTGTTTTTGGTGTGCTTATTGTCCTCTGGGGTCATCCACCGTTGCATTGTCCTTTAGCCATGCACTCGGAGGAAGCCAAGAGGTCTGAAGTGGCCAGGGTTCACCATGGTGGCCCGTCCAGCCCTCACCACTCTTTTCCAGGCCCTACCCAAAGAGTACCACATCATTGCTTCCCAGAGAAGAAGGAGGCCTCGGAAGCAGGTGTGGCAGCACAGTCAAGACTTGTTCCTTATAAAAATTCATTAGGGCTGTGTCTCCTTGATTGAGCTCCTACAGTGGGGTACCAAAGGAACAGCACCCTGGCATCCAGTAACAGGGGACCCTCCCCCAGATGGTTCTCTGGCCCTACCTGCGAGGCAGGCAGAAGCAGCCGGGAGCTCAGCCGCACTTATCTCCTGACACCTGGAGGAGGAAATGAAGGCGCAATTAACTGTACAAGGCAGGTGGTTTGTGCAGCTTAAGTTCAGATAAAAAGTTTAATTATCCCTAAGCCCTAATACAAATTAATTAGCCTCCCCGTATTAGGGAGGTAAGCCTCCCTGCTCTTGCCTCAGCCGACATCACTGTGGATTACTGAGGACATGCTGAAGGGGGCGGGGCAGGAAACAGCAGTGGGTCCCGGATGCTCACGTGGGAGGCACAGACAGGTGGCCTCATGCTAGAGGGTCTAGGTGGAGGCCCAAGTCCTGTGCCTAGAACGCTGCCTTTGTCTTACGTTTTATTTATGCTTGTTTATTTATTGGGAACCAGGGCACACATGTCAGGGGACAACTTGATGGAACCATTTTTTCACTCTTACCACGTGAATTGAACTCAGGGCGTCAGGCTTGGCAGTGAGCACCTTGACCCTCTGACCCATATCACCTGCCCCAGGAAAGGCTTTCGTACCCCTATAGTACCCACCTACATAGCCAGGGTGGTGTTAGGGTGAGCTTGGAATGCAGATGAAGCTCTGGGGCTCCATGGTTTTCCAGACTCTGACTTTTCCAACTCTTTTTCCATAGCCCTCTATTTTGAAATTCCACAGAGAGAGGAGGCAGCGTGTTTCCACTGGGACTCAGAGAACTGTTACCAACTGCCCCCCCCATGCTTGACACATCTGCCCAGGTGGACATTTGCCCCTGGCCACCATGGTCACTACCACACCCGTGGGCTGTTAAGTGACAGGCATGCCACCTCCGCATCGCCATCACACGCAGTCTTTATGCGTTGCCTGCGCGTTCCACAAACGTCTCCTGAAACACTGTGAGCAGAGGGAATGGCATCCTTAGGTCTGCATCTTAAGCACATGCATCTTTATGTCTCAAAGGAGAAAGGAAGTAGACATAAGAAGTCATGTTCACAGGCCTTTGCAGAAGTTCAGTCTAAAAATAACAGTGACCTGAGTTCTTGACAAATACCCGTGAAGTCCAAGCACTTTCACAAATAGAAACTCGTTTACTCCACCCTTCTAGAAATGCCAGGAAGCCAGGGAAAGGGAAGGCAAGCAATATGCCCAAAGCCACCAGCTAGTGGCAAAGCCAGGAGCTGGGCCCTCAGCAGGCAGGCTGGCACTCAGGACCCAGGCTTTTTATCGCTCCACCAATCTACTACTACTGGGGACATGAAGAGAGAAGAGAGAGCCATTTCCAGCTGAGTCCTTAGAGCTCTCTTCCTGGGCCATCGTCTCCCCCAAACCCACTTCCTCCTTTTTTTCTTCTTCTACCTGGAGGAGCAGAGAGAGGAAAGCTATGGGATATAGTACAGGTCTAACCCCAGCAATCTACCTCTAGCTACTCAACTGACGTGGAGTATGGTCTTGTCCTCTTTAGACTTTGGCTTCTCATCCCTGCCTGAGATCAATGGGTTCCCATGAGCCCCACAGGTCCAGATAAAGTTCTCACCCAGCACATCTTTCATGTCGCCCCTTCCCCCCATAAATCTCCTCCCCAGTCCCACTCCTTTGGGCAAAATGTTCCCATCGTTAACATGGAAGATTGCCACGAAGCTCTCCAGCCTAGCCTCCTCCGTGTTGGATTCGGTTAGGCAGTCCTCCTATAGGAATGTAAGGTGCCTGGCCTGTAACACAGCCTGGAGATGCAGTGGTGTGCCTCTGGAGTGGAGGAGAACCACTTCTCTGGACCACGGTCCTGGGATCTGTTCTGTCAGTCCAGCCTAAGATGGCGTTAGGAGTTCAGAAGCTATTACATTGATGGGGGTGCTGAAGTTAAATTCCCTAGTGATTGCTTTTTAAAGATAGATGATAGATAGATAGATGATAGATAGATAGATAGATAGATAGATAGATAGATAGATAATAGACAGACAGACAGATAGATTCTCGTTAGCTATGTAAGTCATGATTACTTGAACCAAATTCTGATGGTATCGTTTATCTTTGTTGAAATTAATCTGGCTGATTTCACCCATGATTACAGCCTGTTAAAATCCCTTTGACTCCTAAAGACTCTATTGCCCAGTAACTCTGTCATTTAGAAATTTGAAAACCTTAAGGACAATCAGTAGTGACAGCCTCTCCATCATCATCATTACTGGATCCAAACGAAAGAAGAGTAAACAAAAATGCTAGTGAGCTGGATGGGCGTGGGCGGGGGCACGGATAGAACAATAGAGACATGGGAAAGTCAAGGGTACGGCTGGCCCTCAGTAACAGCTAGGACTCAGCTCAGATGCCACCATAGCCCACCTTGGCTCTCTTTCTGTGCTTCAGCCCTTTCCCTTCCTAACAGCAAAGTCGTGTTTTCCCCATAGCAGAAAACACAGCTGCCAATAGCTCCGGAGACTGGCTTTTCGAAGCTTCAAATTCTTTAAAAGAAGATTGATTTGGTCCCAAAGGTATATTCTGTACAGTCCAAGAATGATCTACAATAGCCGTGCTTTGGATTGTGAATGAGCGGGTTTATTGAGTCTGTTGCAAGCAAAAGGAAAAGGAGTAAATAGCAAGGAACAGACAGGTTGAAACAGCTGAGAGATGGCAAAACAACGTCAAATCGACTGAGAGAGCAAACAGTAGGTAAAAGGGTCAAATCGTGGGCTTACGAACATCCAGCAGAAACTGACCGGGAAGCCCTGTTGAGGCAGCCAGCTGGAGTTCTCAATCAAGAGAGTTCTGGAAAGAACAATGTCCCCTCAGGTGAGGCTTCCAAGTAGAAGAGCAAATAGCAACAGAGCAATACATCATCACATCGAGGCCTTACCCTCATCCTGCAGAAGCAGACCGGGGAAACTGAGGCAGTCTGCTGGAGTTCCTGGGTGAGACAGTCTTGGGTGGGAAGGTGCCAGCATCAGAAGCCATCGGGAAAATGCAAACCAAACAGCACTGAGATACCACTTTAAACTCACTACAGAAGTCATCATGGCAAAGACAAACAATAGCAAGTGTTATCTTAGATAAAGACACATCAGACCCCATATTCATCACTGATGGGGTTGCAAAATATTATTCTGTGCAAAACAGCCTGGCTGTACCTCACCCTGAGAAACATTACCATGTGACCCCCTAGCTCAGGAGAACACAGCCATATAAAATTAATACATAATTATTCACCTATTATGAAGAAGCAGCTTCCATAATAGGTAAAACATGGAAACAACCCCATTGCATGTCAGCTGATAAATCAGTTAACAAAATGTGACCTATCCTCACAAGTGAATATGATTTAGACATAAGAAGGAGTGAGGAGGTTTTGATACATGCTAGCCCGTGGTTGAGTCTTGAAAAGAAGTCAGACACAAAGACCACAAGTTCTGTGGTTCATGGGTGAAACATCCAAAGGAGAGAAAACTTCAGAGAGACAGCATCAGTGGGCTGTGGGTAGACTCAGACTGCTAATGAATGTGTGGTTTGGGTGGGTTTTAAAGATGTCCCATGGGTGGGATTCGGCTCAATGGTAGGAAGTTTGTGTAACACGCAGGAAGGCATGGGTTCATTCTCCAACAAGCACACACACACACTCTCTCAACCAGAACTAAAAAGAAAAAAGAAGATGAAAAAAGGAAGGAAGGAGAGAAAGAGGAAGAAGGAAAGGAATGAAAATACTCTCAGGCTGGGGCTTCGGGCATAGCTCGGTGGTAGTATGCTCCCTTCGGATGTGTAGCCCCAGATTTGTTTCCTGGAAGAAACAAGCAATTACCCTGGGTGGTAGAAGCACAGCTGGGCAACTCCACTAGAAGCTGGTGGAATATACTGCTTGGTGTGGTAACTGTATCTCAATAAAGTGGCCAGAGACAAATCCAGGATGGATACTCACTGACTCAGCTTAGGGACGATGCCTTATTTTGAACTTGCTAGGACCCGAGGAAATGAGAGCAGTGTGGTCAGTGTGTGGTTGGCAGCTTTTCTAGACCGAGCTCATATCGTATTGGTAAGGGAGGGGCACAGGGTAGACGCTGAAGAGAAAAGCAAGTCCCCCACACTATAGATAATCTACAATCACCCAGGCATGAAACTAAACACTTTTCTGAATTATCATCACAGTTCCGGGGATATGAAGCCCATTCTATAGGTGGTGTAGGCTCAGATTAAATATTGTCCAGGATCGTCTAACTAGTCAGTGAGTCATAATGACCCAGGTATAAACCCATGTCTGATTCCAGCTCTTCTATCAATTATTAGGCCATGGCTGCCTCCCTCTGGCTTTATACAAGTTGCTGGAAAATTCTAGAATAAACCACTGGAGACTTAACTTTAGATCCCTGCTTAAGTTCATTGGTATTTACTCCTTCAGTAAAGGGGACCCTGCTAGCAGAGCTGTGTGCTTCCTTTGCTGGCACAGGATCACTGTATCTTGAAAAAGTGCCAGAAGACTAGCGATGGTCACTCAGCCCCTCCTACCCACTCCTCCATCCAACTGCTTCCTGTAGCTAGTCAAGGACGTGAAGAACTGGGGCAAGAAGGCATCCTGCGAAGCCTTGACAATGGGCCTCTAGCCATCCCCGATCTGCCAGCCGGTTAACCTCACTCTCAAAACAAGAAATAAGGTTAAGTTGGCAAGATGTGTGCATAACAAACCAAACACGGCTTATTTTCCAAGCGTTCGCAAGCTGTCCGCTTAATAATCTGCTTTTGAATTCTGCCAGCAAGCTGATGGCAGAAGTGATGGATGCCAAGCCCATTGGTCTGTGGTTTCTTACTTTAAAAATACCAGCAAAGCCATCTAGCCTCTAGCCTCGCGGTGTTTCTCTGCTGCGCTGTGATCAGAGGTCACAGAGAGTGGTTCTGCGCCTCCACTTGGACTCCCTCCCATCTCCTGGCAGGGGCCTTGCGCACCTCTGACGGGAATTCACCAAGTCCAGCCAGGCACTTACCCACTCTCCCTCCCAGATTCCACGCTCCAGACCCTTCTAATCTGCATCAGTACCAGCCTTCACCAGGTGAGCCGCAGTCCTCTCCAAAGAGAAGGCAGAAGTCCCAGGGGGTGGAGTCATTCTGTTTTCCCCACCTTCTGCTCCCTCAGACCATCTGCCCAGCAGTGGGTATAGCTCCCCCTACCTTGTTCTTTCTTCAAACCTTTAAAACAACCACCGTGATTTACTTAGCATTTCCGCCAGCTTCAGCTACTCTCAAAGGCTGCCTTCCATTCTCCCGCCATCTTTAGTGTCATCCGTGGTTGTGAACCCACCAAGTACCTTTCAGCCAGGCATGTCGTCTGAAAAACTCAACTAACACGATCTATTGCATGGAAGCTGCCTGTCTCCATCACTGGGATTACGTGGATTTAAAACAATGGGACTGTTCTTAGAGCACTCCATCCCCAGCAGAAATCGTGGTTTCTAGGATGCCTGCAGAAAAGCTATCGAGGTTAATGTTCAGAAGCTACACATATCACAGTGAGATGCTAACATGGGTTACCTCTGTTACTTTCTTTTTATAAAGGAACCTGAGGCCCCAAGTAACAACCTTCCAAGGTCACACAGCTATTTAATGGTGGTCTCAGAGGGTCTTGAACCCAGATCATCTTAGTAAAAAATACCCAAGCTCTCAGCCTCCCCACTTTTCTGAGTGTCAAGACCGAAGAGGCAAATGCGGTCACAAAAGAACCAGGTCCTAGTGGTAGAGTGTGCCTGGGAAGCTTAAATCGGAACCTGGGTCCCTGAACTGTGAGAAAAACAGTCCTCAGAGCCTGCTTCATAAGGTTTTGGGGAACTTACATGGAGCTGTTCATTTATTTATTCATTCACCCTGTTCACAGTCTTCAAGTATTCAGGTAAGGACCTCAGGCTTCCAATGTGGCTAACCTGTCTCCCTCCACATCCTCCATGCAAACCCAGGACTCCTGAGTCCCCTCAGAATCAGTACCTTTAAGTTTCATCTTTTTAGCAGCCAAGATTCCTGGGCATGCTAAGGCTGTTTCTGCTACAGACACAAAGGGCTCGTGGCTTTGGCCAACGGTGTTATCAGAGTTCTTTCCTCCATAAGGCCTTTAAGTTATCTCAGTAAAGAGGAGGCCAAACATAACCGCTGTGGAGAGCATCTTACTGATTGCAGGAAGGAGGCTTGGGCCAGGCTGCCCAGGGCTGAGCAAAGGCCCGGGCCACATTGGTCCCAAGGGCAGCTGCTGGCATGTGAAGCACATGAGAGAGTTCCAAACTGAGAAGAGCCCAGCATTATTCCTAAGTGGCTAAAGGGGTTGCGTGTCAGAGACCATACACATCCCTGAGACAGTCAGTGGGAAGAAAGGAGATAAACTTAAGGGGGACAGGCTTCATCCCAGCTAAGAAACAACCAAGCCATGCAAGGTCCTCAGGCCTCACTTCCCGCACGTGTATAACAGGGCAAAGAACCTGAAGTTTCGAGAGCTTGTAGGCTCGTGTAAGGAAAACCCCTAAGAGCTTTGTAAGTTACAGTCTTCACGTAACAGCTGAGCTCTGGTATCTTCATTATACGTGAGTGCCTGCTGCTCTTCTGCATCAGGCTCAGCTGTGGCTCCTTGTGTGCCTGGATGCCGATCCAAACCCCTCACCACCACATACTGGACACTGGAGGCTATGTCCTGCCTGTCACCTTAGCCTCCTGTTATAAATCTCTCCCTCTCCGTGTGCAGCCCTACTGGCCCCTTGACAATTTCTGGAATGAGCTGTTTGTATTACCAAGGCCTCTCTGCTTTCCTTCTGCTGGGTCCACCCAGGCTCAGGTGTTCTGTGTGGCCGGAAGTTACACCTCATTTCTCATCTCAGACAGGCCTTTCCTGACCACAGCATTAACCTTCATTCTCTTCGTGGAAACAGCCTTGTGCCAAAGAGTTGTTATTATTTCTAATAAATATTTTAATTCTTCGAGAATTTCATACAATGTATTTTGGTCGTATTTACCCGAATCCACCTTGTCTGAGTTACATACAACACTATGATCAAAAGCAACTTGGGGAAGAAAGGCTTAGTTTCAGCTCACAACCCACAGATCACACTCCATCACAGAAGGAAGACAGGGCAGAAACGCATGACAGGAACCTGAAGGCAGGAACTGAAGCCAAAGCCATGGAGGAACAGCACTTCCTGGCCTGTTCTTTCTGGCTTGCTCAGCCTGCTTTCTTACACAGCTCAGGGCCTCCTGCCCAGGTTGGCATAGCTAAAGTAGGCTGATCTCCCCCTCATTAACCTCTAATCAAGAAAGCACTGGACGGACTTGCCTATTAGTTTCAATTGACTTTAGCTTGTGTCAAGTTGACATAGAACTAACCAGCCTTCCTACTTGCCCCAATACCCTCTCCCCCCCCCCCTTTTTCTAGTTGTTGTTAATTTAATAATTCATCAACTCCAATTTTTGCTGTCCATATATTTCTGGGTGGGGGGACACCCACTGGACTGTGGTCGACTTACCAGGAACCATATCTTCAAAGAAAATTGACTGTCCCTCCCTCCCACAAAGTCATGAGATGTCTGTATCTCCTCAGTTAGGGGTGGGAACTCATGAACCCCTTCTCATGCCATGCTCAAATGTTGACTAGTTTGGTCTTGTGGAGGCCACCACAGCCGCCGTGAGCTCATGAGTGCCGCCATTCTGTGGTGGCCAAAAAACAGTCTTTGCTTCAGGCTTCCCCAGACTCTGGGTCTTAGGATCTTCTTGTCCCCTCATCCATGATGGCTGCTGAGCCTTGAGAAGGAAATATGATATAGGTGCCTCATGGGTGACTGAGCACTCCACAGCCACTCATTCTCTGAACTTCGACCTCTTCTGAGTTTCTGCATTAACCATCATCTACTCACAAAGAAACTTCCCTGATGTTGTCTGAGGGGCTTTACCTATAACCTATAAGAGATCTAAATTTAGAGAGCAGTTTGATACCATGTCCATCTGGAGAAATAATAGCAGTAAGTTCACACCTCGGGCCTCGGAGCTCCTCAGCCATGAGTTCTTGGCCAGATTTACCGTATCAGGCATGTGTTTTCCAATGTGTGCTGTCTATATCCACATAGGGGTGTGGGACCACCCCTGGATTGTAGTTGACCTACCAGGAGCCATATCTTCACAGAAAACTGACTATCCTTCCCCACCAAAAGCCATCAGATGTCTATCGCTTCTCATTTAGGGGTGGGGACTCCTGTAGATCAGGCCTTAACCGCAAACATAAGTTCTTGGTTACCCCCATAACATGCATTCTGCTTTGTCATGCATGGGCAGAGAACGACATGCCATGCTGGCCATTATAACAATTCACAGAGTTCACAGCTGAGTAAGACTGTTGCTGACTCCCCGCCGCCCCCCCCCAGAAGCCCGCATAGCGCTCTCGAGTGCTGGGAAGAAGCTTGCTGGCCAGTACCCACTTGACTTCTTCACGCCCTATGACCAGTGTGTGCCGTGTCTTCAGCAAGAGTCTTACCGAGATCTGGTGGTCAGCCAAGAGCAATGGCAATTGGCTGTGTTGTTTCTGGGGGGGGGGGGTCTCCAGGACACCCTTGACTGACAACTCAAGGGGGAGGTATCCTATACTAGGTATTTTATTTGGCAGCATATAGCTTCTGGGAAGAGCATTAATCCCTAGACAGATAACTGCAATTAAACTTGTTTGTGTAATTATATCATATATATGAAATTTATAAATGAGGAGGTTGCCACGTCCCTTCTTCAAACATCTTTGGAGGAGTTGGCCAACCTGCCCCCACCCCCTTGCCCTACATCCCTCTTCCCACGGAAACCCCTCTCCCTGTCATTCCCCTTCACAGCACCTATGGTGCTCTCTCCTCCCTCCTTTAAGATCTTTCTTCCCCCACCCCACCAATGGTCCCTTTCTGGTTTTCTGGATTCTCCCGATACTCCAAACTAAACACAGATCTAAGACTTGACGCTAAAACACACATATGAGTGAGAACATGTGATGTTGGTCTTTCGTGGTCTGCTTATCTTTTTACCACCAAATGTTTTCATGTCATCGTTTACCCATGTGTGGCCTTCCCTATAGAAACTCAATTATGAGTCTCCAAACTATTGTGACCTCTAATCAAGACCCGTGGTGGAGCCGGGCAGTGGTGGTGCACGCCTTTAATCCCAGCACTTGGGAGGCAGAGGCAGGCGGATCTCTGTGAGTTCAAGACCAGCCTGGTCTACAAGAGCTAGTTCCAGGACAGGCTCCAAAACCACAGAGAAACCCTGTCTCGAAAAACCAAAAAAAAAAAAAAAAAATAGAAACCTGGCTCCATGAACATACAGGTTTGGCCTCTTGCTCAGAGACTGTATCACTGACCTCTGTAGATGCTGTGAAATATTGGTAAGTGAATGAATGTGTGTGAGAGTGTATGATTGGCTGGGAAGCCTCGCTTGTTTCCCAAATGGCCCCTTACATCCTCTCTCTCCCCCTTCCCCTCTCCCTCTCTCTTACAGGTATGGAGACATGGTGCCTAAGACAATTGCAGGGAAGATATTTGGCTCCATCTGTTCCCTGAGTGGTGTCCTGGTCATTGCTCTGCCAGTCCCTGTGATAGTCTCCAACTTTAGCAGGATCTACCACCAGAACCAGAGAGCAGATAAACGCAGGGCACAGAAGGTAAGCCTTAGAAACAGGGTTGGGGGGGGGGAGGGGCTAGAGAGATGGCTCAGTGGTTAAGAGCACTGGATGCTCTTCCAGAGGATCCAGGTTCAAATCCCAGTACCCATATGGCAGCTCAAAACTGTCTGTAATTCCAGTTTCGGGGGACCTAAAACGTCCATGGCAAAACACTAATATACATAAAATTAAAAAAAAAACAGGGTTGGGGGAGGGAGGAGCAGGAAGAGTGGGGGACTCAGGTAGGCTTGTCAGGCCTTGATTCTTTGGAGGATTCCTGCAAGATTCCCTCAGGCTTGGAGAGATAAGGCAACTTCATGTCCACTCCTACCCACCAATGTCCTCGGTTCCAGCCCCAGGCTACTGCTTCAGAATGCAGCAAGCCCTTACTATTGACACATAACTGGATTGTCCTTTTAAGGAATCTATGAACTGACCCATAGCCCAACATCTACAGGCCCAGTCAGGGCCACCAAGTAGCTCCTGGCTCCTCTGTTTCCCATCCCAGAGCTTACCAGGAAACAAAATGTCATTTTCCATATCCTGTTGAGGGGCGATACATGTGCAAAAATACATGTGCAGAAAAGAGAAGCGCACGCCCTGACAGGAGAGCATTCCGTGACCACTGCGTTCTGGGTCAAGTAGCACAGTAAATGTTAGTAAGCACCGGGTGCCATGTAAAATCACAGAACTCAACCGATGGCTAGAGAGTCAGCATCAGGCCTGGGGAATGTTCTCGGTTCTGCTAAGTCTGTACTTAGGATGACAGATAAGTAAAATATTTTCTGCCAGTACAGAGCAAGATGTCTACAGGTGGGTGTACTCAGAAGCCTCATTTGCACTTGGCCTTCCGGCTTCTCTCTAGGACATTACAGCCATACCACCAAACCCATGGCATCTTCCAGAGATTTTCCTGCCAAGGACTTTTGCCAGGGTCCTATAGTATTAACATTTACATCACTATGACAAATGCCTGTCATTTATAATGAAAATTAATTATTTTGACTCACAGTTTCAGAAAAATTAGTCTGTCTGCTTGGCCCCCAAACATCATGGCAGCAGGGGGAGCACATGGTGGAGACTGTCCTTCACTCTTGGTGGACGGGTGGCCGAAAGGGAGGAAATGCCAGTGCTCAGCTGTCTTTTTGGTTTTTCACCTGAGTGCACTCATACTGAAGTGGGTCTTCCTCAGTTAATTCTCTATGAAAGCCGTCACAGACATTCCGAGAGTGTGTATGTGTGTGTCTCACCAGTCTCCTGAGTGATTCTAAATTTGATCAAGTTGGCAAAGACTAGAAGAGAAGGGATTCTACTTCCCTTTTGATCTGGACTGAAATGGTCCCCATATTGTCTCAGGCTCTGGAGTCATGATCAGAGTCTCTGGGTACAAAGAACAGAAAGGCACCTTGTTGGAAGATTGGCTTAAACACGACAACGACTTTGCTCTCTGTGTCTTATTCTTTCTTCCATCCCTTCACATCTACAGACATTTATGTAAGCACCTTCCCTGTGACAGGCCCTGCAGCTGGATTACTTACTCCCACTTGCAAGGATAACCCCTGGGTAGCAGGGCCTAGCACTGGACAAAGCAATCTAGAACCCCAGAATAGGTCTGTAGGTACTGACTATAACAAAGCCACACGTTTAAGCTAACTCTAAAACAATGGTTGCATAACAATTTACATAGAACAGTAAATAGTATAATCATATACTAAGCCTACTTGGTCCCTGTATCCCAAATATGACCTCTTGTGTGTCCTTGTGTCACCTCCTTCTTACCTTCCTGTTTCCATATACCTGTGCCTGGTCGGTGATGTCACCAGCCTAAGGTCTTTCTCCTGACATCCTCATCGCCTACGGCATCTATCTTCCATCTCCTCACCCAAGGTCAAGGTCTCCCCACTCCCAGACGCTCCAGAAATGGAAGTCTTATCTCTCCCTGCTCAAGTCAGCTGGCAAAGGGGAACAATGACTAAATTCATCACGCAGTTCTAAATAAAGAGACAGAGGAAAAACTGGGTTCTCATATCCAAACTCTGAGGTCCTGAGGTCCAGGGATTCCTGCAGCACACACTCCGCCCTCACAGCTTTTAAAAGTGGGCAAGCACAAACTCGGGCTTTTTGCAGAGCTGGTAGGGTTCTCAGAAGTGCCAAGCTCAACGGTGACAGCCCCTCCAGAGGTAGCTATGCTCTGCAGCTACCTTTTCCTTCCTAGCCACACCATTCCCACTTCTCAGCGAAGCCCACCTGCAAAGACTTAACAGTGAGTGTTTCCCACAGAGAGTTTAAAGCTTATTGTGTGCGGATTAATATCCAGAAGGACCAATTCTGGCTTTGTCCTCTCTCAGAGCTACTCAGGATGAGCCCTGCCCAACCCCTTTCTCTCTCCTTTGAAATAAGTAAATATTTACAATGTTTTCCCTAGCCTGGATACTGTTTCTCCTCAAGGTTACACCACTCTGTCTCTTTCACCTTGGGCTTCCTGTGAGAGGAAAAAAACCAATACTGTCTGTTTCCAGCACTCCATCTGTCACGGTGAGCCAAGGCAGGGCAGGCTCAGGGGACTTGGTGAAAGTGGAGAGACCGGACAGGGAGGAGGTCAGGAGGCTAATGATAGCCCTCAGCTCTGACCACGCTTCTGATAGCTTCTTGGGCAGAAGAGTAGGCTCCAGAGAAGGTGCCTCGTGATTAAAAGCTCCAAAAGAAATTTGCGTCACATCTACCTGTGGGGATTGTCTTCCCTAGGCCAAGAGAACCAGAGATAAGTCAAGGTTGTCTAGCAGAGGCACCTGGGATAGAGCAGGAGAAGGCACCGCCTGTCCCAGCTCCACCCACTTTTTGGTTTCAAGTGAGATAGTTTTAGTTTTGCTTACATATTTATTTTTGTTGTGCTGGGGGTGAAGCCTTGGGCCCTTGTGCGTGGTTGGTAGGCAAAAATACTCTATCCCTTAACTATACCCCCTGCGCCATATCCTTTGTTTTTAGTGGAACATATTATTGGAATAATTATAGATTATGTAGTTGCACATGTAGTTCCAAAAAGATAGAGCCTGTTTGTACTCTGCCCAATTTTGTCTAATGGTAACATTTTAGAGAACCATACAGTGCACAGAGTATATGCCTCTCACCCATCTTCCCCCGTGTGTGTACGTGCGTGCATGTGTGTGTGTGTAGGTGTGTGTGTGTGTGTGTTACAGTTTCCTCACCCATGTAGGTTCCTACAGATCCAGCAGCTTCATGGCTGTGAGACTAACCAATTCCCACAAGAGAACCCTTGTGGCTTTTATAACTGTGTTCCTGCTATACTTCTACCGGGTCCCTTACTCCTAGGAACTATTCCTCTGATCTCTACTTATAAAATGGTTTCCTCTCTAAACTTAAATAAATGCAGCTGGTAACCTTTGGGAGCTGGTCTTTTTCATCCATGTAATCCCCATAGACTCATTCAAATTATATCACTAGTTTCTTATACCAGGCCTAGTGATTCAGGCTTGTGATCCCAGATACTTAGGAGGCTGAAAGAGGAGAACCCTAAGTTCCAGGTCAGCCTGGGCTACAGCAATCATCCAAAGCCAGCCTAGGTAACTAATTAAGATTCTGTCTCAAAAAAAAAAAAAAATGTAGGGGCTGGAGAGATGGCTCAGTGGTTAAGAGCACTGACTGCTCTTCCAGAGGTCCTGAGTTCAATTCCCAGCAACCACATGGTGGCTCACAGCCATCTATAATGAGACCTGGCACCCCCTTCTGCCTTGCAGGCACACATGGAAGGAATGCTGAACACATAATAAATAAATAAATATTTTTTAAAAAAATATAAAAGCCCATTCACTTTTCTCACTCAGCCGTGTTCTGCTGGATGCTCGCCTGCTGAAGAGCTTCTGGGGTAGAAATGGTTTCCAGCTATTACAAACGAGCATTCTCAAGCATTCTCGTGTATGGCTTTCCGTCAACATAAATCTCACTGTCTCTCTGACGGATGTCTAAGTGTACAACTGCCTGTGTTTCCTTTTCTCCCTTGTCTTCCTTCTGCCTCTTTCGGGGCAAGAGAAGCAAAGACTCATGTCCAGGCCGTCCCTGCCAGCTGCCAGCTAGGAGTCCCAGCTGTGCCAGGTTCCACTAAGTGATCTTGATCAGTAATGGTGGCAGGCCAAGTCCCAAGCTGACAGTGTTGTACCAGAACTCTCCTCCCACCCCAAAGCTCCACTTAACACCTGTTGAAGATGCAGGTTCCTGGGCTTTGCCCTTCAAGTTTAAAGGAGGTGAACTCAAGGAGGAAGGAAGGAGAAAGACACCCTGAAAGCTGTGTTTGACTTCCTCATTGGAAGACATGAGTTGAACCCTTTCTAATCCAGTCTCTCACCCTGGCTGAGTGGCTCTCCTTATTTTAAATCAATTCATGAATAATTGTCTGGCCTTTGAAACAGCCTAGATGAACTCTCCAGTCTCTTGCCTTTTATAGTGTCCTTATGGCTGTGAAGGAGAGTGGAAGCTGACCAGCCCACAAGGACTGAGCCCATTACAAGGGCTTTACCAGCATAGATGCCCAGCTAAGCATGCTTGGCATTCCTTCCTTGGCTAGCACAGTCTTTGCTTGAATTCCTGTTCGAGGCAGAGCATGCACTGGATGCTGGCAATAAAAGAATGTGCCTAAGACCCAGGCCCTGACCCTCAGGAGCACAAAACCAAGCAGAGAACGCCATCGGGTTTCACACACTGGCAGGTTCTGCCAGCCTTCCTCAAACCTCTGTTTCCCGTTTGGGAATGATTAAACGATACGCTGTGTTTGATGTGACAATCCCCTACCTTAATAGAATCCAGAGTGAGATAAGATTAAAAGAAGTGTCTCAGAGGGGAACAGGAGAAACTTTCATCTCCGGAAGGTAATAAAGACAGACCCCACATATGAGAAAGGTCTGCCTCTAAGTGGCAATCGGATTACATAAGGCTGTAATGAGCTTGGCACAATTGGATTTCCATATGCAGCTCTCAACGCCCAGCCTTCTCCCAAAGTGACAGCAGCCAAGTCATGAACTGGGAGGAACTCACTTGACTGTAAACATCTGGCCACGGGGGAGGGGGGTGGCTGCAGCAGGACTGCTGGCCAGATTCAGCCTAGACATGGGATGAATGAATGAATGTATTTTGCTCAGAGCCAGGGAGGTTGACAAGGTTGACTTGCGGGC
Source organism: Alexandromys fortis (assembly GCF_014885135.2). Taxonomy (NCBI): domain Eukaryota; kingdom Metazoa; phylum Chordata; class Mammalia; order Rodentia; family Cricetidae; genus Alexandromys; species Alexandromys fortis. Next base: position 6,744,159 of record NW_026067977.1, read on the forward strand.
CTTTCTGTCTCATATCTTCCTCTTCATCCTCTCCATCTAGAAGAGCAGCCATCCTTGGACTTACTGGAAGACCGTCCAACTCCAGTTCTAGCCTATGTCCCACATTTAAAGACCAGGGGAAAGAGTTTAATTGCGCTGCAAGGAGATACTGGTGGGTGGGGGAGTTCTCGGGAAACAGGGAACATAACATAGCCTTTATGATCCTCTTGACAGACCATGGCCTCTTAGCAGACGAACCAACCCACGCAAGATATCTGGGAGAGGATAACAAGAAATGAAAATTGCCACAATTTCCCAGAACCTATCGGTCAGGGTCCAGGTTCAAGTTACAAGTCACTGTACCCAGAGGCAGGAAGAGAATCCTACACTTCATACTGCGACTATGAATCTCAGGAACTCTTCTGCTTGAAGCAATAGCGTGGAACTGGTTCTGGATCTGTAGAGCCCAGGCTATGTACTCTAAGCCCACAGGGCTTTTTTTCCAGTCCCAGATGGCTGAACTTCACGGTCTTCTTTCTGCTGTGCTGTGGCTGGCGATAATTAGACCAAAAAAAGAAAAAGAGAGAGAGAGCAGCTAGCATATATGAGATGGCCATTCCCTCAGCATGCAAGTAAGATGAGCTTGGCCCAAGATGCTGTGCAGCCCCCCTGAAATGATATTCCGTTTGTGTTTTAATAAATAAAGCTTGCCTGAAGATCAAAGAATAAAACAGACCCACTGGTCAGCCTTACGGACCAGGCAGTGTGACACTCACCTTCAATCTCAGTAGTCATACTAGTTGCCATAGAAACCGGGTGGTGCACGCCTTTAATCCCAGCCCTAGAAGATGGGAGGAAACAGCTCATAGACAGTCTCATTCTGAAATTGCTGGAGGCAGGATCACCATTTTGGATTGAGGTAGAGGTAGGAGCCAGTGGCTGGCCAATTTGCTTTTCTGACCTTTAGGTTGAACCCCAATATCTGTCTCTGGATTTTTATTATTTGTGCTCCAGCCCCAGTCTGGAGGAGGTTGTCTTCTGAGGGCTTTCCCAGGGAGGGTTTCAGTTCTGTGCTAGATAAAGCCAGTGTAGTATATTGAAATGTGTTCTTTTCTACCATAAACACACCAGGCCACCGCTGTGTACACTATACCCTTCCCACACCTGTGCACAACACAGATGTGTATTGACACATCCATCAGCTCCCAAGTCAGTTGTAAACCTATAAATACATTTCTTAACTTTAAAAAGTTAAGTGAGTGGTGGTGCAAGACTTTAATCCCAGCACTCAGGAAGCAGAGGTAGACTGATCTCTGTGAGTTCGAGACCAGCCTGGTCTGGTTCCAGAGCAAGTTCCATGACAGGCTCCAAAGATACGCAGAGAAACCTGTCTTGAAAAAAAAAAAAAACTAAATAAATAATTTAAATTAATTAATTAAAAATAAAAAGATAAGAGCCTCCTGGTAACAAACAAAGCGAACTTCCTGCCCTCAAGGAGCTTACATTCTAGCACAGGAGAGGAACGGCAGCACGACAAGTGTGCGTGTGCCACCCTAGTGACAAATGCCAGGAGACCAGCAGATGTGTGTGTGTGTGTGTGTGTTGTGTGTGTGTGCCACCCTAGTGACAAATGCCAGGAGACCAGCAGACGTGTGTGTGTGTGTGTGTGTGTGTGTGTGTGTGTGTGCTACCCTAGTGACAAATGCCAGGAGACCAGCAGA